>NC_057801.1:92325889-92635281 GCF_018294505.1 Triticum aestivum | reverse complement strand
GGGTGCCGCACACCCCCTCTGCTTCACCGATGAAGTAATGGATCATGAATTGCCAGAAGGGTTCAAACCCATAAACATCGAATCATATGATGGCACAAAAAACCCTGCGGTATGGATCGAAGATTTCCTTCTCCACATTCACATGGCCCGCGAAGATGATCTACATGCCATCAAGTATCTTCCCCTTAAGCTCAAAGGACACGCCCGGCACTGGCTAAACAGCCTGCCCGCAAATTCCATTGGCAGTTGGGAAAACCTGGAAGACGCATTTCTTGACAACTTCCAAGGCACATATGTGCGACCTCCAGATGTCGATGACTTGAGCCACATTACTCAACAGCCCGGAGAATCAGCCAGGAAATTCTGGACTCGGTTCCTAACTAATAAGAACCAAATAGTCGACTGTCCAGACGCCGAAGCCCTGGCGGCCTTCAAGCATAATATCCGTGACGAGTGGCTCGCCCGACACCTCGACCAGGAGAAACCCAAGTCTATGGCAGCTCTCACGACACTAATGACCCGCTTTTGTGCGGGCAAGGACAGTTGGTTGGCTCATAGCAGCACTACGCCACATTTTCGCACGTCAGATGTCTGTGACAATAATGGCAAGCTACGGTGCAATAGACACAAGCGACGGAACAACGACGACAACACCGAAGACACGTCGGTCAATGCCGGATTCAGTGGATCCAAATCCGGTCAGTGGAAGAAACCATTCAAGAGAAACAATCAGGGACCGTCCAGTCTAGACCGTATACTGGAGCGCCCGTGCCAAATTCATGGCACCCCGGACAAGCCAGCCAACCACACCAATAGAGACTGCTGGGTATTTAAACAGGCCGGCAAAATAAATGCCGAAAACCAGGACAAGGGGCTGCACAGCAACGATGACGAGGAGCCCCGACGTCCGAACATGGGGGGACAGAAGAAATCCCCCCCCCCCCCAGGTGAAAACGGTCAACATGATCTACACCACCCACATCCCTAAGCGGGAACGGAAGCGAGCACTACGGAACGTCTACGCGATGGCCAACTTGTCCGATCACCTTTGATCATAGGGATCATCCTACTAGCATCCGTCACGGCGGCTCGGCCACATTGATCCTAGACCCAATCATAGACGGATTTCACCTCACAAGAGTCCTTATGGACGGAGGCAGTAGCATGAACCTACTTTACCAGGATATAGTGCGCAAAATGGGCATCGATCCTTCAAGGATTAAGCCCACCAAAACCACCTTTAAAGGTGTAATTCCTGGAGTAGAGGCCCGTTGTACAGGCTCTATAACATTGGAAGTGGTCTTCGGATCT
The DNA here is from genome assembly GCF_018294505.1 of Triticum aestivum. Classification (NCBI taxonomy): domain Eukaryota; kingdom Viridiplantae; phylum Streptophyta; class Magnoliopsida; order Poales; family Poaceae; genus Triticum; species Triticum aestivum. The sequence goes on along the minus strand of NC_057801.1, from coordinate 92,633,970 downwards.
CCGGATAACTTCCGAAGCGAAGAGCTCATCTTCGATATCGTCCCTTTCCGCAGTGGTTACCACGCACTGCTCGGACGAACCGCATTCGCTAAATTCAATGTGGTACCACACTATGCATACCTCAAGCTCAAGATGCTAGGCCCGCGCGGGGTCATTACAGTCAACGGAAATATGGACCGCTCTCTCCGTACAGAAGAGCACACTGCAGCCCTTGCGGCAGAAGTACAATGCGGCCTCCTCCGGCAAACCACTAGTCTGGCAACGACAATATCAAGCTCCGTCAAGCGAGGGCGGAACACCCCACAACAGGATCAGTAGGCACGCCAAGAGCACGACTAGCAGTCCGGCCTTCGCTCAAATCCCATCAAAGCAGCATTCATGCCACGCATACACAATTACGCACTCAAAATACCATGGGCACAGGCGGAGGCATAGTAGTGGCTTAGTCAACAGTACGGTATTGCTTCATAACCTTTTCTTTTACCTTTAAGGACATGGCTTTAGTGCAGCTTCTCCAGAAGAGTCGGATTGTCGGACTTACATAGGAGAGCAAACCAAGGAGGCAACATGCTTTGCGCACTGAAGGAAATACCCAGTTGGAATCTATTTGCGATCGTTATACCTGCTTTATCTATCTATACGTAGCCTGCCTCTGGATAGGGTATGTTAAATAATCCTATTTATCTCAGCTTAATGCATTCATTGTAAACATACGCCTAAACATATTATTCATCAATGGGAGATCATATATAGCGTCAGCTTATTATTCTTATTTGAGCATTTTTTTTCTTACAAATGTCTTTTAATATTGCATCCGTACACTTTGGTGCGTTCAGTTTGCCAGAGGCTTCTTATGGCGCCCTGTAATACGGCACGACAAGTCCGAACACTTTCAACAGTGCGGCACCCCGAACTTATAACATTATATGCATCAGCTCCGAATCATGTCTTGGGTCTACAGTTGGGATAGCCCGGCTCCCTTGTTTTGGTGCCTTACGTTTCGTTATATCAGCTAAGGTAGCGTAGGGAGAACTACTGCGAGTGTGCCCTGGTTCTTCCGGACGAGCACCTCAATTGAGAAAGCCAAAAACTAACCGGCATGATGTGGCGAGAGTTGGTCGTTGTCCGAGAGGTGTTAAAATCCTTAAAGATTTTTCCGCTTTAGGCGATAAATCGGCTTCGTCCGATCTAGGCGTGTATAGCGCCCCAATTCGGTCTTCCGGATTCTAGGGGCTTCGCCGAAATTTAAAATTGTAGACTTCTATGGCTAAGTGAAGGTTATAAAGCCGCTAGTCCGATTGCCTTGATCGCTGCGCTGGACACCTCCTTAAGGGACCAAACATTTGGATAAAGAGTGTCCGGGTTATCCACGAACACCCCAGTACTAGTTACATCGGGGTGGAAGCCGACGACTGGCCTACTTTCAGAATTTGATAAACAGCCGCATAGAAGGTAATATTTTAAATAACAAAAGTGCTACTTAGCGCAAGTAACTTCGTCTTCCAATTACAAACATGACAGAAGTGAATTCATTCAAAAATTATGTCCTTGGTACATTCATCGGCCACGAGGCGAGCACCCTTCATAACTCCATCATAATACTTCTCGGGAACGCGATGCGGCTTGCCCTCTGGTGGCCCGTCCTTCACCAGCTTCTCCGCATCCAGCTTGCCCCAATACACCTTCGCACGGGCAAGGGCCCGGCGGGCACCCTCAATGCAAACGGATCGTTTGATGACTTCCAGTCGCGGACAGGCATTCACCATCTGCTTGATCAGGACGAAGTAGCTGGTGGGCAGGGGCTCACCAGGCCACATCCGGACTATGAAATCCTTCATAGCCACTTCGGCCGCCCTGTGGAGTTCGACCAACTGCTTTAGTTGGTCACTCAGAGACGTTGGATGTTCGGCCCCATCATTCTGGGACCAGAACAGCTTCTCCGTTGAGCTCCCCTCCTGAGCACGGTAGAACTCCGCGGCGTCTGATACGCTGCGTGGCAGATCTGTGAATGCCCCTGGAGAGCTCCGGACTCGTGTAAGTAAAAGAAACGCCTCCTCCACATGTTTGCTTTGCATAAAGAATTTCTTACCCGCTGCTATCTTTTTGGCCTCCTGGATTTCCTGCTGTGCCCTCTTGGCTTCTGCCTTGGCGTCTTTTACACTTGTAAGGGCCTTCGCAAGCTCGGCCTCTTTTGCTTTAAGCTCATGCTCCATGGACTCGAACCTTTTGCCAAGCTCCTGAAGCTCTTCTTGTACTTCGCCCACTCGGGCCTCTTGCTTTTTGCGCTCCTCGCGTTCCAAGGCTGCCTTGTGTTCGGCCTCGGACAGCGCTTTCTTAAGAGACGCCACTTCGGTGGTGGCCTCTGTTACCAAATCACGACGCCTCGTTGTTAGAATAACCAATTTTAGTTATACTTTACTATATGAGAGAGGGGAATCATTCACCTTTGCTCTCCTCGAGCTGCCTCCTCGTGAGGCCGAGCTCTCCCTGTGCCCGCTCCAAGTCCTGCTTTAGGCTAGCGATTTCGGCCGTACGGACAACGGCGGCTGCTACGTCTTGAGCTAGCGTTGGTTTTCCCCGAAGAGGAGAGGGTGATGCAGCAAAGTGTAGCGTAAGTATCTCCCTCAGTTTTGAGAACCAAGGTATCAATCCAGTAGGAGGCTCCTCAAAAGTCCCACGCACCTACACAAACAAACTGAGAACTCGCAACCAACGCAATAAAGGGGTTGTCAATCCCTTCACGATCACTTATGAAAGTGAGATCTGATAGAGATAGTATGATAAGATAAATATATTTTTGGTATTTTATAATATAGATGCAGAAAATAAAGATGCAAATAAAAGTAAATTGAAAGCAAATATATAAGAGATAGTCCCGGGGGCCATAGGTTTCACTAGAGGCTTCTCTCGAGATAGCATAAGTATTACAGTGGGTGAACAAATTACTGTCGAGCAATTGATAGAAAAGAGCATAGTTATGAGATTATCTAGGCATGATCATGAATATAGGCATCACGTCCAAAACAAGTAGACCGACTCCTGGCTGCATCTACTACTATTACTCCACACATCGACCGACTCATGCCTGCATCTAGAGTATTAAGTTCATAAGAACAGACTAACGCCTTAAGCAAGATGACATGATGTAGAGGGATAAACACATGCAATATGATATAAACCCCATATTGTTATCCTCGATGGCAACAATATAATATGTGTCTTGCAACCCTTTCTGTCACTAGGTAAGATCACCGCAAGATTGAACCCAAAGCTAAGCACTTCTCCCATGGAAAGAAAGATCAATCTAGTAGGCCAAACCAAACTGATAATTCGAAGAGACTTGCAAAGATAACTCAATCATACATAAAAGAATTCAGAGATGATTCCAATATTATTCCTAGATAAACTTGATCGTAAACCCACAATTCATCGGATCTCGACAAACACACCGCAAAAAGAGATTACATCGAATAGATCTCCACAAGAGAGGGGGAGAACATTGTATTGATATCCAAAAAGAGAGAAGAATCCATCTAGCTAATAACTATGGACCCGTAGGTCTGTGGTAAACTACTCACAACTCATCGGAGAGGCTATGGTGTTGATGTAGAAGCCCTCCGTGATCGATTCCCCCTCTAGCAGAGTGCCAGCAAAGGCTCCAAGATGGGATCTCGCGGATACACAAGGTTACGTGTCACATCCCTAGCTTCTGGCATTGCACTAGTACTAGCCTTTGGTGATGCATCATGTTTACTTTTACAGAAAGTTGAAATGGGGATTGTCTAAACCCTAGCATTTTAAGAATTCACCAGGTTCACCTAAAATATTTTCAGTCAATCCAAGTGGCTTTCAAAAATGTTCTTCATCTTTGGAAAAATGCTGGAAACAGTAACCAGAGATGATGCACATTTTTCCATGTCATTTTGGATCTTTGAACTAATATATATTGTATTTGAGTTGGAGCAAATATATGTTATATATATTTTTAATGCTTCAATAATTCTGATATTTTGTGAGGGGCTCTAGAATATTACTTTCAGTCCCTGCAAAAATTATTGGAAGAAACAAAAATGATTTAGTGTTTGAACTAAATCAAAACAGATTGAAACAAATAGAAAACAATGATTAAAAAATAAAACAGAGCAAAAATAAAAAGGGAGACGGCCACCTGGGCCACTTACCTGCTTACCTGCCCGGCCCAGCTCCTCCCGCTGGCCCAGCCCGCCACCGCTACCCCCCCTGTCGTCTTCTTCCCTCGCCAGAAGGACGCGGGCACGCGCCCGGCGCGCGCGGCCACGCGCCCCGGCCACCTCCTCCCTGCCTGGCTGCCTCCTCCTCCCCTGGTTCCCTCCCGCGACGCCACGCAGCCCCCTCGGACCCCTCTCACTCTTCCTCGAGGCCCCGCCCCTCTGCTCTTTCTCTCTCGCCCGAACCCGAACACAGCCGTCGCCACCGACGCCGTTCGCCGCGGCCACCATCCCCCTCTCGCCTCCCCGACGCCTCCCAGAGCTCCGCAAGTCCTCCCTCGTCCTCCTCGTCGTCTCACGCGACCAGAAGAGCCCCGGAACGCCGCCCCCGACGTTTTCCCCCTCGCCGGCCGCCGAGGATCTTCTCCGTCGAATTCGGCCACTCCGGCGCGCCCCCGAGCTCGCTGACCCTCCCTGCACGATCCCCGTGAGTCCCTGCTCCGTTTCCCCCTAACCCCAAGTTCGATTTCGAGCTCTAGCCGCCCCCTCTACCGGAGCCGAGACGCTCCGCCGCACGGGCTCGTCGCCGGTGAAGCTCCGGTGACCTTTTGGTCCCACGCCTGCGTCCGTTGCACTCGTTGCGTCCCGTAGAGTAAAACTAGCGCGACCACCGTCTTGTTTGCACACCGCAGCGCCGGTCCCGCGAACACCCGAGCTCCGGCAGCCGCAAAAGAGGTCGCCGCCGGCAGCTCCGGCCACCCCAGCCTCCGCCACCACCACCGTTGGATGCGCCACTCCACCCTCTCCCCGTAGTTGCTCCCTGCGCGCCAAAAGAGCCCCTGTAGCTGGTTTCCGACGCGCACCACCGCGTCTGGCCTCGCCGGCGTCAAGCCGCCGGTGGGTCTGACCACGTTGACCACGGCGGGACCCCCCCCCTCTCTGGGTCGATGACAGGTGGGGCCAGCCCCCCCCTGTTAATTAGTTTAATTATTTTATCTTAACTACCCCCTCTGCTGACACTGACAGGTGGGCCCCCGCTATCAGGTGATTAGCCTAAGCTAATCACCACCTAATCTAACCCCAGAGCCACTGACATGTGGGCCCTAGTGCCCTAATCCTTAATTAAACTAAAATAAACCCCCCTGTTAACCTGTGACGCTGACTAATGGGACCCCCTGGTCAGGTTTGACCCGGGGCAGCCCTGTTGACCTGCTGATGCAAGCATGACGCACTGCTGATGTCATAAAGTATTTTCTGGATTTAATTATATTCAGGAAATTCCAGAAAATGCCTAAAACTTCAATAAATCATAGAAAATTAACCGTAACTCCAAATTAAATAATTTATATATGAAAAATTATCAGAAAAATTCAAGGAATCCATCTGTACCATTTTCATGCATGTTAGAACAACTTATAGATGCTGTTTAGCACAAATCAATTAAATGGCATTTGAATAATCACATATGGAGTTTGAATTTGAATCTTGTATTCAAACCAACTTCATTTAATCTGTTGCTAGTTGCATTAGCCCAAAACACATTCATTTTGCCATGTCATGATCATGCATCATATTGTGCATTGCATTGATTGTGTTCCTTCTGTGTTGCCGGTATTTGTCCCCTCTCGATAGACGTGATACCGATGATGTGATCGTTGACACTGATGAAGACTCAATGTTATCTTCAGAAGTGCCAGGCAAGCAAAACCCCCTTGTTCATTCCGATACAATCCTACTCTCTCGCTCCTGCTCTCTTTTACTGCATTAGGACAACACCGATTCATCTGTTACTTGCTGCGGTAGCTGAACCCCTTTATCCTCTGCATGACCTGTCATTGCCACAGTAAATAGATGAAACCCACTAGCATGAGTAGGAGTTGTTTGAGCCCTGTTGTGCCTACTCATTCATGTTTGTTTGTCATGCCTGCTACTGCTTAGAGTTGAGTCAGGTCTGATTCATCGGGGATGAATCAGAGGCGTGTGAACATGTCCTACTGTGTGTGAGCTAAGTGTGTGAACACGATTTGGTAAAGGTAGCGGTGAGAGGCCATGTAGGAGTACATGGTGGGTTGTCTCATTGTAGCCGTCCTCAGGAACTGAGTTCTGTGTTTGTGATCCATGATTCAGCTACTACCATACATTGGGCCCTGAAATATGACCCCGCTCGACTTCTTATTCACCCTTGTCCTCTGTCCAGGAGTTGCAAGTAGTTTCTGGTGTTTGTAGTATGCTGGAGGCCGTGGACAGCGCTGACCGTAGGGGTGGGCTGTGATGCGGTAGGCACGTGGCACGGTGTACCGGGCGCCCGTTTGGTGTCTCGGGAACCCTGTTCACATCGTTTGGGGCTGTGAGCGAAACTCCGGCCGGATCTCCTCATGGATGGAACCCGAATAGGCGATAAACCTGGACTAGAGACTTGAGTGTTTAGGTAGGTCGTGGTCTACACCCACGTCGGCTTTCGCTTGAAGTCTGCCGAGCACATGTCGTGTGCAGACGCTAAGTGGTGGAAACATGTATGAAGAAGTACACCCCTGCAGGGTTAACATCATCTATTCGAATAGCCGTGTCCGCGGAAAAGGACTTCTGGGTTGCTTATATCAGTTCATAGACAAGTGAAAGTGGATACTCTAAAATACGCAAGATAAGCGTGAGTGCTATGGATGGCGTTCTCGTAGGGAGACGGGAGCGGATCCATAGTGGTGTATTGATATGGTGAATATGTGGACTCGTGTGCGCCACCTCAAAAGAGTTACTTGCAGTCGTAGTTTAGGATAGCCACCGAGTCAAAGCTGGCTTGCTGCAGTTAAACCCCACCATCCCCTTTGTTGATAATGATGCATATGTAGATAGTTCTGATGTAAGTCTTGCTGGGTACATTTGTACTCACGTTTGCCTATTTTATGTTTTTGCAGAGAGACTTCAGTCTCACTAGTATTTCCGCGTGGTCTTCGACGTTTAGCTTGTTACCTCAGCTACGATCTTGTGCCCTCGGCAGGATCTGGTAGATAGTCAGGCTTCTCAGCCTTTTTCATTTATAGATGTCTGTACTCAGACATGATAGCTTCCGCTTGTGCTTTGACTTGTATGCTCTGATGTTGGGTCATGAGACCCATGTTTGTAATATCTCGCTCCTCGGAGCCTATTGAATAAACTACTTGAGTCGTAGAGTCATTTTGTGATGCCATGTTGTATTGCACATATCGAGCATATTGTGTGTATGTTATTGAAATGCTTGGTATGTGTGGGATCTGACCATCTAGTTGTTTATCTTTAGTAGCCTCTCTTACCGGGAAATGTCTCCTAGTGTTTCCACTGAGCCATGGTAGCTTGCTACTGCTCCGGAACACTTAGGCTGGCCGGCATGTGTCCTTCTTCGTTCCTGTGTCTGTCCCTTCGGGGAAATGTCACGCGATGAATACCGGAGTCCTGTTAGCCTGCTACAGCCCGGTTCACCGGAGTCCTGCTAGCCCAGTGCTACAGCCTGGATTCACTCGCTGATGACCGACACGTTCGATGCTGGGTCATGGATGCCTGTCCCTGTAAGTTTGTGCCACTTTGGGTTTACGACTAGCCATGTCAGCCCGGGCTCCTTATCATATGGATGCTAGCGACACTGTCATATACGTGTGCCAAAAGGCGCAAACGGTCCCGGGCAAAGGTAAGGCGACACCCGTGGGAATACCGTGCGTGAGGCCGCAAAGTGATATGAGGTGTTACATGCTAGATCGATGTGGCATTGAGTCGGGGTCCTGACAGCGTTGGTATCAGAGCTTGACTGCCTGTAGGATTACCAAGCCAAACCGGTCGAAGTTGAGTCTAGAAATTCTTTAGTTATATAAGGGAATTGATTGTGGGATGGAACGTAAGGCTCTTTTTACTCCTTATACCTTATGCCTTCTGATCTGAGTCATCTTATCTTTCCTGCGGGGATTAAGAACTAGGCTATCTCTTCTTTCCATCAGGATCACGTGTTACTAATCCGTAGACTTATAAGATTGTTGGACTTAAGCCTCGTTTCAGTTCCTACTACTTCTGTATGTTAATTATTGATCTCGAGACCTTGATATTGTGCTTCTGAGTGGATATGCCACCATTTTTGTGAATGTCTCAAGTCTTTTCTGAGCATTTACAGTCGTTATGCTGTCCGAGTCATCCCAGGTTTCTAAATAGTCTGATGCATTTGCAAAATCCTTTCCCTCTGGTTTCGATGTTCCTTTATGCCAGCTCAATCACACTAATTGTTGAGTTGAGGTATTCTATTGCCTTGACATATATGTTGGAGATATTATTATGACCCTAGGTGTCTTAGGGGATCATCTAGTAATTTAGCCATGATTTGTGTTCCCAGTGTGATGATTCTGGCCATCATTCTCGTAAGCATCCCGTGATGCCACTTAGTAGTAGGTATTCTACTCCTTGGGTTTTCGAACCCGAGATTCACCCTACTTGCTTCATGTTGATAGTGTTGCTAGTTCCTTTAGGTTATTAGTAACCTTTGCATTAGTCCTCGATGTTCGTGGTATTTCCTTCTTCCAAATACTATGAACCGCTTATGGCAGATGTTCCTCGCTGATCGAAAGATCACAATCAGAGTGCTCTCGATGGGTTCTCGATTCTACATTGTGACTCTGCCAGTTCTACCTTTCTGCATGGGTTATCCGGAAGAAATATGTTGAACTTGGTTCGACATACTAATCTATGCATCCACAACTCAGAAAATTATATGTTCCTTTGAGTTGTTCTCCTTAGTTGCATTCTGACCCTCGTCTATCAATTGATAGTCAAGAGTATGCGTGCGTTCGTTTATCGATGCCTATTACTCTTGTGGTCCGTCAAGCCATTCTGTCCTGAATGACTTGGAGAAACAAACTCCAGTACCTCTTCCATATCTAGGATTGGGTCAAAGAAGTTGTGCTCCGCAGATCAAATTGCTAATCCAGCTTTTGGTTCTGTTCTACCTTGGAGTATTACCTTATTTTATATCGAGATTGTTATAGGAATTGCACACCATCCTATGAACTCTTGGTACAGTGATACTTCTCACCATCATTAGTCATTCCTCGGCCCTCGTGTTGATGCAACCGGAATACCGACAAATGAGTTGTGATGTGTGAGATCAATACTCCCAGCAACCTCGTTGCTTGGTAGTTAAAGGATAATAATTTCATTCTTAGTATGTTGGTTTTTGAATCATCCTTCTAAGACTGATCGTGCTACCTAGTCCTTATTTCGGTGCACCCTTCGATTGATGAATTAGGATCTTGTCAAGCCCTCGCTCACTTGATCATATCATCTTGCCCTGAAAAGCAAGATTGTTCTCGAGCTTAGTAACATACTGGTGGCTCGTGATTCTCTGAATATCTTCTCAGAAGTATTACCAGGTTGTCACCTGACCGCTATGTTGAGCTCGTGATCAAGTTGGTTTTTGTGAACCATCCTTCTCCAAGAATCTGTGTTGGATATCCCTGAGCTAGTTGGTTAAGTTAGACAACGACTTGGAGAGTTGGAAGATAAAAGCTTGCCTGACTTAGTTCGTTCCAAAGGGATATTCTTGTGTAGTGTGTGTTGAAGAAAGATGATATCTTCATCGATTGGTCCCTGTGATCAGTTGCTGGATCTATTGTCTTATCAATCCTTTGATTTGAGTGTGGGCTATCGTCAAATCAAATCAGAACCAACGATATTCGTAATGTTGTCTTACTCGTGGTTGATTCCTCGAGCATACACCATTATATCTTTGGTCTGACCAATGCTATCACCGTGTTCACTTAACTATGGAATTCCTTTTAAAAGGAAACCTAGATGAATTGTTGTTGAGCCCATTGACAACATCCTTATCTCCTCCATAATTTTGTTGAACATTAAGCTAGTGTTGGAAATTTTTGAAAGCATTTGTTCATGCTAGCTCATGAAGCATATGTTTGGATGAAGGTAGTGACTTCCTTTAATTCATGTGCATCTGATGCAAGTTGCCGCCGTGGATTCGAGAAAGTCAATGTTGTTTTCTTGGAATCATTCTAAATCAGTCATGCACACGTGCGAAGAATTCTGTGGTTCGGAGACTTGCAACCTCCATTCCATATGTATACCCTAGCACACCAAGCCACTGATTGTTTTGTTCACGGAAAAGGAGTTGATGTGCTAATCCTAGGTCATGCACAAGACTTCCATATCCTCGATTATGGTTCCCAACCAGAACTCGGTAGTGTTTTATTATAAGACTACCACGTGGTCATGTTTGTCTGAGACAGCGTGTTCACATGTTTGTAGCAGAACCAGCTCATGTTTTGGAGCTTGCTATCGTAGTTCATCTCCCGAGAATCCCGCAACGTCATCTCGTCGATTTGTGTTGCAAACTTTCATTTTTCTTCCTAGACTCGATGAGTCTGGAATATCCTGACACCAACCAGATCTGAATCTCAGGCAGATATGATGGTTGGAACATTTCCCAAGAACTATAATATTGGTCCCTCGATAACCGGTAAGGTGGATGTCGTGGCCAACACACCCATCCGGTAGACCTATTATTATAGTATCTTGTTTGAGGAAGTTGGCCACCCCCCCATAGGGATTTCGTAGGATTTACTCCCTAGTTGCCCCTATGGATTTCTGTGTTCCCGAAGTCCGACCTTTTACTTGATGTTCTAGATATCAAACCATATCTATGAATGGGTTATACTAGCACATCAAGGAGAACATTAGAAGCGGAGTGCTAAATGTCTCTCGGTCGATCATCCAGATTTTATTTCTTTGGCCTCGCCAAGGGTGAAATCTGAGAAGATGTTATCTTCCTTTGCATCTGCATCATCCATCATCCTTCATCATGGTAGCAAGTTGTGTTGCCAGGATCCTTGACACGGATATTGGTAAAACCTTGATGATTGTGGAAATGCTCAAGTTCTTGAGAGCACGCACAAGCGCTACGTCTTATCATCGGCACTAGCTGGGATTGCCACAGATTTCCTCGGTTATGCTATAACCACTCCAACAGTGAATTCACTCTCTATTGTTGGGTTCTTCCCCAGTTACCAGAATCGTTCCCAGCATTTGCATTTTGTTCCCAGCTTGCACCACCAATGTCCCTTCCATTTCCGGTGATAAGTAAATTCATCCATTGCGTTGTCTTCAACAAGATAATCCACATCATCCAAGTCCGAGTATGCCATTCCACTGACCCCCTCCAAACGATCGCTCGAGAATTGCCTTAGGCTGGTTTAAAGAGTTTCAATGATCTTTGAATCAAAAGTAATTCTTTTTGCCACTTAAGGGGATATCTCTACAAGTCACCTTCCCTAAGGTGTATCGTTGTGGTTTCATGGCAACTCAACTCCTCGCTACGTTGACAATCGATTACCACCTTCTTAGGTGTGGGATTGTTGTCTACCTAGTGAACTCTCGTCATCTGTTCCACTCCATTTCTTCAAATCTGTACTTCGTCTCCCAGCTCAAGAGATGTTGCTATGTCTCATTCCGTGAGTTGTTCGATCTTCAAGAAGATCGACCCTTCTAGAGTCTCCTTCTTCCCTCCATGTCATGTTGGCAGGATTTCTCAGAGCAAGACGACAAGACGAAGATGGTGATCGAATCAACGTTTCTATGAAGTGCAACCTGGGTCGTGAAGATTATACTAGTTGCGTTTACCTTTCACCTTACCCTACGCTTGAATCTCGAGACGAGATTCTTGTTTAGTGGGGGTGAGTTGTCACATCCCTAGCTTCTGGCATTGCACTAGTACTAGCCTTTGGTGATGCATCATGTTTACTTTTACAGAAAGTTGAAATGGGGATTGTCCAAACCCTAGCATTTTAAGAATTCACCAGGTTCACCTAAAATATTTTCAGTCAATCCAAGTGGCTTTCAAAAATGTTCATCATCTTTGGAAAAATGCTGGAAACAGTAACCAGAGATGATGCACATTTTTCCATGTCATTTTGGATCTTTGAACTAATATATATTGTATTTGAGTTGGAGCAAATATATGTTATATATATTTTTAATGCTTCAATAATTCTGATATTTTGTGAGGGGCTCTAGAATATTACTTTCAGTCCCTGCAAAAATTATTGGAAGAAACAAAAATGATTTAGTGTTTGAACTAAATCAAAACAGATTGAAACAAATAGAAAACAATGATTAAAAAATAAAACAGAGCAAAAATAAAAAGGGAGACGGCCACCTGGGCCACTTACCTGCTTACCTGCCCGGCCCAGCTCCTCCCGCTGGCCCAGCCCGCCACCGCTACCCCCCCTGTCGTCTTCTTCCCTCGCCAGAAGGACGCGGGCACGCGCCCGGCGCGCGCGGCCACGCGCCCCGGCCACCTCCTCCCTGCCTGGCTGCCTCCTCCTCCCCTGGTTCCCTCCCGCGACGCCACGCAGCCCCCTCGGACCCCTCTCACTCTTCCTCGAGGCCCCGCCCCTCTGCTCTTTCTCTCTCGCCCGAACCCGAACACAGCCGTCGCCACCGACGCCGTTCGCCGCGGCCACCATCCCCCTCTCGCCTCCCCGACGCCTCCCAGAGCTCCGCAAGTCCTCCCTCGTCCTCCTCGTCGTCTCACGCGACCAGAAGAGCCCCGGAACGCCGCCCCCGACGTTTTCCCCCTCGCCGGCCGCCGAGGATCTTCTCCGTCGAATTCGGCCACTCCGGCGCGCCCCCGAGCTCGCTGACCCTCCCTGCACGATCCCCGTGAGTCCCTGCTCCGTTTCCCCCTAACCCCAAGTTCGATTTCGAGCTCTAGCCGCCCCCTCTACCGGAGCCGAGACGCTCCGCCGCACGGGCTCGTCGCCGGTGAAGCTCCGGTGACCTTTTGGTCCCACGCCTGCGTCCGTTGCACTCGTTGCGTCCCGTAGAGTAAAACTAGCGCGACCACCGTCTTGTTTGCACACCGCAGCGCCGGTCCCGCGAACACCCGAGCTCCGGCAGCCGCAAAAGAGGTCGCCGCCGGCAGCTCCGGCCACCCCAGCCTCCGCCACCACCACCGTTGGATGCGCCACTCCACCCTCTCCCCGTAGTTGCTCCCTGCGCGCCAAAAGAGCCCCTGTAGCTGGTTTCCGACGCGCACCACCGCGTCTGGCCTCGCCGGCGTCAAGCCGCCGGTGGGTCTGACCACGTTGACCACGGCGGGACCCCCCCCCCTCTCTGGGTCGATGACAGGTGGGGCCAGCCCCCCCTGTTAATTAGTTTAATTATTTTATCTTAACTACCCCCTCTGCTGACACTGACAGGTGGGCCCCCGCTATCAGGTGATTAGCCTAAGCTAATCACCACCTAATCTAACCCCAGAGCCACTGACATGTGGGCCCTAGTGCCCTAATCCTTAATTAAACTAAAATAAACCCCCCTGTTAACCTATGACGCTGACTAATGGGACCCCCTGGTCAGGTTTGACCCGGGGCAGCCCTGTTGACTTGCTGATGCAAGCATGACGCACTGCTGATGTCATAAAGTATTTTCTGGATTTAATTATATTCAGGAAATTCCAGAAAATGCCTAAAACTTCAATAAATCATAGAAAATTAACCGTAACTCCAAATTAAATAATTTATATATGAAAAATTATCAGAAAAATTCAAGGAATCCATCTGTACCATTTTCATGCATGTTAGAACAACTTATAGCTGCTGTTTAGCACAAATCAATTAAAGGGCATTTGAATAATCACATATGGAGTTTGAATTTGAATCTTGTATTCAAACCAACTTCATTTAACTTGTTGCTAGTTGCATTAGCCCAAAACACATTCATTTTGCCATGTCATGATCATGCATCATATTGTGCATTGCATTGATTGTGTTCCTTCTGTGTTGCCGGTATTTGTCCCCTCTCGATAGACGTGATACCGATGATGTGATCGTTGACACTGATGAAGACTCAATGTTATCTTCAGAAGTGCCAGGCAAGCAAAACCCCCTTGTTCATTCCGATACAATCCTACTCTCTCGCTCCTGCTCTCTTTTAATGCATTAGGACAACACCGATTCATCTGTTACTTGCTGCGGTAGCTGAACCCCTTCATCCTCTGCATGACCTGTCATTGCCACAGTAAATAGATGAAACCCACTAGCATGAGTAGGAGTTGTTTGAGCCCTGTTGTGCCTACTCATTCATGCTTGTTTGTCATGCCTGCTACTGCTTAGAGTTGAGTCAGGTCTGATTCATCGGGGATGAATCAGAGGCGTGTGAACATGTCCTACTGTGTGTGAGCTAAGTGTGTGAACACGATTTGGTAAAGGTAGCGGTGAGAGGCCATGTAGGAGTACATGGTGGGTTGTCTCATTGTAGCCGTCCTCAGGAACTGAGTTCTGTGTTTGTGATCCATGATTCAGTTACTACCATACATTGGGCCCTGAAATATGACCCCGCTCGACTTCTTATTCACCCTTGTCCTCTGTCCAGGAGTTGCAAGTAGTTTCTGGTGTTTGTAGCTTACTGGAGGCCGTGGACAGCGCTGACCGTAGGGGTGGGCTGTGATGCGGTAGGTACGTGGCACGGTGTACCGGATGCCCGTTTGGTATCTCGGGAACCCTGTTCACATCGTTTGGGGCTGTGAGCGAAACTCCGGCCGGATCTCCTCATGGATGGAACCCGAATAGGCGATAAACCTGGACTAGAGACTTGAGTGTTTAGGTAGGTCGTGGTCTACACCCACGTCGGCTTTCGCTTGAAGTCTGCCGAGCACATGTCGTGTGCAGACGCTAAGTGGTGGAAACATGTATGAAGAAGTACACCCCTGCAGGGTTAACATCATCTATTCGAATAGCCGTGTCCGCGGAAAAGGACTTCTGGGTTGCTTATATCAGTTCATAGACAAGTGAAAGTGGATACTCTAAAATACGCAAGATAAGCGTGAGTGCTATGGATGGCGTTCTCGTAGGGAGACGGGAGCGGATCCATAGTGGTGTATTGATATGGTGAATATGTGGACTCGTGTGCGCCACCTCAAAAGAGTTACTTGCAGTCGTAGTTCAGGATAGCCACCGAGTCAAAGCTGGCTTGCTGCAGTTAAACCCCACCATCCCCTTTGTTGATAATGATGCATATGTAGATAGTTCTGATGTAAGTCTTGCTGGGTACATTTGTACTCACGTTTGCCTATTTTATGTTTTTGCAGAGAGACTTCAGTCTCACTAGTATTTCCGCGTGGTCTTCGACGTTTAGCTTGTTACCTCAGCTACGATCTTGTGCCCTCGGCAGGATCTGGTAGATAGTCAGGCTTCTCAGCCTTTTTCATTTATAGATGTCTGTACTCAGACATGATAGCTTCCGCTTGTGCTTGACTTGTATGCTCTGAATGTTGGGTCATGAGACCCATGTTTGTAATATCTCGCTCCTCGGAGCCTATTGAATAAACTACTTGAGTCGTAGAGTCATTTTGTGATGCCATGTTGTATTGCACATATCGAGCATATTGTGTGTATGTTATTGAAATGCTTGGTATGTGTGGGATCTGACCATCTAGTTGTTTATCTTTAGTAGCCTCTCTTACCGGGAAATGTCTCCTAGTGTTTCCACTGAGCCATGGTAGCTTGCTACTGCTCCGGAACACTTAGGCTGGCCGGCATGTGTCCTTCTTCGTTCCTGTGTCTGTCCCTTCGGGGAAATGTCACGCGATGAATACCGGAGTCCTGTTAGCCTGCTACAGCCCGGTTCACCGGAGTCCTGCTAGCCCAGTGCTACAGCCTGGATTCACTCGCTGATGACCGACACGTTCGATGCTGGGTCATGGATGCCTGTCCCTGTAAGTTTGTGCCACTTTGGGTTTACGACTAGCCATGTCAGCCCGGGCTCCTTATCATATGGATGCTAGCGACACTGTCATATACGTGTGTCAAAAGGCGCAAACGGTCCCGGGCAAGGTAAGGCGACACCCGTGGGAATACCGTGCGTGAGGCCGCAAAGTGATATGAGGTGTTACATGCTAGATCGATGTGGCATTGAGTCGGGGTCCTGACATTACGGAAGTGGAAATTGTGTTTCGTGGTGCTCCTGGATGATTTAGGGGTCCATGGATATATATAGGAGGAAGAAGTACGTCGGTGGACGCCCGAGGGGCCCACGAGACACGGGGGCACGCCCTACAGGGGGGCGCCCTCCTATCTCGTGGGGCCCTCAGAGCTTTCTTGACTTGCACTCCAGGCTCTCGGGATCAGATTTGTTCCAAAAATAACGCTCCCGAAGGTTTCATTCCGTTTGGACTCTGTTTGATATTACTTTTCTTCGAAATACTGAAATAGGCAAATAAAATAGCAATATGGGCTGGGCCTCCGGTTAGTAGGTTAGTCCCAAAAATGATATAAATGTGTAGAATAAAGCCCATAAACATCCAAAAGGGGTAATATAATAGCATGGAACAATCAAAAATTATAGATACGTTGGAGACATATCAAGCATCCCCAAGCTTAATTCCTGCTCGTCCTCGAGTAGGTAAATGATAAAAAGAGAATTTTTGATGTGGAATGCTACCTAGCATAATTCATAATGTAATTTTCTTTCATTGTGGCATGAATGTTCAGATCCAAATGAATACAAAATAAAAGTTCATAAAGACATAAGAAATAGTAATACTTCAAGCATACTAATCAAGGTAATCAAAGAAAGTTATCCCTACAAAATCATATAGTTTGGTTGTTGCTCTATCTTCATCACAAAGATTATTAATCATGCACAACCCCGATGACAAGCCAAGCAATTGTTTCATACTTTAATAATCTCAAACTCTTTCAACTTTCACGCGATACATGAGCGTGAGCCATGGACATAGCACTATATGTGGAATAGAATGGTGGTTGTGGAGAAGACAAAAAGGAGAAGATAGTCTCACATCAACTAGGCCTATCAACAGACTATGGAGATGCCCATTAATAGATATCAATGTGAGTGAGTAGGGATTGCCATGCAACGGATGCACTAGAGCTATTAATATATGAAAGCTCAATAAAAGAAAGTAAGTGGGTGTGCATCTAACTCGCTTGCTCACGAAGACCTAGGGCACTTTTGAGGAAGCCCATCATTGGAATATACAAGCCAAGTTCTATAATGAAAAATTCCCACTAGTATATGAAAGTGACAACATATGAGACTCTCTATCATGAAGATCATGGTGCTATTTTGAAGCACAAGTGTGGAAAAGGAGATAGTAGCATTGCCCTTCTCTCTTTTTCTCTCATTTTATTTTTTTCTTTTTCTTTTTCTCTTCTTTTTTTCTTTCTTTGGTCTTTTTTTTCTTTTTCTCTTTCCCCCCTTTTTTTCTGTAAAGTCCGAAGTCTCATCCCGGCTTGTGGGGGAATCATAGCCTTCATCATCCTTTCCTCACGAGGAAAATGCTCTAATAATGAAGATCATCACACTTTTATGGATTTACAACTCAAAGCTAGAACAAGATACGACTCTATATGAATGCCTCCGGCGGTGTACCGGGATATGCAATGACTCAAGAGCGACATTTATGAAAATTATGAAGGTGACCTTGCCACAAATACGATGTCAACTACATGATCATGAAAAGAGCAATATGACAAAAGTAATGTGTGTCATATGAACGAAACGGTGGAAAGTTGCATGGCTATATATCTCGGAATGGCTATGGAAATGCCATAATAGGTAGGTATGGTGGCTGTTTTGAGGAAGGTAAATAAAGGGTTTATGACACCAGCGAAAGTTGCGCGATACAAAAGAGGCTAGCAATGGTGGAAGGGTGAAAGGGTGCGTATAATCCATGGACTCAACATTAATCAAAAGAACTCATATACTTGTTGCAAAAATTTAGAAGTCATCAAAAATCAAAGCACTATGCGCATGCTGCTAGGGGGATAGATTGGTAGGAAAAGACCATCGCTCGTCCCCGACCGCCACTCATAAGGAAGACAATCAATAAATAAAATTGTGCTCCAACTTCTTCACAAAGCGGTTCACCATACGTGCATGCTACGGGAATCACAAACTTCAACACAAGCATTCTTTAAATTCATAATCACCCAACTAGCATAACTTTAATATCACTACCTCCATATCTCAAAACAATTATCAAGTATCAAGTTGATCATAGCATCCAATTCACTTCCTATGATAGTTTTTATTATACCCAACTTGGATGCTCATCATTCTAGGACCAACCTTGTAACAATAGCAAATACCATGCTGTTCTAAAAGACTCTCAAAATGATATAAGTGAAGCATGAGAGACTAGCAATTTCTTCAAAATTAAGACACCACCGTCGTGCTCTAAAAGATATAAGTGAAGCACTAGAGCAAAAACTATCAAGCTCAAAAGATATAAGTGAAGCACATAGAGTATTCTAGCAAATTCTAATCAAATAGGCTTATCCCAAAAGGTGTGTACAGCAAGGATGGTTGTGGTAAACTAAAAGTCAAAGACTAATATAATACACAACGATCCAAGCAAAACACATATCATGTGGTGAATAAAAATATAGCTCCAAGTAAAGTTACCAATGAACGAAGACGAAAGAGGGGATGCCTTCCCGGGGCATCCCCAAGCTTAGGCTTTTGGATACTATTGAATATCTTGGGGTGCCATGGGCATCCCCAAGCTTAGGCTCTTGCCACCCTTTATTCCATAGTCCATAAAGGCTTTACCCAAAACTTGAAAACTTCACAACACAAAACTCAACAGGAAATCTTATAAGCTCCGTTAGTGAAAGAAAAAAAACACCACATAAGGTACTGCAATGAACTCATTATTTATTTATTTTTGTGTTAAACCTACTGTATTCCAACTTCCTTATGGTTCATAAACTAATTTACTAGCCATAGATGCATTGAAATAAGCAAACAACACACGAAAAACAGAATCTGTCAAAAACAGAACAGTCTGTAGCAATCTGTAACTAACGCAAACTTCTGGAACTCTAACAATCATACCAAAATAGGACGTACTAGAAAATTGTCTATTGATCAGCAGCAAAAAGAATCAATGCAAAAACACGTTTCTGTGATTTATTGATTTTTTTCTCGTGGGCGCAAAGTTTCTGTTTTTCAGCAGAATCAAATCAACTATCATCGTAGGTTATCCTATAGGTTCTACTTGGCAAAAACACTAATTAAAAGATAAAAACACATCTAAACAGAGAGTAGATGCAAGCAGTGGCGGAGCTAGCTCAAGTTTAGAGCCCGAGCAAGATTGACGTGCGGCCATGTTAATAAGATTTTGCCCAAGCAAACTGTTCACTAATCTAATTTTCTCTACTACAGTTCCATGGACATGCAGCATGGGAGCCCGGGCAGCTGCCCCAGCTCGCCGGGTGCTAGCTCCGCCACTGAATGCAAGATTTATTCCTAAACAGGAGCAAAAACAA
Organism: Triticum aestivum; assembly: GCF_018294505.1. Classification (NCBI taxonomy): domain Eukaryota; kingdom Viridiplantae; phylum Streptophyta; class Magnoliopsida; order Poales; family Poaceae; genus Triticum; species Triticum aestivum. The sequence continues at coordinate 92,614,472 of NC_057801.1, read as the reverse complement.
AAAAATAAAGAAAAATTGGGTTGCCTCCCAACTAGCGCTATCGTTTAACGCCCCTAGCTAGGCATAAAAGCAAGGATAGATCTAACTAGTGCCATCTTTGGCACTTGATTCATAAGTAGCACGCATGATAGATTCATAAGGTAATTTGACTTTCTTTCTTGGAAACTGCTCCATTCCTTTCTTTAAAGGAAATTGGAATCTAATGTTCCCTTCCTTCATATCAATAATCGCACCAATCGATCTAAGGAAAGGTTTACCAAGAATAATAGGGAAAGAAAGATTGCAATCTATATCAAGAACGATAAAATCTACGGGCACCAAATTTCTATTAGCAACAATAAGAACATCATTGATCCTGCCCATAGGATTTTTAATGGTGGAATCTACAAGGTGTAAATTTAAAGAGCAATCATCAAGATCATGGAAACCTAGAATATCACATAAAGTTTTTGGAATCATGGAAACACTAGCACCCAAATCACAGAAAGCAAAACACTCATAATCTTTAATTCTAATCTTTATAGTAGGTTCCCACTCATCATTAAGTTTTCTAGGTATAGAAACTTCCAAATTCAGTTTTTCATCATAAGATTGCAACAAGGCATCAACGATATGTTTCGTAAAAGCTTTATTTTGACTATAAGCATGAGGAGAATTAACAACAGATTGCAACAAGGAAATACAACCTTTTAAAGAGAAATTATCATAATCAAATTCCTTGAAATCCGAGATAGTAGGTTCAATATTAGAGGTTGAAGATTCTCCAATCTCTCTTTTACCAAATTTAACATCATGATCTAAAGATTCCGAATTTTTGGGACGCCTTCTAGGCAAAGTTGATTCATCATCACTCCCATAATCATCAAAATTCATCTTGCAAGACATAGATCTAATCGGAGACGCATCAATAACTTTAAGATCCTCGTCATTATTTTCATGTAGACTAGAAGAATACGCTTTTATAAAGCTTTCCTTTTTTGCACGCAATCTAGCGGTTCTTTCCTTGCACTCGTCAATGGAAATTCTCATTACTTGGACAGACTCATTGATATCATGCTTAGGAGAAGAAGATCCAAGTTTAAGAGAATTAACATCAAGTGAAAGTCTATCAATGTTCCTAGCCAAATCATCAACTTTGAGCAATTTTTCTTCAAGCAAGGCATTAAAATTCTTTTGAGAAATCATAAATTCTTTCACACTATTCTCAAAATTAGAGGTCATCTTATTAAAATTACCATAAGAATTATTGTAGGAATTTCCATTATTATTAGAGGGATTACTAGGGAACGGTCTAGTATTAAAATTTCCTCTATAAGCATTGTTTCCAAAATTATTCCTACCAACAAAATTCACATCCATAGATTCATTATTATTCTAAATCAAGGAAGACAAAGGCATATCATTTGGATCAAGAGGAGTATTTTTAGTAGCAAACATCTTCATAAGTTCATCCATCTTTCCACTCAAAACATTGATTTCTTCTATAGCATGCACTTTTTTACTAGAAGATCTTTCGGTGTGCCATTGAGAATAATTAGCCATAATATTATCAAGCAATTTTGTAGCACCTCCTAACATAATTTCCATAAACATGCCTCCCGCGGCCGAATCTAAGCGATTTCTAGAGGCAAAGTTCAAACTGGCATAAAAAATTTGTATGATCATCCATAAATTCAAACCACGAGTAGGGCAATTGCGAAGCATCAATTTCATTCTTTCCCAAGATTGGGAAACATGCTCATGATCAAGTTGTTTAAAATTCATAATATCGTTCCTAAGAGTAATGATCTTAGCGAGAGGAAAATACTTAGAGATAAAAGCATCTTTGCACTTGTTCTAAGAATCAATACTATTTTTGGGCAAAGACGAAAACCAAACTTTAGCACGATCTCTAAGTGAAAACGGAAATAACTTCAATTTGACAATATTATTATCCATATCTTTCTTCTTTTGCATATCACACAAATCAACAAAATTGTTTAGATGAGTAGCGGCATCTTCACTAGGAAGGCCGGTGAATTGATCTTTCATAACAAGATTCAGCAAAGCAGCATTGATTTCACAAGACTCAACATCATTAAGAGGAGCAATCGGAGTACTAAGGAAATCATTATTATTGGTATTCGAGAAGTCACACAGCTTGGTATTATCTTGTGCCATGGCAACAAGTAATCCAACACACAAGCAAACAGAAAAACGGCAAGCAAAAAGAGCGGAGGAGATTGGGAAGGAGAGGGCGAATAAAACGGCAAGGGTGAAGCGGGGGGAGAGGAAAATGAGAGGAAAATAATGTAAATGCGAGGGAGATGGGTTTGTGATGGGTACTTGGTATGTCCTGACTTGAGCGAAGACCTCCCCGGCAACGGTGCCAGAAATCCTTCTTGCTAAGCCTTGAGCTAGCATTGGTTTTCCCCAAAGAGGAGAGGGTGATGCAGCAAAGTGTAGCGTAAGTATTTCCTTCGATTTTGAGAACTAAGGTATCAATCCAGTAGGAGGCTCCTCAAAAGTCCCACGCACCTACACAAACAAACTGAGAACTCGCAACCAACGCAATAAAAGGGTTGTCAATCCCTTCACGGCCACTTACGAGAGTGAGATCCGATAGAGATAGTATCATAAGATAAATATATTTTTGGTATTTTATAATATAGATGCAGAAAATAAAGATGCAAATAAAAGTAAATTGAAAGCAAATATGATAAGAGATAGTCCCGGGGGCCATAGGTTTCACTAGAGGCTACTCTCAAGATAGCATAAGTATTTTGGTGGGTGAACTAATTACCGTCGAGCAATTGATAGAAAAGCGCATAGTTATGAGATTATCTAGGCATGATCATGTATATAGGCATCACGTCCATAACAAGTGGACCGACTCCTGCCTGCATCTACTACTATTACTCCACACATCGACCGACTCCTACCTGCATCTAGAGTATTAAGTTCATAAGAACAGAGTAACGCCTTAAGCAAGATGACATGATGTAGAGGGATAAACACATGCAATATGATATAAACCCCATCTTGTTATCCTCGATGGCAACAATACAATACGTGTCTTGCAACCCTTTCTGTCACTGGGTAAGATCACCGCAAGATTGAACCCAAAGCTAAGCACTTCTCCCATGGCAAGAAATATCAATCTAGTAGGCCAAACCAAACTGATAATTCGAAGAGACTTGCAAAGATAACTCAATCATACATAAAAGAATTCAGAGAAGATTCCAATATTATTCATAGATAAACTTGATCATAAACCCACAATTCATCTAATCTCGACAAACACACCGCAAAAAGAGATAACATCGAATAGATCTCCACAAGAGAGGGGGAGAACATTGTATTGAGATCTAAAAAGAGAGAAGAAGCCATCTAGCTAATAACTATGGACCCATAGGTCTGTGGTAAACTACTCACAAATCATCAGAGAGGCTATGGTGTTGATGTAGAAGCCCTCCGTGATCGATTCCCCCTCCGGCAGAGTGTCGGCGAAGGCTCCAAGATGGGATCTCGCAGATACAGAAGGTTACGGCGATGGAAATTTTGTTTCGTGGTGCTCCTAGATGTTTTCGGGGTCCGTGGATATATATAGGAGGAAGAAGTACGTCGGTCGACGCCCGAGGGGCCCACGAGACAGGGGGTGCGCCCTACAGGGGGGCCGCCCTCCTATCTCGTGGGGCCCTTGGAGCTTTCTTGACTTGAACTCTAGGCTCTCCAGATCAGATTTGTTCCAAAAATAACGCTCCCGAAGGTTTCATTCCATTTGGACTCCGTTTGATATTCCTTTTCTTTGAAATAATGAAATAGGCAAAAAAACAGTAATATGGGCTGGGCCTCCTGACGGTGTCCTGGACTAGGGGGCACTCAACACGTCGTCTCCCGATCAGTTGGATTGGACCGAGGACCCCCATGGCCGTATACTCATGGGCCAGTCCGGACAGTTGCCGCATACAAGGAAGATTCCACAAGACTTGGCGATCAAGACAAAGACTCCTCCCCCACCGGCGTATTCGGCTAGGACTCTTGTTATCCTAGGCCTCTCGTGCATTATATAAACCGAGGCCAGGCTAGTCGATAGATACACAATATACAACAATCATACCATAGGCTAGCTTCTAGGGTTTAGCCTCCTTGATCTCGTGGTAGATCCACTCTTGTAACACACATCATCAATATTAATCAAGCAGGACGTAGGGTTTTACCTCCATCAAGAGGGCCCGAACCTAGGTAAAACATCATGTCCCTTGTCTCCTGTTACCATCCGCCTAGACACACAGTTCGGGACCCCCTACCCGAGATCCGCCAGTTTTGACACCGACATTGTTGCTTTCATTGAGAGTTCCTCTGTGTGTTCGGCAAAAGGTCGATGGCTCGCCTGCAGATCAACTGCGACTTCGGCATCTTCGTCACCAGCTCGACTGGTCACCTTAGTTCGATCAAGGACTGCGCCCTACCTCCGATTGTCGTGTTCAGATGAGGGCCTTCATCAACATCAACTCCGATCTCTATCAAGATCATGGAGGAATCATCCAGGGAGCCCGGGGGCTCAACGTCAACATTGCCCTCGGGCGACCGTACTATTTTTCTGGACAGCGGACTTGTGTCCGCCGCCACCGCCTCCTCAAGTGTCATTTTAACGATTGCTTCGGTGGAATTGTGCGGAATTGAGTCTACAACAACCCTGGAAAATTTCCTCGAGTTCCGATGGAGGAATCTCTGGCAATCTCCGATATACCGGAGCCGCATTGAATCTGGACAAGAATCCGGACGAGTTTAGGGCGTGGCGTCCAGATTCTAGCTCGGACTTCCTTTGGAAGATCCAACCGTTGATCGGCTGCGGAATTCCTATATCTACCACCCCTCAAAATTTTAGCTCGATCCGACCGTCCAAACTCCGGGAACCTTCCGATTAGTGCATCACTTTTTTGATCTGTTTTCTGCGCGAAAACGAATCCGACCCGAGTTCGTATTTTTGATGAATGGGATTTCGGACATCCTTTTTGAAGGAAGTTTTGTATGGGGTATTGTGTTTTGTTCCCGAACACATCCCACTAACTTTAAGATCTTTTGAACATGATCTTCAACATCATGCTGGTGTCAAATCAGTCCGGCAATATTGCTCCACGGCTGCCGACCTGCGCTAGACACATCGTCACTTTGTTGAGCCAAGCTCAACTTCTTCGGATCATCATCTTGGCAAGCCGAACAAGAGTCCGACATCGCGAAGGATAAATCATCACCAACATCGCCACCCCATGGATTACACGGAGCAGGCATACCGGCATCGCCGCATGGTCGCTTCATCAAGCCGGCATCGACCACGTCACGACCTGCATTGGCAGGGCCGCACTATTGCTTCTTCAAGCTGGTGTCCATCACGCCGACCTACTTCGACTCATTGGCTGACACCAAGGCCTCATCACGTTAGCTGGACCGGGGGCTTCATCATCTCTTCATCAACCTACTCCGGCCACTTCGGCGTCACTAGCCGACCAGCTCCGTCACGTTAGTTGGGCTGAGGGCTTTGCCTCGGCGAGCCAACCTTTGCCAGCATTACCATGCCGTCGTTTTATCACCCATCAGGCAATGGGTGCGCGATCGAGTCCCAATTCTGGGAATCACCTTCCTTCAGATTACTACAACAAATAAACCAGGTCTATCAAGTGGTTGCCGCATTATCGGCGGTCGCATGATGGTTCGGTCAGTTTCCGTACAAAGTCCGGCGAAAGCCGCATCCGGAACTCGAACCGACCTGCGAATTCAGGCCTTGCCATGCCTTTACCGCATCACGCCGCCGCCCTGCATCGACTTGGGCGCCAGGCCATATTTCTTTTATTACTCACTTTGCATAAATTATTTATTATGCAACATTTTTTTTAATTCCTATTATTACTATTATCCCCGGTCTGCACTATTTTTTGTGCACAGGAAAATGATCCAGCCGGACTATATCCTTTGACGTCACCTCGGATGGACGGGGGGCTTCGTCAACACTTCATTACCCCATGTCGGGGACTTCGGCATCACTCTGCCGTCCTGCACTGACCATGCTATGTCACCACTTCGGAGTGCCGAGCTCCTTGCTCCGCCACCTCGGGACCGGCTTGGGGGATGGAACCTTGTCCCGCATCAAGCTCGGACCGCGTCATCAATACCGAACACATTAACCAGCTAAGTTGCCTTCATGCTCAAAGTTTTAAATTTTTGACTTGTGGTCGGCTCGACCAAGCATTATACTTTTTTGGGAAAAAGTTGCTTGTAAAAAAAATTCCTTGTCCAAACTCTGTTCGCACACACTTGACGCGCTACCCGCGCTCATTATACATGGGGGCTTCTTTAACAGAAGCTTATTAATACGGGCTTTATGCCCAACACATGTGTCACACTTCCGCATGTACCTTTTATTCACCATTATATGCATCGATATGACTTAAGTTTTGGCCAAGCTGGGTTGCCTGGCTCCTGTGCTTACCCCTACGTTCTCGATTGTTCGGCTAGGTGGTAAAGGGAGCACCTCTGCGATTGTTACTACCGGGTCAGCCGGATGTGTACCTCAGACTGGGTGAAGCCGAAAGCTAGCGTTCTTAAGGGAATACTCGGTCGGTGAACTAAAAGATGATTTCTTAACTATTTATTTACCTGCCCCCAGATGTTTTTCTGCTCTTTTCGCAGTCCAGACATGCACTTTAGGGCATGCCTCCCAGGGAAAGGAACCCCTAACGGAACTATTCTCCTTAGAAGATGTTTCTTACTAACCATGTAATATAACATAACTAGTTGGGAACTTGTCTAATAAAGCACTAATGACCCCTACGCCTGGTCTCCACGCATGCCCCGGTTTTTATAACCGCGAGGGTATTCGGACACACTCCGGACTATTGGGTCCAGAGGTTGAAGCGAAAAGGTCCGCTACGACAAACGATCTACAATCCGGCTAGAAGGCATTCTACATGTCACCTTACATTTTATAGTCAACGTTTACCCAAGTCGCTTGGGGGCTCTTAAATTTATATGAGCCATTTTATGATAAGTGTTTTTCTTCTTAGTCGTTGCAAAGTTTTTATTATTATTTATCACTCCTTTTTCGACACAAGTGTGAGGTCACTAGCCGGGGAGCCTAATTTCTCTCTCAAAGTCGCTAGAGTTTAGTTTGCTAAATTGGCCTAGTAAGAAGTACTTCGCCTTCGGGATAGGAGGTTGAAGTCGTAGGCTGACCCGCTTGAAGTTTTGAGATAGGATGTGTCATATTAAAGCACGACAGAAGCACCTTTTTTTCTAAAGTCCAATTTTTGGATTGGCACCGAACACTTGATCTAGTTCGGACATTAGCCTTTTGAATAAGTTTTTTGGCTTTTCGAGCCCATGGCACTTTTAAACTATTTGTGTGTTTTCAGCACAAGTCTCGCAGTGCAACACCGGACACCTTTAGAGATTCGGCAAAAACATTCTCAGATATTGCTATATATGCATCGGTTTCGAATTGTTTCTTAGGTCAATAGTTGGGTTGCCCGGCTCTTGCGCTTGCCTCCTATGTTGCACTTTGTTCGGGTAGGTGTGCAAAGGGAGAACCACTGCGATTGTGCTTCCAGCTTACATGGTTAAGCACCTCAGTGGAGAAAGCCGAAAACTGACTGTCGCAATAAGCGTAAACTGGTCGGCGATCCGATGACGGCGTTAAACGACGGGCCATTCATAACAATGGCTGAAGTGTTTACGGCTTGACCTCGGCTGTCGCCGAACACTACCGGGGGCTATTAACTGGCCTCCCAAACTAAATCCTCAATATTTTGCTCTTACATTGGAGCTGAGGTTTCATGATCATGCTTAGCATGACAACCCAAAGAAAGGAACCGATAGGGGGACTATTTTCTTTGGAAGACATTTCTTCTGTTAAACAGTAATATACCATGTCTCTCCGCGTACCTTTGTTTATAAAACCGTATGGCCAGATTGCCTTGTTTGTTGTAAATCTTTGCCCTCATAAAGGCTTTATAAAGTAGGACAAACACTCCTCGACTATTGGCCGAGGAGGTGGAAGCTGATGGTCGGTCAACAAAGTTTTGTACAATGCGGATCCGAGCATTAATGACGTAAAGTACTTAGATACATAGAGTCATTACACATAATTTGTGATTTTGCTATGGATATCGATCCTTAATTCGGCCTCACGTGCCCGCATTAAGGCTCGGGGGCTACTGGGCTTCAGGCTTATTATTTACAAATATTAAAGGGGCACATCGATCCCCTGATCTGGTGTTGCCACCCGACCAGTGTCTCGGGGGCTACTGCATTGCCTGTTCTATGCAGAAAATTTTAAGTGCAATATAGTTTCCAAGGAGATTTTGATCCTCAGGTTGGTCGGCCGCACCCAACCTGAGTCTCGAGGACTAAGCACGCCGCTTTTTGTGTCCCGAAGTATTCTGCCGAGCTAGGACTTGATCCTCAGACTGATTTTGCAAATCAAACTGAGTCTCAGCAGCTACTGCGATCAACGGTCTTATGTCTTCCTTCATGTGCATCTTGGGTTTTCGAACGATACACACCTTGAGGGCTATTGGCTATATATCTCGTCAGAGAATAAATTGCATCAACAAAAAATATTGACAAAAATCGGCCCACATTCGGGGTGGTGCACCACATCAGAAGCAGTCCGGCATAAAGCTCGGGCGCTAGTGGCTGGCTCCATAGGGGGCATTTCCGGCATTAAGCTCGGCTAAACTCCTTCAAACTTCTTTGAACCAAGGTGATTTATGACACCTCGAATACAGTCTGGCGTTGGAGCTCGGATACATAGTCCGGCGTTGGAGCTCGGATACAGTCTGGCGTTGGAGCTCGGATACAGTCCGGCGTTGGAGCTCGGATACATAGTCCGGCGTTAGAGCTGGGAAGCAGTCCGGCATTGGTGCTTGGCTGCAAAAGATACCTCGAATGCAGTCCGGTGTTGGAGCTCGGACGCAAGAGGACACTGCCTTCTGGGAATAACTTCAAACCCGAGGCATGGCATAAAAATAACAAGGCATTGATAAAGGCCGGAAACTTAAAGGGGCTCCACGGATACCCGATGTGTAAACTCGTCGAATGCATTTCGGCGATCCTCAAGATCGAAGATGAGAAGATTTGTTGAACCAATTTTCAAGACCGGCAATCGAAGATGAAGAACAGTTCGGAAGAATCGAGGAGCGTCCCCAACTTGAAGACCGGTTCAGGGGGCTACTGACGGTGTCCTGGACTAGGGGGTACTCAACGCGTCGTCTCCCGATCAGTTGGATTGGGCCGAGGACCCCCATGGCCGTATACTCATGGGCCAGTCCGGACAGTTGCCGCATACAAGGAAGATTCCACAAGACTTGGCGATCAAGACAAAGACTCCTCCCCCACCGGCGTATTTGGCTAGGACTCTTGTTATCCTAGGCCTCTGGTGCATTATATAATCCGAGGCCAGGCTAGTCAATAGATACACAATATACAACAATCATACCATAGGCTAGCTTCTAGGGTTTAGCCTCCTTGATCTCGTGGTAGATCCACTCTTGTAACACACATCATCAATATTAATCAAGCAGGACGTAGGGTTTTACCTCCATCAAGAGGGCCCGAACCTAGGTAAAACATCATGTCCCTTGTCTCCTGTTACCATCCGCCTAGACGCACAGTTCGGGACCCCCTACCCGAGATCCGCCGGTTTTGACACCGACACCTCCGATTAGTAGGTTAGTCCCAAAAATGATATAAATGTGTAGAATAAAGCCCATAAACATCCAAAAGGGGTAATATAATAGCATGGGACAATCAAAAATTATAGATATGTTGGAGACGTATCAGCGGCCAGCAGCACAGCCTGTTTATTTACATTCGAACTTATAGTTAGACTCCTGCGGATTATAATAGACCCTTTGTTTGGTTTTTTCTTCCGAACACCAAACAGAGTATCAGGGGCTACTACCTATCGGGTGGTAATTTCACACATTTTTACTTACCTCAAAGCCTGTCAGGAGGCTGGTGCAGGCTTTGGTTAGTCCGCTCTTGGCGGACGAAACCTTCTGAATCACCACACTCATAAGAGTACGGTGCTCTTCATCTAGGGAAGCACCGCGAAGAGCTTCCAACAGATAATCCGGTGCCTCGGGTGCAAGGAAGTCCTCGATACAGACGACCCTCCCTCCCTAACAAGGGGCTGCTCGCCTGAGTCCGGAACCACTGAAGGCTCCGGAACAGTGTTTGGCTGAGAGCCCGGCTTACCGTGGCTCTCATCAACATGATCCGCGGGGATCTTGAACCCCGCGAGTCCGGCGTCTAGGACGCCGCCTTGAGGCGCCTCTAGGGCCACCTCCCCCATCTCTGGGAGCCTTTGGGACAACACCTTCATGTCGTCTGCAGGCCGAGGAGAAGTGGCCGTCGGGAGTGAGTTCATTGCTGACTCACTCAAGGACCCGTCCGAAGACGACACTTCGGGATGGGCCCTGGCCGGACTGCATACAAGTTCGACATTACAACAAAACTATGAAGAAAAATTACGATGGAGTGCGGGTACTTACGATCGCACTAGGGGCTTCTTCCTGGGCTGCCACCCTTCCTCGCTATCAGCGGCGGTGGCGGAGTAGTCCGGAAGGGACACCTTTCCCTTCTTGGACGTCCCAGCCTCCCCCATCGGGGCGGCCTTCCTCTTTTTCTCCCCCAGTACGGGGAGGCGGAGTTTCTTCTTGTTTTCGCCCGCTTCCGCGGGAGGAATCTGCCTCGTCGTCATCAGACGACAAGGGTATGACGGCCTTGCACCGGGGGCCTCTCCTGGTCCCCTGGTCCGCCATCTCCGGCCCCCCATACTTTCCGGATGGGGAGGCCTCCTCTTCTTCGTCTTCCCCTTCGGGGGAGGAGCGCGCCTCATCGTCTTCGGACGAGGCTTGCGCAACCTTATGTTGGAGACCCTTTCGGGTCCCCGGGGCCTTCTTATCGGCCTTTTTCTCAGGCCCCTTATAGGGCGCCGGGACCAGCATCTTCGTGAGAAGATCATTAGCTGGGCTTTCTGGCAGCGGAGCCAAACAGTCAATCTGCTCCGCTGTCTCCACATAATCCTGCACAAATATACACAATTACTTAAGGCTCCCCCATGAATGTATTGGAAAAACCGAATCCGGTGGCGGCCTGAGAACTCACCTGAATAGGACGCCGTGCGGTGTGGAGCCCACGGTCCTCGGATATGGGAGGAGGTACTTTAGAGGCCTTGAACAACGCTTTCCACGCGTTTTCGTGTTCCATGTTGTAGAGCCTCTGAAGCGTCTGGTGTTCGGTCGGGACGAACTCCCACAGATTGAATGCCCGCCTTTGGCACGGCAGAATTCGATGAATGAGCATGACCTAGATCACGTTGACAAGCTTGATGTTCTTGTCCTTCATGCCCTTGATGCAGTTTATGAGTCCGGTCAGCTCTGTAGATTCGCCCCGTAACAGGACCTTCTGTTCCCAGGAGGTGAGCCGTATAGGGGTTCCAGATCGGAACTCTGGGGCCGCCACCCAGTTGGCGTCGCGCGGCTCGGTGATGTAGAACCACCCCGATTGCCACCCCTTCACGGTTTCTGCAAAGGAGTCGTCAAGCCAGGTGACGTTATGCATTTGCCCACCATGGCTCCTTCGCACTCCGCTTGTTGGACGCTCATGATCTTCGGCTTCACGCAGAAGGTTTGGAGCCACAAGCCGAAATGAGGCTTGATTCGGAGGAAAGCCTCGCACACGACGATGAGCGCCGAGATGTTGAGGACGAAGTTCGGGGCTAGATCATGGAAATCTAGCTCGTAGTAGAACATGAGCCCGCGGACGAAGGGGTGGAGTGGAAACCCCAGTCCACGGACGAAGTGGGCAAGAAACACGACCCTCTCATGGGGTCCTAGAGTTGGAATGACCTGCCCTCCATCTGGTAGCCGGTGCGCTATGTGTGCGGCCAAGTATCCGGCCGCCCGAAGACTTGCGATGTTCTTCTCCTTCACGGTGGAAGCCACCCATTTGCCTCCTGCTCCGGACATGTTTAGCTATGCGGAGAAGACTTGGACTAGGGCACTAGAGCTCGAGGAGGCGGGAGTGGGCAGAGGAGGAAGAAGGCGTGGGTAAGAATTGGGAACTCTTATCCCTTTATAGAGGCAACGAAAGCGGTGCGCCTCCCCACTAGCCCGTTGAGAATCGCTTACTTCCCAAGCGCCACGATTGAGGGCGCGGGGGGATTACCTATACCTGTATTGATGAGAATCCCGTGATAAGGGGACATGATCTCTGCTTTGACAAGATGTGTCAAGGAAACCGCCTCGCAATGCGCGTTGTGGCTGGTTGTGAAAAAACGGTTCGAATAATGACCTGGCTGTAATGGCATGTCACGTCGTCTAAAAGTTGTCAGCTGAAGTATCATTCTCTCTACGGTTGTCGGGGAAGCTGATCCACGAACACCTATCGGACCGGCAGACCGAGCCCCTTTTGGTTCGGCGGGGGGCGGAGATCGCACGAAGAGCAGATCGAGGCGAAGCGCACGAGCGGTTTACCCAGCTTCAGAGCTCTCCGGAGAGATAATACTCCTACTGCTGCATGTCTGAGTGTATTGAGTTCTTGCTCAGGAGCGCTGAGTGCTATAGTACACACTAGCTGCTAACGAGACCGAGCGTGAGTGTTTTCTGGCCTCCGACCCCCCTCTACATTGTGCATGGGCCTCCTTTTATATGCTAAAGGGGTCACCGACAGGTGGCAACGTAGACAAGGGCAAAAATGGAAAAGGACTTGCGGTTGGTACAACAACCCGTACAGTGTATCATACCTAACCCTGACGGCAGGGGACAAAGGCATTAAATGCTCGTCTACGTCGCCCAAACAGTGCAAACAGGGACCGTCAGGGGCGCCACCGCTCGCCACGTTGGCAATCTTGTCAGCGCCGCTTGCCACCGTGCACCGCTGGCTACACAGCCTCTCGCCACGCGCGCCTGGAAAGGCCCCAGGGCGACACGTTGGTAGATGTGCTGGAGCGCAGATACAGAGTGGTAGCCTGCCACGGCAAGCGCCTTGCCGCGGTCGTTGTCTTGTCGCGTCCGGAAGCTGTCGCTCACCGGGCCTCGTCGGGACGCGTGGCACGTCGCGGCAAGTTCCTTGAGATGCCTTGGTTGGCCTTCCCGGCAAGCTCCTCTTGTCGGGGCCTTGTCTCCTTGGCTTGAATACTTTGTTCTTGAATGGCTCCAAAGGAACCACGGAGGACCTTGGCGGTCACCCGGCAAGCCTTGCCGCGGGGTGCTGCAACTACCCGTGCACAAGTTCGGGATACTAGGGTACCCCTACTCTAGTACACCGACAGGAGCCCCCGGGCCTGGGCCACACACGATGCTGAGCGCTGTTGGGCCAGGCCCAAAACAGGGCACGGGCACGCGCGGCCTGGGTTACGCCGTATCTTTCTCCGTATGCACCGCGCCCTCCCCGAACGGCACGCGTTGAATGCGGCATCGTGGGAGAGATCGTGGGTGGTTTCTTTATTCGGAAAGACGGAACGCCTGCCCCCTCCCTCTTTATAAGCAGGGGAAAGAGGGGCAGTTCACCCATCTCACCGGTTGTTACTCCAATTTCACAAATCTCCGCCGCTCCCCCCTTCTTCCCGAAGCTGAAAGAGAGCAGCGCTCCGCCCCCCATTGCCACCAGCACCACCAACGCCGTCGATCTCCCCCACCACCTCCGCCATGGCTCCGAAAGCCGACAAGGGGAAGGGCGTGAAATCGGTCGAGGCGCAGCGGCTCGCGGCGCTGCGAAAGGAGCGGGCCGTCTTCCCCCCTCAGCTTTCCCCGAAGGAGCTGAGGGCGTACTACTACCTCTAATGGTCGACGGAGACGCGGGCGCATCTGCGCACGAAGGTACTCCCGGCTGCCGCTTCGAAACTGGCTCCAAGCGGATACCCCTTCTTCGCGCTGTTCTTCTACTGCGGGCTCTGCCCGCCCTTCTCTGAATTTTTCTGTGACATCATGAACACCTACGGGTTCCGCCTCCTCGACTTCACCCCCAACGCCGTTCTGACCATGGCAGTTTTCACACATCTCTGCGAAAACTTTGTCGGAGTCCATCCAAACGTAGCTCTTTTCCACCACTTCTTCATGCCCCGAGTCGAGAGAGGAGAGCCTTTATCCGGCGGAATCGCCTGGATCTCGAGAGTCGGCAAGAAGGAAGCTTATCTGGAGGGAGAGCTCCGCAGCAAGTGGGAGGAATGGAGAGCAGAGTGGTGCTGGATTGTCGAGGAGAACCCGCAGCCATTTACTGCCCTGCGACAAGCCCCAATAGCACACAGCAACGATTGGAGCAACGTGGCCCAGGAAGACGATAGGCTGAAGATTGCCGTCACCCGGATCCTTCGCCTCAGGCTTGCCGGGCTCACCGTAGGCGCCGTTGGCGCAGATTTTCTTCGCCGCCGCATCGCCCCCTTGCAGGAGAGGAGGAGACCCGCCTGGGAGTTCCAGAACTCGGCGGATATCATGAGGCTGCGCCCGGGCCTCAACTTCAACTTCACTGTCCTGGAGCTGGACACGATGCTCCTCGAACTGTTCAAGCGCGATCCTCAACATCCATTCACCTTGCCGAGGGGTGTGGTTCCGTTGTGCAACAACTCCTCGCTCGACCGCATCCGTGCAATGATGCCACTGTGCGACTCGCATGGAATTGTCCCAACTTGGCAAGAGCCGGCAGACGCTATCGTGCAGGAGTTCTTTGACGGCTTGGTTGAAGTGCCGGTCCGCTCCGATGAGCAGAAGAGCCTTACTCGCGACACCACCGACGCGGAGATGCAGCGCATCGCCACTAGGCTGGAAGAGGCGGCGGCAGCCGCTGCCGCGGGTGAGTTTGGATTCACCGTGGAGGAGGCAGAGGCAGCTGAGGCGGCAAGCCTTGCCGAGCGCGAGGAGTTCGCCGACGAGGAAGAGCTTGTCGGGCCCAAAGATGAGTCGAGCGAGCCCGGCGAGGGAGAGCTTGTCGGACCCGAACCTTCAGACAGCTTGCCGCAAGCGGAGCCCCCAGCTCCACCAAGAAGGCGTCTCCGCAAGGCCGTGGACGTAGCGGGGCGGCAGACGGGTCAACAGCCGTTGTGCCGCGCGACACGCTCTACTGCGGCAAGCACTGTTGCCGCAGGAGCGCCTCACGCCGCTGCGGCAACTGGAGCGGGGTCTTCCTGGTCCACCGCTACTGCTCTTGCCAAGCGGACAAGGGAACCTACTCCTCCGCCTCGTCGCACCGGAGGCGAGCCGGACTTCGATCTCTCCGCGCTCAGCTCCGATGAGGAAGAAGAAGAGTAAGATTCTTCGTTGTACTTGTATTTGACTTGCTTCATTCTGAACCCATTCCTTTTCAGGACGCTGGCCCAGAGAGTGGCAAAGAGAGCCAAGGTCCCGGTGATTGTCATCGAGGACGAACCCACCGCGACAGCCGGGGGCGTGTCCGAGACCACCTTGCCGGACCCGGCAACTATTCCCCAGAGGAGCCCCCAGCGCAGCCCCCAGTGTAAGTATATGGTTTACTTCCTGCTGTTAGCCGCGCACGGGTGCTTTTTCTTTGCTGATACTTGAGTGTTGATTTGCGTAGGAGCAGAGCAGCTTCACCAGGAGTGCCCGGAAGCCGCTCCCGAAATGCCTTCTGCTTCAACTACACCACCAAGGGAGGATTCCCCGGCAAGGGAGCGTTCTCCGGCAAGGGAGAATTCTCCGGCAAGGGACAGTTCTCCGGCAAGAGACACCACCAGCGACCCTCCGGTGATTAAGACCACGACTGCGGGCCCTAGTGCAGGTAATCCTCTTGCTTGAAAACTTCCCTTGGGTTCTTCTTCTTCTGGTTTTCTTTTTGAATGTTTGCTTGACTTCTCTCCCTTTTTCCGTTCGTCAGATCCATCTGCCACGGAGCCGATGGAAACCGAGGTCACCGGCGAGGAAAACGCGCGCAGTAATACCGACGACGCCGTCGCCACTGAAGGAGAAGCCGGCGCTGATGATCCCGTCGGCGAAGAGGCCGCCAAGGCTGCCACCGCAGAAGCTGGCGAGGGATCCGGCGATCGCACTGACGGCCCCAAGGCCGTAGGAGCGCCAGGCGCTACGCCGACCGCCGATCCCTCCGCCGCTGCTGCAGCGCCGGGCCCCGAAGAGCCCCAGCTCGGCGCCTACTTGAAGGCCGGCGACGGCATCTTCATCAAGCTCCCCTGGGCGTCAAGCTCCAGGGCCCTGGTCGAAGGAGAGATTCTGGATGGAGAGGTGCTCGCCTCCGCTGGGCTAACGCTGGTCGACGTGCCAAGCAGCAGCAGCGACGAGCCTAAGGAGGAGCGGCTGCTGCGGAAGCTGTTGTCGCTCTACCGCACCCGACAAGCCAAGCTGGAATCCCGAGAAGCGCTTGTCGCGAGGGCGGGAGTGGACATTGAGAAGCGCGCTGAGGAGCCCTGGGGTCTCAGGCAAGAAACTCTCCGATCCCTGGCAGAGGAGCGGGAACAAGTCGACGAGGAGCAGAAAGCCTTCCTCCTCGAGAAGGCCGAAGTTGAAGAGCAACAGCGGCTTGTTGCCGAGAAGCTATCTGCGCAGGAGGGCGAGTTGGCGCAGCGCAAGGTCAACCTTGACAGCCACGAGGAGGAGCTTGCCGCGCACGAGCAAACACTCGGCGGGGCTCTTAAGGAAGCAAAGGATGTTGTCGCAGCTGCTAAGGCCGCCAAGAAGGAGCTGGAGACGAAGATGGCGCAGCTGGAGGCCAATCTCAAGGCGAGCGGCAAGGAGCTTGCCGCGCTCAAGCGTGAGCGCGAGAAGGACGCCGCCGCTCATGGCGAGCTACAAGGTCGTCTCGCTGAGAGGATCAAAGAGCTCAGCGCCGCCAAGGACTCCAACGCGGATCTTGAGTTGAAGCCGGCCACTTTGACTCAGACGCTGGACGGCGCCAGGGAGCGGGAAGTGGCCATGTCGGAGAAGATCAAGGCCGACGAGGCGCTGCTGGCGAATGTTACCGCCGCCCATAACTCCTTTAGGGAGAATGTGGAGCACTGGACGGAGGGTCTCGTGGATGCTACCGCAGCCATCGACACGGAGCTGGCGCAGCTGGGGATGGAGGATCTCTGGTACTCCTCCGATGAGCACCTCCAACCCAGCGCCAAGCTCAGCTTGTTCTTAAAAGGCATGGCGACGGCTCTCCAGCGACTCCGGGAGAAGATCCCAAAGCAGCTGGCCGACGAGTCGTGCAAGATCTGCGCGGGAGCTCTCCAAAAGGTGCTGGAGAAGGTGGCCTTCCGCAACCCAGGCCTCAACCTCACCAACGTCCTCAGGACCTTGCCACCCGATGCTGATCTGGAAGCGCTCAAGACCCTTGTCGCACCCGTTGTGGACAAGGTGAGCGGGATCAAGAGTGTTGAAGGCGATCGCGTAGATTAGGCCGCCCGTTTTCTCTTTTTCTTGTCGCTGCTGGTCATGTTATGAGACAATCTGTTAGAGCTGCGACAAGCTATCTTGTAATATGACTCTATTTTGATTGCTATGTTATTTCCTTTACTTGATTCCTTCCTTTGTATGTTTTTGCCCTACGCTTTTAGGGAACTTGTCAGCGCAGGCACCTTTGTCGCGAGCGCTGAGTGCTGGACGTCAGCAGCCTGCTGGCGGTGCCGATACCGACAAGAAACCTTGTCGCAACTAGTCACAGCTCACTTAAGTTGTTGAGCGGACTCGAAACAAAGTAAGGGCACAACTAGCTACGAGTTGGTTCCTCCGCGCACAGGTTTTCCATACAAAGCAGGGTCGTTCGAGGAAGATAACTTAAAATTTTTAACTGATTGCTCAAACTTTGGCAACTTAGCTTTTCTGTCGTTTGCTTTCCAGTAAGGCGAAAACTTCCTTGAACGACGCCTGGTCCACACCATTATCTTCTCCTTCCCCCCCCGGCAAACTTGTGGGCGAGGGAACCTTCCTTCCTTTGAGAAAGAGAAAGAAGAGAAAATAATGATACGGAGCCTTACGGCTCGTTATTGCTTACCGGGGGTAGGTGCTGCACAAAATGTCAGATAATGCATGCAAAGTAGAAAGCATGAAATTGACAAGATGTGCGGAGCACATGAGCTTTACTTATGCACGGGATCTACGCCCGGCTTTGTACAAAGGATTACATGCAACATTGGCAAGACTTGTACAAAAGGTGGTTGCCGAAACAAGTTCCGGCAACCGCGCCTTACGGGTAAATCTTACGAAGATGCTCAATGTTCCAGGAGTTGCTCACCGGAATGCCATCTTCGGTCTCTAGGCGGACAGCGCCAGGCCTAGTGACTCGTTTCACCCGGTAAGGGCCTTCCCACTTTGGCGTCAACTTGTTGGAATTCTTGGCGGACTGAACGTGCCGAAGAACAAGGTCGCCTTCCTCGAAACTTCTGGCATTAACTTTGCGGCTATGGTAGCGGCGCAAAGCTTGCTGGTATCGAGCAGCTCGTACAGCAGCCTGAAGACGGTCCTCCTCAAGGAGCAGCGCGTCATCTTGTCGCAGCTACTCTTGCTCAAGCTCATCATAAGCGAGCACTCGAGGTGACCCGTATACGAGTTCCGTGGGGAGAACTGCCTCTGCTCCATAAACTAGAGCGAAAGGTGTCTGGCCAGTGGCTCGATTTGGCGTCGTTCTGACCGACCAAAGAACCACCAGCAGCTCCTCAATCCAGTTCTTTCCGCACTTGCGCAGCCTGTGGAAAGTCCTGGTCTTGAGCCCGCGCAGCACTTCAGCATTTGCCCACTCCGCTTGACCGTTGCTTCTCGGATGAGCAACAGAAGCGAAGCAGACCTTGGCGCCAAGATCTTGGGCGTACTGCATGAAGGTGCGGCTCGTGAATTGTGTGCCATTGTCGGTGATGATCCTGTTAGGGATCCCGAAGCGGTAAACAATCGACCTGAAGAACTTGACTGCTGACTGTGCTGTCACCTTCCTCACTGCTTCCACTTCCGGCCATTTTGTGAACTTGTCGATTGCAACGTACAAGTACTCAAAGCCCCCGACAGCTCGGGGAAAGGGGCCGAGGATGTCGAGCCCCCAGACCAAAAATGGCCAGGATAAAGGGATCGTCTGGAGAGCTTGAGCTGGCTGGTGTATCTGCTTGGAATGGAACTGGCACGCTTCACACTTGGTTACTTGTGCAGTTGCATACTGGAGGGCTGTCGGCCAAAAGAAACCTTGCCGGAATGCTTTGCCGGCAAGTGCTCTTGCGCCAATGTGGTGACCACATATGCCTCCATGTATCTCTGCCAACAGCTTTTGTCCGTCTTCCCGGTGAATACACTTCAATTTCACGCCGTTGAGTCTTCTTCCGTACAGTATGGTGTCGACAAACTGGTACATACTTGACTGTCGGGCTACTCTTTCCGCTTCTTCTTGCTCTTCGGGAAGTTCTCCTGTCTGAAGGAAACGGACAATCTGCTGTGCCCATGTTGGAGCTTGCGGCTCAACAACAAGGACTAAAGGCACATCTGCTGCTGCGGGAACATCCGCTTCTACGGAGAAAACTTGCGGCTCAGCCAGAGCTTGATGTTCTCCGGCAACCTTGCCGGAGCAAAACTTGTCGGAAGCGTCTGCTTCAACGGAATAAACCCTAAGGCTCGCCGGAGCAGACTGCTCCTCAGCACCCTTGGCCTTGATCTTGGGGAGCTTCTTGGCGGCGGCTTCGGGAAGCTCTGCCTGAAAATAGTCACCAGAAATCAACTTCTTCTTCTTGCTCTGTCCAGTTGATGGCGTTACAGAAGGTTGAGTCAGTTTGAGCACAAAGATCTCTGGTTCCACAGGTAACTTAAGTGCGGCGCACTTTGACAGGCCATTGGCAATGTCGTTGTGAGCTCTTGGAACATGTTCCATCTGTAGGCCGTCAAAGTGCTCTTCTAGCTTTCTCACTTCATCAACGCAAGCTTCCATCAACGGACTCTGATAATTCTTGTTCACTTGGTGGACGAAAAGCTGTGAGTCACCCCTGACAATGAGCTTCTTGATCCCAAGGTCTGCTACGATCCTGAGACCGGCAAGCAAACCTTCATACTCTGCGGTATTGTTTGTTGCTTGCTCCTTGGGAAAGTGCATCTGGACTACGTACTTGAGGTGCTCTCCGGTGGGTGCGACAAGTAGCACGCCCGCACCGGTGCCTTGCAGCGAGAAGGCACCATCAAAGTACATCAGCCACTCTTTGCTTGCCTCCTTGACGGGGATGCTCATTTCTGGAATTTCTTCATCTTGTGTTGGCGTCCATTCTGCTATGAACTCTGCCAATGCTCTGCTTTGGATAGTTGAAGTGCTCTCAAACTTGAGGCCAAAGCTTGACAGTTCCAGTGCCCACTCGACAATCCTGCCTGTTGCTTCTGGATGTTGTAGTATCCTCTTCAGCGGAAAACGAGTGACGACTGTGATCTCATGTGCTTGAAAGTAATGGCGCAGCTTTCTCGAGGCCATGAGAAGGCCAAAAAGCAATTTCTGCACACCAGAGTACCTTGACCTAGCCCCCTGCAGAAGGGAACTAACAAAGTAAACTGGGCGTTGCAGCATTCTTTTCTGCATCTTCTCACGCGCTTGCGCAGATCTGTCTTTGTCGGGACCAGAGCTTGCCGGTGAAGTCCCCTGCTTGTCGCTGGATGCATCTGCCGTGGTTGCTGGCTCATCATCCGCCTCTCTCTCCACTACTAACGCAACACTAACCACTTTATTGGTTGCCGCTAGATATAGCAGCAACTTCTCTTGTGGCTTAGGTGCGACAAGTGTTGGAGTGGAGGACAGGTATCTCTTTAAGTCCTGCAGTGCAGCCTCCGCTTCCGGAGTCCATTTCATCGGACCTGCCTTTTTCAATATTTTGAAAAATGGCAGGGCGCGCTCAGCAGACCTAGAGATAAACCTGCTAAGAGCAGCTACGCAACCGGCAAGTCTTCGTACATCCTTGATGCGCTTCGGTGCTTGAATCTGCTCAATGGCCTTGATCTTGTCGGGATTGGCTTCAATTCCCCGCTGAGACACAAAGAACCCGAGAAGCTTTCCGGAGGGGACTCCAAACACACACTTCTCGGGGTTAAGCTTGAGGTTGATCTTGCGCAGATTTGCAAAGGTTTCGTCTAAATCTTGAATTAGAGTCTCCTTGTCCTTGCTTTTGACCACTATGTCATCCATGTAGGCTTCCACATTTCTGTGCATTTGCGGATCAAAAGCGTAATGGACTACCCTTGCAAATGTTGAACCAGCATTCTTTAAACCGAAAGGCATCCGTACGAAACAGTATGTGCCACATGGGGTGATGAATGCGGTCTTCTCCTCATCCTCTTCTGCCATGGAGATCTGATGGTATCCTGAGTATGCATCAAGAAATGAAAGCAAGTCACATCAGGCCGTGGAGTCAACAATCTGGTCGATGCGCGGCAAGGGAAACGGGTCTTTGGGACAAGCTTTATTGACATCGGTAAAGTCGATACAAAGCCTCCATTTCCCGTTTGCCTTGCGCACGACTATAGGGTTGGCCAACCACGTAGGATGGAGCACTCCTCTCACAAGGCCTGCTGCTTCCAATTTCTTGATTTCTTCTACGATGAATTCTTGGCGCTCCACTGCCTGTTTCCTAACTTTCTGCTTGGCGGGGCACGCATGAGGACAGACGGCAAGATGGTGCTCGATTACTTTCCTGGGAACACCGGGGATGTCAGACGGTTGCCACGCAAATACTTCGACGTTCGCCCGTAGGAAAGCAACGAGCGCGCTTTCCTATTTAGGGTCAAGAGTGGCACTGATGGTGAAGGTACCACCAGTGCCATCCTCCTTGGCGGACACCTTCTTGGTCTCTGGTGGAGCTGCCATTATCTTCTTACACTTGCCGGTGGAGCTCGATGGTGCGTCCTCGATGGTAGCGCAGCACTCCGAAGAGGTGCGCTTGCCGGAGTGGGCATCAGAACTCTTGCCGGACTTGGTTTTCTTCTTCGCCCCGGGAGCTTCAACGGCAAGTGGCTTGCGATCCGCTGCGGCTGCTGCTTCCCGGTAGATCTTGTCGGCACAGATAAGGGCATCCTTCTTGTCACCAGGGACAGAGATGACGCTTATCGGTCCTGGCATCTTCAGCACGTTGTATGCATAGTGAGAGGCTGCCATGAATTTGGCGAGTGCTGGACGGCCGAGTATTCCATTGTAAGGCAATGGAGAGTCAGCAACGTCAAAAGTGACCCTCTCAGTCCTGAAGTTCAACTCGCTGCCAAATGTCACCGGCAACGTGATCTTTCCCTTCGGCTTGCTCCTTCCCGGATTGATTCCTTGGAATGTGCTGGTCTCTTCGAGTTCTCCATCAGGGATCTGGAGTTTCTGGACTACCGCGGAGGAGATCAAGTTCAAGCCGGCCCTGCCGTCAACTAGCATCTTAGTGACCTTGTGGTTGCGGATAGTTGGTGAAACCAACATCGGCAAGCACCCGACCGCAGCTATGCGATCAGGGTGGTCCTCAATATCAAAGATGATAGGCGTGTTGGACCATTTCAGAGGCCTGCGTGACTCGACGGGTGGTTCTGCCGCATTAACTTCCCGCACCCACTGCTTGAGCTGGCGGTGTGAAGTATGCAGAGAAGCAC
This sequence comes from Triticum aestivum, assembly GCF_018294505.1. Lineage (NCBI taxonomy): Eukaryota > Viridiplantae > Streptophyta > Magnoliopsida > Poales > Poaceae > Triticum > Triticum aestivum. Next base: position 92,591,913 of record NC_057801.1, on the reverse strand, counting down.
CGCCGTCAACGCACAGGACCTATGTGGCTTTCTGGAACTCCTGCTCATCAGTCTCATCATCATCCATATCTTCATCCTCGTCGTCATCTTCATCCTTGTCGCGGCCACGGGGAGGTCTATCTCCTTGCCACTGCTTGGCCTTGCCGCGGCGTCCTCCTCGGCCGGGGCGTTTCTTGCCGGCTCCTCCAGCACCTTCCTGGGCCTTCTCCTTGTCGTGTCGCTCGTATTCAGCCTTTTGCTGCTCAACAAGCTACTCTACCTTCTTGCAGCTCTGGAGGTCATGGCCCTTGGTGCGGTGGATCTTGCAGTACTGCTTGTTGGTGCCGTCCTGCTTGTCGGCGACCGCCACAGCCTGGTAGTTGTTGCCGCCGGAGCTACCAGCTTTGGCTTTCTTGGCGCCACATCCGTTGCCGGACTGCTCAACGACTAGCACATCTTTGCCTCTCTTCTTCCTGTTGTTCCGCCGCCGGTTTTTCTTTGCCGGGGCGGTCCCCTCACTATCTGATCCTGCTGCTTCTGTATTCTCTCCAGGGATTTTCCTCCCCTCCTCAGCACACGCACACTTGTCGGCCAGGGCATATAGCTCACTGACGTCTTTGATCTTGCACATCGCCATCTCCTCCCGCATCCTGTGGTTTCGAACGTTCTGATGGAACACGCTGATTACCGCGGCAGGGTGGACATCTGGGATGTTATGTTGTACGCGGCTGAATCTCTGAATGTACTTGCGCAGGGGTTCTCCTTCCTTCTGGGCGAGCAAATGAAGGTCGCTTTCTTGGCCAGGAGGCTTGTGGCCGCCTGTAAAAGCGCCGACAAACTGATGGCATAGGTCTGCCCAGGAGGATATGGAGTTGTTCGGCAAGTGCATGAGCCAGGATCTGACATTGGGCTTGAGTACCAGCGGGAAGTAATTGGCAAGGATCTTGTCGTCCCGCCCCCAGCAGCTTTGACCGCGATGGTGTAGATGCTGAGGAACTCCGACGGATGCGACTTACCGTCGTACTTCTCTGGTACATCTGGCTTGAAATTCTTTGTGCTGGGCCACTGGACTTGCCGCAGCTCATGAGTGAACGCAGGGCAACCTACCGCGTACGGCAAGTCGCCTGGTTCCCCTGGTGCATGCATGTCGACAGAGGGCCCAGCGCGCTGGTCCGATTGATGCCGCACTTCCCTTTGGCGCTCGATGCGAGTTCGAGCGTCTTCTTGCTGTCGTTCGCGAAGAACTTGGCGCTGATCGCGACGAGCTCGTGGATCTGATGACGCGGTGGAGTCGCTGTCGAGGTGGATCCGGCGAGTCGGCGATCTTGGCCTTCGGGGTGGAGAGTGCATGGTGGTTGCACCTCCACCGGTTTCGTCGCCACCGGCTCGTGCCCGGCAGTCCTGCCGCGGCAGCGATGTACTCGGCTGCCGCGGAGTGTCGCTGTTGGCAAAGCCGATGAGACTCTGAATGGTGGCCCTCCATTCATTGATCTTGTCTGCCGTTGGAGGGTAATCCAAGAGCAGTTGAGCTCGCGCCAAAGCTTCTGCTGGAGTGGTGGGCGGTAGTGGCGAACGGTGTGAAGAGCGGGATATGCTCGGACTTCTAACTATGTTAGAAGGAGCAGTATCCCGTCCAGGCAACCGTGTCTCGCTCGTGCTAGCATGTTGGCGTGCACGCTGATCTTGAGCACCCCGAGATCCTCCAGCTCGATCTTGGTCCAACAAACGTATGGTACTGCGAATACCATGACGCTGTCGGTCCTGCGCCTCCTGAGATGGGCGCGGTGCGTGTACGGACGCCGAGGTCTGTGCAGCCTTGTCCTTGGACCTGGCAGCACCGTGGGTTCCCTCGTCGATGTCCGTTCTTCCGCCGATGCCTACCCACCATCCGTTTGCTCCGGTGGTAGTGGGATCGACGTGGACGGAACAGCTGTCGCCGATGCCTTCTTCTTCAGTGGCATATTGATGAAGAAAATGAAGATCGAGCTCGTGTGAACACCGGATCAGGTTCACACAACCTCGACGCCCCCTACCTGGCGCGCCAAAGATGTCGGGGAAGCTGATCCACGAACACCTATGGGACCGGCGGACCGAGCCCCTTTAGGTTCGGTGGGGGGCGGAGATCGCACGAAGAGCAGATCGAGGCGAAGCACACGAGCGGTTTACCCAGCTTCGGAGCTCTCCAGAGAGATAATACTCCTACTGCTGCATGTCTGAGTGTATTGAGTTCTTGCTCGGGAGCCCTGAGTGCTACAGTACACACTAGCCGCTAACGAGACCGAGCGTGAGTGTTTTCTGGCCTCCGAACCCCCCTCTATGTTGCGCATGGGCCTCCTTTTATATGCTAAAGGGGTCACCGACAGGTGGCAACGTAGACAAGGGCAAAAATGGAAAAGGACTTGCGGTTGGTACAACAACCCGTACAGTGTATCATACCTAACCCTGACGGCACGGGACAAAGGCATTAAATGCCCGTCTACGTCACCCAAACAGTGCAAACAGGGACCGTCAGGGGCGCCACCGCTCGCCATGATGGCAATCTTGTCAGCGCCGCTTGCCACCGCGCACCGCTGGCTGCACAGCCTCTCGCCACGCGCGCCTGGAAAGACCCCAGGGCGACACGTTGGTAGATGTGCTGGAGCGCAGATACAGAGTGGTAGCCTGCCGCGGCAAGCGCCTTGCCGCGGTCGTTGTCTTGTCGCGTCCGGAAGCTTGTCGCTCACCGGGCCTCGCCGGGACGCGTGGCGCGTCGCGGCAAGTTCCTTGAGATGCCTTGGTTGGCCTTCCCGGCAAGCTCCGCTTGCCGGGGCCTTGTCTCCTTGGCTTGAATACTTTGTTCTTGAATGGCTCCAAAGGAACCACGGAGGACCTTGGCGGTCACCCGGCAAGCCTTGCCGCGGGGTGCTGCAACTGCCCGTGCACAAGTTCGGGATACTAGGGTACCCCCTACTCTAGTACACCGACAACGGTGGTATGTGAAGATCATTTTGCAGATCTGGACACGGTCTACATGTTCGATAATAACCTTGGAGTATTCGGAGAAGGAACCCACCTTGCAATGCCGAAGACAAGACTGCGCGCCGGACTCATCGTCCTTGAAGCCTGGTTCAGGGGCTACTGAGGGAGTCCTGGATTAGGGGGTATCCGGACAGCCGGACTACTCATATCTTCAATATTAATCAAGCGAGAAGTAGGGTTTTACCTCCATCGAGAGGGCCCGAACATGGGTAAACATTGTGTCCCTTGCTTCTTGTTACCATCAGCCTAAGACGCACAGATCGGGACCCCCTACCCGAGATCCGTCGGTTTTGACACCGACACCTGTCGCTCCCAAGTTCAACCCATGGTCAGCATGTCCGATCACCTTTGATCGCAGAGACCACCCAACTAGTATCCGGCACTTGGGCTCTGCCGCCCTGGTTCTCGACCCAATTATTGATGGATACCACCTCACTAGAGTCCTTATGGACGGAGGAAGCAGTCTCAACTTGATTCACCAAGATACTGTCCGAAAGATGGGGATTGACCCATCACGAATCAAGCCTAGTAACACTACCTTTAAAGGTGTGATACCATGAGTGGAGGCCCGTTGCACGGGATCAATTACACTGGAGGTAGTATTCGGCTCCCTAGAAAACTTCCGCAGTGAAGATTTGATCTTCGACATTGTCCCTTTCCGCAGTGGCTATCATGCACTGCTCGAATGAACTGCTTTCGCCCGCTTCAACACAGTCCCGCACTACGCTTACCAAAAGCTTAAAATTCCCGGACCTCATGGCGTTACAACAATCAATGGTAACACGGACCACTCCCTCCATGCTAATACCGTGACCCTTGCAGCCAAAGTATATGGCAACCTAACCAAGCCAAACATTTCACTGGCCAGAGAGGCCAACACTGTATCCAAACGAGTCCAGTCCGCGCCTAACAGCGATAAACCAACGGACCCTGACCTCGATTAACAGTTCGGCCTCCGCCGATTGCCCCACCAGGTTGCGGCTTAGGCATCGCGCGCACATAACTACGCACTGAAAATACCTTGGGTGACGTCGGAGGCACACTACAGAAAGAGTCCATGGCATGGTTGGACCATAGTCGGATCGCACATACCTTTTTAATGCAGGTTCATCAAGAGCCCTACATGCGAGATGGTTGTTGCAAAAGATCCTTTCAAGGCTGGCGCACCCCATCCATCAAATACTCCTCTCATAGGACTTACCACCAAGGAGAAAAGGCGTAGACGTGCGGCAGGGCACCTTAGGAGTTATTCTTCCAAACTATAGTTTTTTAAGCCCCGTGTTCAACTTTCCCTTATGTACAATTTTTCTTTTTCTCTGGTATGTAACCTGACCTTTATATTAAATGGCATTTTCTGTCGAACCACACCTTGATGTGTCAACAAGGATATAAAAGAGGCAGGTGACTATCACCTTCTTGGTTTGATTGTATTATTTTGCCATCTGTGTTCCCACCTTGTGTTCGACCGACATACGGGCTTCGGCACGGCCTTCACACTAGGGGTTGTATTCGGCCCTGCCAACCTCTTAAGTCCGAACACCCATAGGGAATTCTTCAGCGTCCAGGATATTGCATTATATGCATCAACTCTGAATCATCACTTTGGTCAATAGTTGGGTTGCCTAGCTCCTGTGCTTACCACCTTACGTTCCGCAAGTTCGGCTAAGGTAGTGAAGGGAGAACTACTGCAATTGTACTTCCGGCTTATTCGGTCAAGTACCTTAGTAGAGAAAGCCGAAAACTGATTGTCATGGTAGGCGAGAGCGGGTCAGTGATCCGGTGACTTAGTATTATACTACAAATGGTTCACGATTTATGTCGTGTTATACGAGGGGCTGGGTCTTTGACCAGCCATGTTGCAAAGGCGCCATACTCCGGACTGCCAATTATGCAACGAGGGGCTAGTACTTAGCCCCATAATGGACTCTTATGGCTAAGTGAAAGTACTAACGACTAGTTCACCTCGCAAGACGCCTCCTATATTGGACCAAGACGTTGGATAAAGTGTGCTCATGCGTTCCTGAACACCCCCGTAATATTTACGTGGGGGCTGAAGCCAATGACTGGTAACTTTCAGATATATAAACAACAAAAATAGGAGGATAAACTAATAATAAAAGCATAATTATCTTATACAACGAGTTCATTCCATGAGTCATACAAACCGGACCCAACTACTCAAATATGGCGTCCATCGAACACTGGCCTTCTACGATACGAGCTCCCTCAAGTACCTCGTCAAAGTACTTTTCTGGCTGCCGGTGCTCTTTCCCTTCAGGTGGCCCTGCGGTGGCGACTTTGGCGGCCTTCATCTTTGCCCACTGCATCTTGACGCGGGGTGAAGGCCATCCGGGCACCCTCAATGCAGGACGACCGCTTCAGGGCATCAATCCGAGGAAGTGCCTCCACCAGCCTCTTCACGAGTCTGAAGTGACTACTTGGGATGGCTTCGGCTGGCCACAAGCGGGTTATAACATCCTTCATGGCTAGTTCGGCCACCCTATGTAGCTCAGACAGCTACTTCAGTTGGTTGCTTAGGGGCACTAGAAGTTCTGGTGCAAGGTATTTCGACAAGACCAGCTTCTCCGCCGAGCTCCCCTCTTTGGCTCGGAAGAACGCGGCGGCATCTGCAATACTCTTAGGCGGGTTGGCAAAGGTGCCTGGAGAACTCCAGACTCTGGTTAGTAAAATATATCTCTTACTCGTATATCTACTCTGCATGATTAAGGCCTTACCAGCCGCAATTCGCTTCGCCTCTTGGATCTCTTGGCGAGCACCCTGGGCTTAAACCTGGGCCTCCTCCAGGCTCTCAAGAGCTTTTGTGAGCTCAAAGGCTTGCTGCGAACTCTTTTGCTCTAAGGACTCGCACCTTGCGATGGCATCCTTGAGCTCCTGCTCGACTTCCCCCACCCGCGCCTCATGTTTTCGGCGGGTGGTTTGCTCTTCTTCTAACTCTTTGGCCGCTTTGTCCGCGGCCACCTTGCTCACTTCGGCCTCCGTTTTGGCTTCGGCAAGGGCGCTCTTGAGGGACTCGACCTCAGCCACACCAACTGCAAATATATTCATAATATGTTCAGTCAGTTTAAGAAATGACTTAACTCGAAGTCAAACTTTTCGGACCTGTTGGACTACTGCACACATTGGGTTTTGTTAAACTGTTTGTTGGTGCGGTCGAGTTCCTCATCAGATAGCCGGAGCTTCTGATTGAGCTTAGCAATTTATGTCTCTTGGGTAGTAGCCACCAGCTTTGAAGCCTGTCAATTAACATATACAGCGCATTATATACTTGTTTATGATCCTTTGTTAGGATTATTCTAATCCGGACAGAGTCTCAGGGGCTAATGTCTACACATGGGCTTTCTTCTCACATATACAAAGTACTTGTGAAGGATATCATGTCGCTTACCTCGAAGCCTATCAGCAGGCTTTGAAAAGCTACTGTTAGCCAGCTATTCGCGGACCGAACCTTCTCCATAACCACACCCATAAGGGTGTGGTGTTCTTCAACAAGGGAAGCACGTTGCAGTGCGTCCCGCACAGTGTCAGCGGCCTCCGGATTAACAGAGGCCGCTGACGGAGCACCTGCTCCTCCCCCCTCTTTCGAAGAAGGATGTTGGACCGAACTCGGGACCTTACCGGTCTTCGGGGCGGTTGTCGGCGCGGGTTTGGGCTGTTGAAACACCTTGCCCTCGGTGATGATGGGGTCCGCTATGCCCAGCTCTATGGAGCCCGAAGTGTTGACCTCGGGCGCCTTCTGGACGATCTCGTCCGCCCCTCCCCGGCCCGGAGATAGCCTTTCAGAGGACACCTCGGTGTCCTCCATGGCAGGGGGAGAAGGGGCGCGAGATGGGTGATACGTCTCCAATGTATCTATAATTTTTTATTGCTCCATGCTATTATATTATCTGTTTTGGATGTTTAATTGGCTTTAATATTCCCTTTTATATTATTTTTGGGACTAACCTATTAACTGGAGGCCCAGTGCTAGTTTCTGTTTTTTTGCCTATTTTAGAGTTTTGCAGAAAAGGAATATCAAACGGAGTCGGAATGAAACCTTCACGAGGATCTTTCTTGCACCAAAGCAATCCAGAAGACTTGGAGTAGAAGTCTGGAATGCCACGAGGAAGCCACGAGGCAGGAGGGTTTGCCCAGGGGGTAGGCGCGCCCCCACCCTCGTGGGCCCCTCGTAGCTCCACCGATGTACTTCTTTCGCCTATATATACTCTTATACCCTAGAAATATTGGGGGGAGCCATGAAACCACTTTTCCACTTCCACAACCTTTTGTACCTGTGAGATCCCATCTTGGGGCCTTTTCCAGCAATCTGCCGGATGGGGAATCGATCACGAAGGGCTTCTACATCAACACCATTGCCTCTCCGATGAAGCGTGAGTAGTTTACCACAGACCTTCAGGTCCATAGTTATTAGCTAGATGGCTTCTTCTGTATTTTTTATTCTCAATACAAAATTCTCCTCGATGTTCTTGGAGATCTATTCGATGTAATATTCTTTTGTGGTGTGTTTGCCGAGATCCGATGAATTGTGGATTTATGAACTTGATTATCTATGAATGTTTTCCTCTCCCTCACTTCTCCCTCGCATTATAAACTCTTCTCCCTCGCATTACATTATTTGCAATTCGCCTCGCATTACATTATTTGCCATTCGCCTCTCGTTTTCCTCTCCCCCACTTCTAAAACGATTTTTGAAAACCTTTGCCTTTTTCTTCGCCCCTCTTCTGTTCGTCTCTTTTCGCTTGCTTCTCGTGTGCTTGTGTGTTGGATTGATTGTTTGTCACGATGGCTCAAGATAATACTAAATTATGTGACTTTTCCAATACCAACAATAATGATTTTATTAGTACTCCGATTGCTCCTACTACCGATGCTGAATCTTGTGAAATTAATACCGCTTTGTTGAATCTTGTTATGAAATATCAATTTGCTGGCCTTCCTAGTGAAGATGTTGCAACCCATCTAAACAACTTCGTTGATTTGTGTGATATGCAAAATAAGAAAGATGTGGATGATAATATTGTTAAATTGAAGCTATTTCCGTTTTTTCTTAGAGATCATGCTAAAACTTGGTTCTCTTATTTGCCTAAAAATAGTATTGATTCATCAAATAAGTGCAAAGATGCTTTTATCTCTAAGTATTTCATCCCGCTAAGATCATCTCTCTTAGGAACGATATTATGAATTTTAAGCAACTTGATCATGAGCATGTTGCACAAGCTTGGGAGAGGGTGAAATTAATGATACGTAATTTCCCTACACATGGTTTGAATCTGTGGATGATTATACAAAAAAATTATGCCGGATTGAATTTTGCTTCTAGAAATCTTTTAGATTCTCTTAGAGTTGTTGGAGAAGCTACTAAACTCCTAGAGAATATTATGGCTAATTACTCTCAATGGCACACCGAAAGATCTTCCACTAGTAAAAAAGTTCATGCGATTGAAGAGATTAATGTTTTGAGTGGAAAGATGGATGAACTTATGAAATTATTTGCTAATAAAAGTGTTTCTTCTTATCCTAATGATATGGCTTTGTCCACTTTGATTGAGAATAATAATGAATCTATGGATGTGAATTTTGTTGGTAGGAACAATTTTGGTAACAACGCGTGTAGAGGCAATTTTAATTCTAGGCCGTTTCCTAGTAATTACTCTAATAATTATGGTAATTCCTCCAACAACTATTATGGAAATTTTAATAAGATACCCTCTGATTTTGAGAATATTGTTAAAGAATTTAAGACAAAACATATAGTCCCTAGTATGCCTCTACTTGACTAGCTCGTTAATCAAAGATGGTTATGTTTCCTAACCATAGACATGTGTTGTCATTTGATGAACGGGATCACAACATTAGGAGAATGATGTGATGGACATGACCCATCCGTTAGCTTAGCATTATAATCATAACTATTTCTTTGCTACTGCTTTCTTCATGACTTATACAAGTTCCTTAGACTATGAGATTATGCAACTCCCGAATACCGGAGGAACACTTTGTGTGCTACCAAACGTCACAGCGTAAATGGGTGATTATAAAGGTGCTCTACAGGTGTCTCCAAAGGTGTTTGTTGGGTTGGCATAGATCGAGATTAGGATTTGTCAATCCATGTTTCGGAGAGGTATCTCTGGGCCCTCTCGGTAATACTCATCACTATAAGCCTTGAAAGCATTGTACTAATGAGTTAGTTGCGGGATGAAGTATTACGAAACGAGTAAAGAGACTTGCCAGTAATGAGATTGAACTAGGTATGATGATACCGGCGATCGGATCTCGGGCAAGTAACATACCGATGACAAAGGGAACAACGTATGTTGTTATGCGGTTTGACTGATAAAGATCTTCGTAGAATATGTAGGAACCAATATGAGCATCCAGGTTCCGCTATTGGTTATTGACCAGCGACGTGTCTCGGTCATGTCTACATAGTTCTCGAACTCGTAGGGCCCGCACGCTTAACATTCGATGATGATTAGTATTATGAGTTTATGTGATATGATGTACTGAAGGTTGTTCGAAGTTCCGGATGTGATCATGGACATGACAAGGAGTCTCAAAATGGTCGAAAGGTAAAGATTCATATATTGGAAGGTTGCATTTGGACATCGGAATGGTTCTGAGTGATTCGGGCATTTTTCCGGAGTACCGGGAGGTTACCTGAACCCCCCGGGGAAAGATATGGGCCCTATGGGCCATAGGAGGGAGGCTAACCAGCCCACAAGGGGTTGGTGCGCCCCCCACAAGGGAGGAGGACGAATTGGACTTGGGAAGGGGGCACCACCCCCCTTTCCTTCTCCTACTCCCTCTCCTTCCCCTTTTCCCCCTCCGGTAGAAGGAAAAAGGGTGGGGCCGAATCCTACTAGGACTGGAGTCCTAGTAGGACTCCCCTCTCCCTGGCGCGCCCCTTGTTGGCCGGCCTCCTCCTCCCCTCCTTTATATACGGGGGCAGGGGCACCCCAAAGGCACAACAGACAATCTCTTAGCCGTGTGTGGTGCCCTCCTCCACAATTTTACACCTCGGTCATATCGCTGTAGTGCTTAGGCGAAGCTATGCGCCGGTAACTTCATCATCAGTGTCACCACGCTGTTGTGTTGACAGAACTCTCCCTCGGCGTCAGATTGATCTAGAGTTCGAGGGACATCACTGAGCTGGACATGTGAAGATCGCGGAGGTGTCGTGCGTTTGGTACTTGATCGATCGGATCGTGAAGACGTATGACTACAACAACCGCGTTGTCATAATGCTTTTTCTTTCGGTCTACTAGGGTGCGTAGACAACACTCTCCCCTCTTGTTGCTATGCATCACCTAGATAGATCTTGCGCGATCATAGGAAAATTTTTAAATTACTGCGTTCCCCAACAGTGGCATCCGAGCCAGGTCTATGCGTATATGTTATATGCACGAGTAGAACACAAAGAGTTGTGGGCGATAATAGTCATACTGCTTACCAGCATGTCATACTTTTATTCGGCGGTATTGTTGGATGAAGCGGCTCAGACCGACATTACGCATACGCTTATGCAAGACTGGTTCTACCGACGTGCTTCGCACATAGGTGGCTAGTGAATGTCTGTTTCTCCAACTTTAGTTGAATCGAGTGTAGACGCCCGGTCCTTGTTGAAGGTTAAAACATCACACTTGACAAAGAATCGTTGTGGTTTTGATGCGTAGGTAAGAATAGTTCTTGATAAGCCCGTAGCAGCCACATAAAACTTGCAACAACAAAGTAGAGGATGTCTAATTTGTTTTTGCAGGGCTTGCTGTGATGTGATATGGTCAAGGCAAGATGAGATATAAATTGTTGTATGAGATGATCATGTTTTGTAACAAAGTTATCAGCAACTGGCAGGAGCCATATGGTTGTCGCTTTATTGTATGCAATGCAATCGCCATGTAATTGTTTTACTTTATCACTAAGCGGTAGCGATAGTTGTAGTAACAATAATTGGTGAGATGACAACGATGCTACGATGGAGATCAAGGTGTCGCACCGGTGACGATGGAGATCATGATGATGCTTTGGTGATGGAGATCATCAGCACAAGATGATGATGGCCATATCATGTCACATTTTTTGATTGCATGCGATGTTTATCTTTTATGCATCTTATTTTTCTTAGTACGACAGTAGCATTATAAGATGACCCCTTACTAAATTTCAAGGTATAAGTGTTCTCCCTGTATGCACCCTTGCGACAGTTCGTCGTGCCGAGACACCACGTGATGATCGGGTGTGATAAGCTCTACGTTCAAATACAACGGGTGCAAGCCAGCTTTGCACACGGAGAACATTCGGGTTAAACTTGACGAGCCTAGCATATGCAGATATGGCCTCGGAACACTGGAGACCGAAAGGTCGAGCATGAATCATATAGTAGATATGATCAACATAGTGATGCTCACCATTGAAAACTACTCCATCTCACGTGATGATCGGAAATGGTTTAGTTGATTTGGATCACGTGATCATTTAGATGACTAGAGGGATGTCTATCTAAGTGGGAGTTCTTAAGTAATATGATTAAGTGAACTTTAATTTATCATGAACTTAGTCTTGATAGTATTTTGCAAATTATGTTGAAGATCAATAGCTCGTGTTGTAGCTTCCCTATGTTTTTTATATCTTCCTAGAGAAAACTAAGTTGAAAGATGATAGTAGCAATGATGCGGACTGAGTCCGTGATATGAGGTTTATCCTCATTGCTACATAGAAGAATTGTGTCCTTGATGCCTCGCTAGGTGACAGACCTATTGTAGGAGCAGATGCAGACGTTATGAACATTTGGCTAGCTCAATATGATGACTACTTGATATAGTTTAGTGCACTATGCTTTATGGCTTATAATCGGGACTTCAAAGACGTTTTGAACGTCATGGAATATATGAGATGTTCCAGGAGTTGAAGTTAATATTTCAAGCAAATACCCAAGTTGAGAGATATGAAGTCTCTAACAAGTTATAAAGCTAAAAGATGGAGGAGAATAGCTCAAGCAATGAGCATGTGCTCAGATTGTCTAGGTACTACAATCGCTTGAATCAAGTGGGAGTTAATCTTCCAGATAAGATAGCGATTGAAAGAGTTCTCTAGTCACCATAACCAAGTTACTAGAACTTCGTGATGAACTATAGTATGCAAGGATGACGAAAATGATTCCCGAGCTCTTCGTGATGCTCAAATTAATGAAGGTAGAAATCAAGAAAAAGCATCAAGTGTTGATGATTAAAGAAGATCACTAGTTTCAAGAAAAAGGGCAAAGGGAAAGAAAGGGAACTTCAGGAAGAATGGCTAGCAGGTTGTCACTCCCTGGAAGAAGCCCAAAGCTAGACCTAAGCCTGAAACTGAGTGCTTCTACTGCAAAGGAAATGGTCACCGGAAGCGGAACTACCCCAAATATTTGGTGGATAAGAAGGATGGCAAAGTGAACGAAGGTATATTTGATATACATGTTATTGATGTGTACCTTACTAGTGCTCGTAGTAACCCCTGGGTATTTGATACTTGTTCGGTTGCTAAGATTAGTAACTCGAAATAGGAGTTGCAGAATAAATAGAGACTAGTTGAGGATGAAGTGACGATGTGTGTTGGAAGTGGTTCCAAGATTGATATGATCGTCATCGTACACTCCCTATACTTTCGGGATTAGTGTTGAACCGAAAATAAATATTATTTGGTGTTTGCCTTGAGCATAAATATGATTAGATCATGTTTATTGCAATACAGTTATTCATTTAAGATAGGGAATAATTGTTATTCTATTTACATGAATAAAACCTTCCATGGTCATACACCCAATGTTGATGGTTTATTGAATCTAGATCGTGGTAATACACATATTCATAATACTGATGCCAAAATATGCAAAGTTGATAATTATAGTGCAACTTATTTGTGGCACTGCCATTTGGGTCATATCAGTGTAAAGCGCATGAAGAAACTCCATAAAGATTGACTTTTTGGAATCACTTGATTATGAATCATTTGATACTTGCGAACCATACCTTATGGGAAACATGACTAAAACTCCGTTCTTCAAAACAATGGAACGAGTTACTGACTTATTGGAAATAATACATACCGATGTGTGCGGTCTAGTGAGTGTTGAGGCTCGTGGCAGGTATCATTATTTTCTGACCTTCACAGATGATTGGAGCAGATATGGGTATATCTACTTAATGAAACACAAGTCTAAAACATTTGAAAAGTTCAAAGAATTTTAGGGTGAAGTGGAGAATCATCGTAACAAGCAAATAAAGTATCTACGATCTGATCGTAGAGCTGAATAGTTGAGTTATGAGTTTGACCTTCATTTAAAACAATGTGGAATAGTTTCACAGCTCACGCCACCTGGAACACCACGGTGTAATGGTGTGTCCGAACGTCGTAACCGCACTTTATTAGATATGGTGCAATATATGATGTCTCTTACCGATTTACCACTATCGTTTTGGGATTATGCATTAGAGACAGATGCATTCACTTTAAATAGGGCACCATCAAAATCCGTTGAGACGACGCCTTATGAACTATGGTTTGGCAAGAAACCAAAGTTGTCGTTTCTTAAAGTTTCGGGCTGTGATGCTTATATGAAAAAGCTTCAACCTGATAAGCTCGAACCCAAATCGGAGAAGTGGGTCTTCATGGGATACCCAAAGGAAACTGTTGGGTACACCTTGTATCACAGATCCGAAGGCAAAATCTTTGTTGCTAAGAACGGATCCTTTCTAGAGAAGGAGTTTCTCTCGAAAGAAGTGAGTGGGAGGAAAGTAGAACTTGATGAGGTAATTGTACCTTCTCCTGAGTTGGAAAGTAGTTCATCACAGAAATCACTTCCAGTGATTCCTACATCAATTAGTGAGGAAGCTAATGATGATGATCATGAAACTTCAGATCAAGTTATTACTGAACCTCATAGGTCTTCCAGAGTACTATCCGCACCAGAGTGGTACGGTAATCCTATTCTAGAAGTCATGTTATTAGACCGTGATGAACCTACGAACTTTGAGGAAGCAATGATGAACCCAAATCCTACGAAATGGCTTGAGGCCATGAAATATGAGATGGGATCCATGTATGACAACAAAGTGTGGACTTTGGTGGACTTGCTCGATTATCAGCAAGCCATAGAAAATAAATGGATCTTCAAGAGGAAGACGGACGCTGTAGTGTTACTATTTACAAAGGTCGACTTGTCGCAAAAGGTTTTCGACAAGTTCAAGGTGTTGACTACAGTGAGATTTTCTCAACTGTACCGATGCTTAAGTCCGTCTGAATCATGTTACCAGTTGCCATATTTTATGAAATATGGCAAATGGATGTCAAAACTGTAATCCTTAAATGGATATTTCTTAAAGCAGAGTTGTATATGATGCAACCAGAAGGTTTTGTCCATCCTAAAGGTACTAACAAGGTGTGCAAGCTCTAGCAATCCATCTATGGACTGGTGCAAGCATCTCGGAGTTGGAATAAACGCTTTGATAGTGTGATCAAAGCATATGGTTTTATACAGTCTTTTGGAGAAGCCTGTATTTACAAGAAAGTGAGTGGGAGCTCTGTAGCATCTTTAATATTATATGTGGATGACATATTGTTGATTGGAAATGATATAGAATTTCTGGATAGCATAAAGGGATACCTGAATAAGAGTTTTTCCATGAAAGACCTTGGTGAAGCTGCTTACATATTGGGCATCAAGATCTATAGAGATAGATCAAGACGCTTGATAAGTTTTTTCAATGAGTAAATACCTTGAGAAGTTTTTGAAAGAGTTCAAAATGGATCAGCCAAAGAAGGAGTTCTTGTCTGTATTACAAGGTGTAAAGTTGAGTAAGACTCAAAGCCCGACCACGACAGAATATAGAAAGAGAATGAAAGTCATTCCCTATGCCTCAGTGATAGGTTCTATAAAGTATGCTATGGTGTGTCCAGACCTATTGTGTACCTTGCCATGGTTTTGGCAAAGGGGTACAATAGTGATCTAGGAGTAGATCAATGGACAACGGTCAAAATTATCATTAGTGAGGACTAAGGAAATGTTTCTCGGTTATAGGGTGATAAAGAGTTCGTCGGAAAGAATTACCTCGATGCAAGCTTTTTCACGGAACCAGATGACTCTGAGTCTCAATCTGGATACATATTAAAAGTGGGAGCTATTAGCTATAGTACCTCCATGCAGAGCATTATAGACATAGAATATTTGAAAAAATACATACGGCTCTGATTATGTCAGGCCTGTTGACTAAACTTCTCCCATGTGGAAAACATGATCACACCTTAGTACTCTGTGGGTGTTAAACACATAGCAATGTGAACTAGATTATTGACTCTAGTAAACCCTTTGGGTATTAATCACATGGCGATGTGAACTATGGGTATTCATTACATACACATGTGAACTATTGGTGTTAAATCACATGGAGATGTGAACTAGATTATTGACTCTAGTGCAAGGGGGGACTGAAGGAAATATGCCCTGGAGGCAATAATAAAGTTATTATTTATTTCCTTATTTCATGATAAATGTTTATTATTCATGCTAGAATTGTATTAACCGGAAACTTAGTACATGTGTGAATACATAGACAAAACATATAGTCCCTAGTATGCCTCTACTTGTCTAGCTCGTTAATCAAAGATGGTTATGTTTCCTAACCATAGGCATGTGTTGTCATTTGATGAACGGGATCACGTCATTAGGAGAATGATGTGATGGACATGACCCATCCGTTAGCCTAGCATTATGATCGTAACAGTTTCTTTGCTACTGTTTTCTTCATGACTTATACAAGTTCCTCAGACTAAGACTATGCAACTCCCGAATACCGGACGAACACTTTGTGTGCTACCAAACATTACAACGTAAATGGGTGATTATAAAGGTGCTCTACTGGTGTCTCTGAAGGTGTTTGTTGGGTTGGCATAGATCGAGATTAGGATTTGTCACTCCATGTTTCGGAGAGGTATCTCTGGGCCCTCTCGGTAATACTCATCACTATAAGCCTTGCAAGCATTGTAACTAATGAGTTACTTGCAGGATGAAGTTTTACGTAATGAGTAAAGATACTTGCTGGTAACGAGATTGAACTAGGTACGATGATACCGACGATCGAATCTCGGGCAAGTAACATACCGATGACAAAGGGAACAACGTATGTTGTTATGCGGTTTGACCGATAAAGATCTTCGAAGAATATGTAGGAACCAATACGAGCATCTAGGTTCCGCTATTGGTTATTGACCGGAGACGTGTCCCGGTCATGTCTACATAGTTCTCGAACTCGTAGGGTCCGCATGCTTAACGTTCGATGACGATTAGTATTATGAGTTTATGTGATATGATGGACCGAAGGTTGTTTGGAGTCCCGGATGTGATCACGGACATGACGAGAAGTCTCGAAGTGGTAGAGATGTAAAGATTCATATATTGGAAGGCTGCATTCAAACATCGGAATGGTTCCGAGTGATTCAGGCATTTTTCCGGAGTATTGGGAGGTTACCGGAACCCCCCGGGGAAAGATATGGGCCTTATGGGCCATAGGAGGGAGGATAACCAGCCCACAAGGGGCTGGTGCGGCCCCCACAAGGGAGGAGGCCGAATTGTACTTGGGAAGGGGGCACCACCCCCCTTTCCTTCTCCTACTCCCTCTCCTTCCCCTTTTCCCCCTCCGATAGAAGGAAAAAGGGTGGGGCCGAATCATACTAGGACTGGTGTCCTAGTAGGACTCCCCTCTCCCTAGCGCGCCCCTTGTTAGCCAGCCTCCTCCTCCCCTCCTTTATATATGGGGGCAGGGGGCACCCCAAAGGCACAACAGACAATCTCTTAGCCGTGTGCGGTGCCCCCCTCCACAGTTTTACACCTCGGTCATATCATCGTAGTGCTTAGGCGAAGCCCTGCGCTGGTAACTTCATCATCACCGTCACCATGCCGTCGTGCTGACAGAACTCTCCCTCGGCCTCAGCTGGATCTAGAGTTCGAGGGACATCACCAAGCTGAATGTGTGCAGATCGCGGAGGTGTCATGCGTTCGGTACTTGATCGGCCGGATCATGAAGATGTACGACTACATAAACCGCGTTTTTATAACACTTCCGCTTTCGGTCTACGAGAATACGTAGACAACACTCTCCCTTCTCGTTGCTATCCATCACCTATATAGACCTTGCGTGATCGTAGAAATATTTTGAAATTACTGCGTTCCCCAACACCTTGCAATGTCGAAGACAATCTGAAAGTCGAATATATCATCATTGAAGACTAGTTCCGGGGCCAATGAGGGAGTCCTGGATTAGGGGTCCTCGGGCGTCTGGTCTATTGACATGGTCCGGACTAATGGGTCGTCAAGATACAAGACAGAAGATTATTTCTCGTGTCCGGTGGGGACTCCCTTATGCGTGGATGGAAAGTATAGGTGTCCGGAAAGTATAGGACTCCCTTGTACAACCCTAGGCCGCTCTGGTGTCTATATAAACCGGAGGGTAGATCAGAGGCAGGATCATCACAACATTGCTAGGCTAGCTACTCTAGGGTTAGCTGAATCGATCTCGAGGTAGATCAACTCTTGTAATCTTCATACCCTCGAATATAATCAAGCAGGAGTAGGGCTTTACGTCCATCAAGAGGGACCGAACCTGGGTAAATACAGTGTCCATTCTCCATAGTTACCATTGGTTCTTAGACGTGCAGCTTGGGCCCCCCTACCCGAGATCCACCAGTTTTGACACCGATAGCGGGCAGGAAGTACATCTCAAGCTCACATAGTATGACAACGATCTCATCCTGTAGCCTTTGGAGCTGCTTCACACTTATGGACTTTCGAGAGATAACATCGAAGAAGTTGCAGAGACCAGTAAGCATGTCACGGACGTGCTTCTCCATTATCCCTCTAATGGAAACTGGGAGTAACTGTGTCATCATCACGTGACAGTCATGAGACTTCATCCCGCTGAACCTTTTCTTCTTGGGGTCTAGAAATCTGCTTATCTTCCCATAGTAACCGGAATTGACTTTGATTCCCATAAGGCACTTGATGAAATGATCGATCTCCTTCACACTTAAGGTGAAGCAAGAAGGGGGGCAATAATTCTCCTCCTTGTTGAATTTTCTGCCCCTTTCCCCTCCTCCATCTCCATCTCCTCTGTCGACTTCTTACGGTGGAGATCTTCCCTGATCTTTAAATCTTAAGTCTTTCCTTACCTCCGGCCCATCCTTCGTCTTCTCCGGCATGTTCATCAGTGTGCCAAGCAAGCTCTTGAGGACATTATTCATGATATGCATTTGATCAACGCAATGAGGCGTGTCGTGATTGGGCCAGTACTCCAAGTCCCAGAAAACAGACCTCGTTTTCCATACCTTCAGCAGCAGCTCTGGCGCCTTTTTCATCTTTCCCGGCGCGGGGCACTGTTCCCAGTTTCTCAATAGCTTGTTGATTTCGGCGCTGCTCCTCTTACGTGGAGGTCCTCGATGCTCAGCCAACCCATTGAATAGATCTCCACACTTTCTCCACGGGTCATCCTTCTCGAGCTATCTACGATGCCCCATGTACACGATTTTCCCGGACCCGCCATCTTTCATTGACGTAAGCTGCTGAGACGTTGTATCATCCATGCACCTCGTGCATCTGTGGTATCCGTGGCACACCTGGCTTGAGGTGTACCCATAACCGATATAGTTGTGCACCGTCGTCATCAGTGCGGATCTCATATGGAAATACTCTCCTTTGCTGGCATCCTATGTCCATGCCGGTGTTTTCCATAATGTGTCTAGCTCCTCTTGAAGAAGCCCCATATACAGGTTAATACTATTTCCCAGTTGTTTGGGCCCTTGAATCAGCATGCTCATGTGTATGTACTTTGTCTTCATGCACTTCCATGGGGGGAGGTTGTACATCCATACAAAGACGGGCCATGTGATGTGGTTGGTGTTTTGGTTTCCAAATGGATTCATGCCATCGATACTCGCACCAAGCACGATGCTCCTTGGATCTTCTGTAGCAAATCCATATACGGTGTTGAATGCTATCCACTGGCTACCATCTACGAGGTGTCTCATCTTCGGATCATCTCCCTCGTCAGGCTTCTTCCTCTCCGTGTGCCAGCGCATGAGCTTTGCTTCCTTAGGATCTATGAAATACCGCTGCAGATGGGGAGTGATCGGAAAGTACCATACAACTTTCTGAGGAGCTTTCTTTCCTCCCTTCTTGTATCGAGAAGCATTACACACTGGACAACTTGTTTTTTTACGTGCTCCCCCTGATAAATGATGCAATCGTTGATGCATGTGTGGTACCTAATATGCGGCAAATGAAAAGGGCAAACAATTTTCTTGGCCTCCTCGACACTAGTAGGACACAGGTTCCCCGCGGGAAGAACTTTATTATGTAGATACTTCAAAAGCTCATTGAGGCTTTTGGTTGTCCATTTATTTTTGTCCTTCGTCTTTAGAAGTTTGAGCGTGAAACTCAAGCGGGTCACCTCAGGATCGCAACCGTCATACGATGTAGTCTTTGAGTCTACTTAAAGTTGCGCCAGCTTGGCCTCCTCTCTAGAAGCATCTCTCTTGCTAGTTGTACTCTTGCGAAGGAGCTCTCAAACATGAGGGTCCTGCATGATTGCGGCGTGACCTCCGCCTCTTCTCCTCCATGTCCGGACTCTTCTTTGGTGCCGTGTCTGGAATCTTCTATGCCGCCATCATTTCCGGACTCTTCCCCACTACCATGTCCGCCGCCATTGTCTTCATGTTGAACGGTCATCTCTTCATCTAGCCCTGATACGTCTCCAATGTATCTATAATTTTTGATTGTTCCATGCTATTATATTACCTGTTTTAGATATTTATGGGCTTTACTTTACACTTTTATATCATTTTTGGGACTAACCTACTAACCGGAGGCCCAGCCTGAATTGCTGTCTTTTGCCTATTTCAGTGTTTCGCAGAAAAGGAATATCAAATGGAGTCCAAATGGAATGAAACCTTCGGGAGCTATCTTTTTGGAAGAAACACAATCCAGGAAACTTGGAGTGGACATCAAGAAGCAGTCGAGGTGGCCACGAGGGTGGCTGGTGCGCCCTAAGGGGGTGGGCGCACCCCCTGCCTCGTGGGCCCCTCATGGCTCCCCTGACCTACCTCCTTCGCCTATATATATCTTCGTACCACGAAACCATCCAGGAGCACCACGAAAAACTATTTCCACCACCGCAACCTTCTGTATCCACGAGATCCCATCTTAGAGCCTTCGTCGGTGCTCTGCCGGAGGGGGAATCTACCACGGAGGGCCTCTTCATCATCACCAAGGCCTCTCTGATGTGTTGTGAGTAGTTTACCACAGACCTTCGGGTCCATAGTTATTAGCTAGATGGCTTCTTCTCTCTCTTTGAATCTCAATACAAAGTTCTCCTCGATCTTCTTGGAGATCTATTCGATGTAACTCTTTTTGCGGTGTGTTTGTCGAGATCCGATGAATTTTGGGTTTATGATCAAGTTTATCTATGAGAAGTATTTGAATCTCATGTGAATTCTTTTATATATGATTGGTTATCTTTGCAAGTCTCTTCGGATTATCAGTTAGTTTGTCCTACTAGATTGATATTTCTTGCAATGGGAGAAGTGCTTAGCTTTGGGTTCAATCTTGCGGTGTCCTTACCGAGTGACAGCAGGGGCAGCAAGGCACGTATTGTATTGTTGCCATCGAGGATAAAAATATGGGGTTTATATCATATTGCTTGAGTTTATCCCTCTACATCATGTCATCTTGCTTAATGCGTTACTCTATTCTTATGAACTTAATACTCTAGATGTAGGCAGGAGTCGGTCGATGTGTGGAGTAATAGTAGTAGATGCAGAATCGTTTCGATCTACTTGTTGCGGACGTGATGCCTATATACATGATCATGCCTAGATATTCTCATAATTATGCACTTCTCTATCAATTACTTGACAGTAATTTGTTCACCCACCATAATACTTATGCTATCTTGAGAGAAGCCACTAGTGAAACCTATGGCCCCGGGGTCTATTCTCTATCATATAAGTTTCCAATCTACTTTATTTTGCAATCTTTACTTTTCAATCTATATCATAAAAATACCAAAAATATTTATCTTATCATATTATCTCTATCAGATCTCACTTGCGCAAGTGGCCGTGAAGGGATTGACAACCCCTTTATCGTGTTGGTTGCGAGGTTCTTGTTTGTTTGTGTAGGCACGTGGGACTGGGGAGGAGCCTCCTACTGGATTGATACCTTGGTTCTCAAAACTGAGGGAAATACTTACGCTAATTTGCTGCATCACCCTTTCCTCTTCAAGGGAAAAAACAACGCATGCTCAAGAGGTAGCGAGAAGGATTTCTGGCACCATTGTCGAGGAGGTCTTCGCTCAAGTCAAGACATACCTAGTACCCATCACAAACTCATCTCCCTCGCATTACATTATTTGCCATTTGCCTCTCGTTTTCCTCTCCCCCACTTCACCTTTGCCATTTTATTCGCCGTCTCTTTTATGTTTGCCTCTTTTTCACTTGACTCTTGTGTGCTCGTGTGTTAGATGTTTATCTCGTTATCATGGCTAGTCCTCCTATCATCATTAATACTCCCAATCATGAAGTTCTTAATTTTAAACAAAGGGAGGGAGAAAATCTAAAAGATGCTTGGCATAGGATTTGCAATGCTCAAAATAAATCTACTAGGAAGCAATCTACTTCCGTTCTTCTTCGCAATTTTTATGTAGGCATTACTCCTTGGAATAGATACATTCTTGATACTATTACCGGAGGGAATTTTTTGGGTAGCGATACTTTTGATGCTTATAAGGCCATGACAGATTTGTTCATTCTATCGCCTCTTTTGGTTAACGGAACAGTTTTAACTTTAGAACATGTGATGCAAAGGCTTGAAATTATTGAAAATAAAGTGTCTACTGTTGAGTTAATTTAAAATTTGGATAAAAAGATCCACAACCAAATTACTCAATATGGATCTAAGGTTGGAGTTACTTTGAAGAGTTTTAAAGAGAAGGAACCTATGGTTAATGAAAGGATAGATCAAGATTCCACAAGAATCGGTAAACTTGAGGATATTATTACTAATTTAGGGTCTGTCTTTTCATCCATAAAAAATACTCCAAGTCCTCCTACAAAAATTGCTAAATTAATGTATGTTCCCAAAAATAGGGGTGAATCTTCTAATAAGGAAAATGCGGATCTCAAATCAATAAGTATTCTATCCAATTTCTTCTCTCTTATTAAGGAACCTTTTGCTACAAATGATTATCTTGATTTTCTGCCTAAGAGTTTAATCATTACCAAAAGGAAAGAAACTCCTATGGGTTATAAGTGTTCTATTGAAGAATTGAATGCCAAAGATGGCAATACTTAGATCTATTCTCGCTTTTATGCCTAGCTAGAGGCGTTGGGAGGCAACCCAATTTTGTTTTTGTTCCTTGATTTTTGTTCCTGTTTAGTAATAAATAATTCATATAGCCTCTTGTTAGATGTAGTTTTATGTTTTAATTAGTGTTTGTGACAAGTAGAACTTATAGGATCATCTTGGGTGAAAGTTAATTTGATTCTCCTGAAAAACAGAAACTTTGCGCTCACGAGAAAAAATCAATAAATCACAGAAACGTGATTTTGAGTTGATTATTTTTGCAGTAGATCAATAGACAAATTACCTAGGACTTTATATTTTGGTACGATTTTTGGAGTTCCAGAAGTATTCGAAAGTTATAGATTGCTACAGATTGTTCTGTTTTTGACAGATTCTGTTTTTCGGTGTTGTTTGCTTATTTTGATGCATCTATGGCTAGTATCGGGGGGTATGAACCATAGAGAAGTTGGAATACAGTATGTTTGACATCAATATAAATAAATAATGAGTTCATTACAGTACCTTAAGTGGTGGTTTTTCTTTCTTGCACTAACGGAGCTCATGAGATATCCTGTTGAGTTTTGTGTTGTGAAATTTTCAAGTTTTCGGTAAAGATTTGATGCACTATGGAATAAGGAGTGGCAAGAGCCTAAGCTTGGGGATGCCCGTGGCACCCCAAGATATTCAAGGACAACCAAAAGCCTAAGCTTGGGGATGCCTCGGAAGGCATCCCCTCTTTCGTCTTCGTCTATCGGTAACTTTACTTGGAGCTATATTTTTAATTACCACATTATATGTGTTTTGCTTGGAGCGTCTTGTATGATATGAGTCTTTGCTTTTTAGTTTTCCACAATCATCGTTGATGTACACACCTTTTGGGAGAGACTCACATGATTCAGAATTTATTAGAATACTCTATGTGCTTCACTTATATCTTTTGAGCTATGCAGTTTTGCTCTAGTGCTTCACTTATAACTTTTTAGAGCATTGTGGTGATTTTATTTTGTAGAAATTATTGATCTCTCATGATTCACTTATATTATTTTGAGAGTCTTTTAGAACAGCATGGTATTTGCTATGGTTATAAAATTGGTCCTAGATTGGTGGGCATCCAAGTTGGGTATAATAAAAACTATCATGAGAAGTGAATTGAATACTATGATCAACTTGATGCTTATAATTGTTTTGAGATATGAAGGTGGTAATATTATAGTCATGCTAGTTGTTGTAATTGTGAATTTAAGAAATACTTGTGTTGAGGTTTGCAAGTCGCGTAGCATGCACGTATGGTAACCGTTGTGTGACAAATTTATTGCATAGGGTGCTCTTTTGATTGCCTTCCTTATGTGTGGAGGTCGGGGGGGCGCGATGGTTAACTCCTACCAACCTCCCCCCTAGGAGCATGCGTAGTAGTACTTTGCTTCGAGGGCTAATAAAACTTTTGCAATAAGTATATGAGTTCTTTATGACTAATTTTGAGTCCATGGACTATACGCACCTTTACCTTACCATCATTGCTAGCCTCTACGGTACCGTGTATTGCCCTTTCTCACCTTGAGAGTTGGTGCAAACTTTGCCGGTGCATCCAAACCCCTTGATACGATATGCTCTATCACACACAAACCTCCTTATATCTTCCTCAAAACAGCCACCATACCTACCTATTATGGCATTCCCATAGCCATTCCGAGATATATTGCCATGCAACTTTCCACCATTCCGTTTATTATGAGATGCTTCATCATTGTCATATTGCTTTTTGCATGATCATGTAGTTGACATCGTATTTGTGGCAAAGCCACCATGCATAATTTTTATACATGTCACTCTTGAGTCACCGCATATCCCGGTACACCGCCGGAGGCATTCATATAGAGTCATATTTTGTTCTAGTATCGAGTTGTAATTCATGAGTTGTAAGTAAAATAGAAGTGTGATGACCATCATTTTTAGAGCATTGTCCCTAAAAAGGGGGGAAGGCCAAAAAAAGGCCAAAAAAATAAAAAAAAAGAAATGCCAAATAAAAGACAATGCCACTATATTTTTTTCCACACTTGTGCTCAAAATAGCACCATGGTCTTTATGATAGAAAGTCTTCTATGTTGTCACTTTCATATACTAGTGGGAATTTTTCATTATAGAACTTGGCTTGTATATTCCAATGATGGGCTTCCTCAAAATGCCCTAGGTCTTCTTGAGCAAGAAAGTTGGATGCACACCCACTTAGTTTCTTTTGTTGAGCTTTCATACATTTATAGCTCTAGTGCATCCGTTGCATGGCAATCCCTACTCCTTGCATTGACATCAATTGATGGGCATCTCCCTAGCCCGTTGATTAGCCGCGTCAATGTGAGACTTTCTCATTTTTTGTCTTCTCCACACAACCTCCATCATCATATTCTCTTCCACCCATAGTGCTATATCCATGGCTCACGCTCATGTATTGCGTGAGAGTTGAAAAAGGCTGAAGCGCGTTAAAAAGTATGAACCAATTGCTTGGTTGAAACCGGGGTTTTTCTTGATGGGAGTATTTTATGTGATGAAAATGAAACATAGCCAAACTATATGATTTTGTAGGGATGAACTTTCCGTTGCCATGTTATTTTGAGAAGACATGATTGCTTGGTTAGTATGCTTGAAGTATTATTATTCTTTTATCAATATATGAACTTTTATTTTGAATCATTTGGATCTGAACATTCATGCCACAATAAACAGAAATACATTTATAAATATGTTAGGTAGCATTCCACACCAAAAAATTTGTTTTTATCATTTGCATACTAGAGGACGAGTAGGAATTAAGCTTGGGGATGCTTGATACGTCTCCAACGTATCTATAATTTTTTATTGTTCCATGCTATTATATTACCTGTTTTGGATGTTTATGGGCTTTACTTTACACTTTTATATTATTTTTGGGACTAACCTACTAACCGGAGGCCCAGCCCGAATTGCTATTTTTTTGCCTATTTTAGTGTTTCGCAGAAAAGGAATATCAAACAGAGTCCAAACGGAATGAAACCTTCGGTAGCAATCTTTTTGGAACAAACGCAATCCAGGAAACTTGGAATGGACGTCAAGAAGCAGTCGAGGCAGCCACGAGGGTGGCCGGCACGCCCTAAGGGGATGGGCATGCCCCCTACCTTGTGGGCCCCTCGTGGCTCCCCTGACCTACCTCCTTCGCCTATATATATCTTCGTACCCCGAAACCATCCAGGAGCCACCACCGCAACCTTATGTATCTGTGAGATCCCATCTTGGAGCCTTCGTCGGTCCTCCGCCGGAGGGAGAATCGACCATGGAGGGCCTCTCCATCATCACCAAGGCCTCTCCGATGAGTTGTGAGTTGTTTACCACAAACCTTCGAGTCCATAGTTATTAGCTAGATGGCTTCTTCTCTCTCTTTGAATCTCAATACAAAGTTCTCCTCGATCTTCTTGCAGATCTATTCAATGTAACTCTTTTTGCAGTGTGTTTGTCGAGATCCGATGAATTGTGGTTTATGATCAAGTTTATCTATGAGAAGTATTTGAATCTTCTCTGAATTCTTTTATGTATGATTGGTTATCTTTGCAAGTCTCTTCGAATTATTAGTTTGGTTTGGCCTACTAGATTGATCTTTCTTGCAATGGGAGAAGTGCTTAGCTTTGGGTTCAATCTTGCGGTGTCCTTACCCAGTGACAGTAGGGGCAGCAAGGCACGTATTGTATTGTTGCCATCGAGGATAAAAAGATGGGGTTTATATCATATTGCTTGAGTTTATCCCTCTACATCATGTCATCTTGCTTAATGTGTTACTCTGTTCTTATGGACTTAATACTCTAGATGCAGGCAGGAGTCGGTCGATGTGTGGAGTAATAGTAGTAGATGCAGAATCGTTTCGATCTACTTGTTGCGGACGTGATGCCTATATACCTGATCATGCCTAAATAAATAATTATGCACTTTTCTATCAATTGCTCGACAGTAATTTGTTCACCCACTGTAATACTTATGCTATCTTGAGAGAAGCCACTAGTGAAACCTATGGCCCCCAGGTCTATTCTCTATCAAATAAGTTTCCAGTCTACTTTATTTTCCAAAAGTACTCCTTCTTTGCATCTTGCACACGTACATCTAATCCTAGTCCAATTATTTGCATACATGTCCATCTGCATGGATTGCATGTATTGCTCAATGATCCATGCACTCACCTTCATGGCCGACTGCACGGTATAACAAGCAAAGGGTTATAAACAAAGTGCATGCATGCTTCAAAGTCATAGAAATTTTTGCCATGACCTTGCCTAACAATAGGACATATCGAGTTTGCTCAAAATTCACCGAAACGGAAATAAATCGACATCTCGGCAAAACATAAGCAACTCGGGGGCATGTTACTCACACAAATATCTCCATATCCCATACACACATATTCTCCTTCACACACATATTCCCATTCTTATTCACCTATATGAGATACCGAATTGAGAGAGCACGGTTAGATGATGAGGCCTTTTGCTACCTATATGGATAAAAAGTGTGGATGGCTAAATAACTAACTAGATCTAGTTGTTGGGGAGAAGAGATGATCACTCTAGCTAACTAATTGAGAGGGAGTTATGGTGGAGGGGGCATTAATGGGGAGAGAACAGAGAGGTAGGAGGAAAAGATAGATGAGAGGCCATTTATGGAGAGATATGGTGGACAATGACATCAATGAGGAGAGAAGAGAGGTAGGAGGAAGAGAGAAGAAGGGCAACAATGGTGTAGAAGGGAGAGGGGAAAGGAGGGGGAGAGAGGGCAAAGTGGGGAGGAGGGGGAGGGGTGGGTGAAAAGGTGGTACCAGCCGCAACTAGCAGTAGCGTTGTATCCCAGAAAGCGTTGCTGCTATGGCGTTGGTAGTGGCGCTTTTAATGCACAAGCGCTACTACTAATGGGGCCCATTATCAGTAGTGGTGCTGCAAAACAAAGCACTACTGCTAAACTCTTAGTAGTAGCATTGGTATTTGGACAGCGTTGCTACTATAGCTACGGTCGGTGGCATCGTCTGGTCCCACATAGTAGTACAGTTTTGTGTTATCCAGCGCTACTGCTAAGGTGTTAGTTGTAGCATTGCACCGAAGCAGCGCTACTGCTAAGTAGCAGCGGCGTCGGCTTTTTTCCAGCGCTACTACTGAGGTCCTACCTATAAGCATTTCCCTAGTAGTGCGAGCAAGCAAGATGGCATCTTCAAGAAGGGGAGTGATGTCGTGATGTCACCGCCATCCGATTTGAAGAACCAGATCAAGGGTTTCCCCCGGTGCTCGAAGAGGGCACTGATAGAGGCCATGACAGCGCCTCCGAGAAGGGAAAAGACACCCGCGGGCGATGTCGCTTCCAGCGTCGGCGAGCCGAGGAGGGATTTCGCCCTAGCCTAAGTCCGAGCGATCACATTGCCGGAGATTAGAGTCCAGAGATGAGAAAGTGGATTTGCTGGTCAAGATCACCACCTCATGAGAGGATGGGTGGGTTGTTGGGGAACGTAGCATGCAATTTCAAAAATTTCCTACACTCATGCAAGATCTATCTAGGAGATGCATTGATAGAGTGTGTCTACTGATACGTCTCCAATGTATCTATAATTTATGAAGTATTCATGCTATTATATTATCTGTTTTGGATGTTTAATGGGCTTTATTATACACTTTTATATTATTTTTGGGACTAACCTATTAACCGGAGGCCCAGCCCATATTGCTGTTTTTTGCCTATTTCAGTGTTTCGCAGAAAAGGAATATCAAACGGAGTCCAAACAGAATGAAACCTCCGGGAGAGTTATTTTTGGAATGGAAGCAATCCAGGAGATTTGGAGTGGATGTCAGGTAAGCTTTGAGGTGGCCACGAGGGTCAGGGGCGCGCCCTACCCCCCTGGGCACGCCCCACACCCTCATGGGCCCCTCGTGGCTCCCATGACCCACCTCTTTCGCCTATATATCTCTATATATCCTGAAAACATCCGGGGGCACAATATATCGGGAGTTCCGCTGCCGCAAGCCTCTGTAGCCACCAAAAACCTATCGGGACCCTATTCCGGCACCCTGCCGAAGGGGGGATCCCTCACCGGTGGCCATCTTCATCATCCCGACGATCTCCATGACGAGGAGGGAGTAGTTCACCCTCGGTGCTGAGGGTATCTACCAGTAGCTATGTGTTTGATCTTTATCTCTCGTGTTCTAGATTTGGCACGATCTTGATGTATTGCGAGCTTTGCTATTATAGTTGAATCTTATGATGTTTCTCCCCCTCTACTCTCTTGTAATGGATTGAGTTTTCCCTTTGAAGTTATCTTATCGGATTGAGTATTTAAGGATTTGAGAACACTTGATGTAAGTCGTGCATGTGCTTATCTGTGGTGACAATGGGATATTCACGTGATCTACTTGATGTATGCTTTGGTGATAAACTTGCGGGTTCAGTGACCTTGTGAACTTATGCATAGGGGTTGGCACACATTTTCGTCTTGACTCTCCGGTAGAAACTTTGGGGCACTCTTTGAAGTACTTTGTGTTGGTTGAATAGATGAATATGAGATTGTGTGATGCATATCATATAATCATACCCACGGATACTTGAGGTGACATTGGAGTATCTAGGTGACATTAGGGTTTTGGTTGATTTGTGTCGTAAGGTGTTATTCTAGTACGAACTCTATGATAGATCGAACGGAAAGAATAGCTTCATGTTATTTTACTATGGACTCTTGAATAGATTGATCAGAAAGGATCACTTTGAGGTGGTTTCGTACCCCACAATAATCTCTTCATTTGTTCTCTGCTATTAGTGACTTTGGAGTGACTCTTTGTTGCATGTTGAGGGATAGTTATATGATCCAGTTATGTTATTATTGTTGAGAGAACTTGCACTAGCTAAAGCATGAACCTTAGGCCTTGTTTCCTACCATTGCAATACTGTTTGTGCTCACTTTTATCATTAGTTACCTTGCTATTTTTATATTTTCAGATTACAAATACTCATATCTACCATCCATATTGCACTTGTATCACCATATCTTCGCCGAACTAGTGCACCTATACAATTTACCATTGTAATGGGTGTGTTGGCACTACAAAAAAATACACTTCCGTGATGATACGTGTTTATCACAGTAGGTTGAGTTTTCTGTCATGCATGTACATCCATGACAAATTTATGACAGAATCAAGATAGTCATACCTGTGCTGTCGTAGAAGTGTTCCATGACATTACCGAAATTATCATCACGGAAGTGTCCACTTCCATGACGATAAATCGTGCGTCACAGAAGTGATTTCGTCAAGGGTGACCGACACATGGCATCCACCGTAATGGAACGCCGTTAAGCTATCGGGTCGGGTTTTGGATCCGATAACCCGTTAACAGCCCCGACTGAGGGAGTCCTGGACTAGGGGGTGTCCGGATAGCCGAACTATCATCATCAGCCGGACTCCAAGACTATGAAGATACAAGATTGAAGACTTCGTCCCGTGTCCGGATGGGACTTTCCTTGGCGTGGAAGGCAAGCTTGGCGATACGGATATGTAGATCTCCTACCATTGTAACCGACTCTGTGTAACCCTAGCCCTCTCCGGTATCTATATAAATCGGATGGCTTTAGTCCATAGGACGAACAACAATCATACCATAGGCTAGCTTCTAGGGTTTAGCCTCCTTGATCTCGTGGTATATCTACTCTTGTAACACACATCATCAATATTAATCAAGCAGGACATACGGTTTTACCTCCATCAAGAGGGCCCGAACCTGGGTAAAACATCGTGTCCCTTGTCTCTTGTTACCTTCCGCCTAGACGCACAGTTCGGGACCCCCTACCTGAGATCCGCCGGTTTTGACACCGACATTGGTGCTTTCATTGAGAGTTCCTCTGTGTCGTCACCGATAGGCTCGATGGCTTCTTCGATCATCATCAATGACGCAGTCCACGGTGAGACCTTCCTCCCCGGATAGATCTTCGTATTCGGCGGCTTTGCACTGCAGGCCAATTCGCTTGGCCATCTGGAGTAGATCGAAAGCTACGCCCCTGGCCGTTAGGTCAGATTTGGAAGTTTGAACTTCACGGTTGACATCCGCGGGGACTTGATCTTCGATGGATTCGAGTCACAGCAAGTGCGCCGCACTGTCACGACGGGCATGATTTAGCTCTACAGCCGGACAGTACCCTGGAGGCCGCACTCGAGCCTGCTCCGATCTTCAATTCGGAGCCGGCTGTGCAGATCGAGGACGGATGGCTAGACACCACCTCGGGGGCTGCAACCTCTATGGCGATAGAGCCGAACACTAATCTTGTCCCTCATGAAGCCCGTGACTCCGAGGTGCCGGACTCCGAGCCTCCCGTGCCCCCTCCAACCGAATCAGGTTGGGCGCCGATCATGGAGTTCACCATCGCGGACATCTTTCAGCACTCACCTTTCAGCGACATCTTGAGCTCGCTAAAGTATCTCTCATTCTCAGGAGAGCCCTGGACGGACTGCGGTCAGGGCGGTTGGGATGCGGACGACAA
Organism: Triticum aestivum; assembly: GCF_018294505.1. Taxonomy (NCBI): domain Eukaryota; kingdom Viridiplantae; phylum Streptophyta; class Magnoliopsida; order Poales; family Poaceae; genus Triticum; species Triticum aestivum. The sequence goes on along the minus strand of NC_057801.1, from coordinate 92,561,017 downwards.
AGAAATTCAACGCCCACCCACCACCCACTTAGTAGCCACTGTCAACGATCTAACCGACATGCTAGACTTCAACTCCGAAGACATCGACGGTATGGATGACGATGCCGGAGACGACCAAGAACCAGCGCCTATTAGACACTTGAAAGCCACCCCAACTCACGACGTATACATGGTGGATACACCAAAAGGAAGCGATAATGAGGAACAACGGGACATGGCGAAGGACAACTCCCCCAGCAAACAACCAAAACGGCGACGCAAGCGCCGCCCGAAGTCCCGCCTCGATAAAAACGGCACCCATACAGACCCGGCCCTAGAGCAGGGTGAAGCAGTGGACGACGAACCCCACAAGCAGCACGCCGGAAAACAGAAGACTTTCCCACTAGAAGTCAAAACAGTGAACTCACTTCATGTGATAACACGAAAACACAGTGCGGCACCTGCCATACCAGGACACCGTCCGCAGAATGGGGATAGACCCTACCAAAATTTGCCGTAGTAGCACTTCCTTCAAAGGAGTGACGCCAGGCCTTTAAGCCAATTGTACAGGCTCTATACCACTAGAAGTTGTGTTCGGTTCATCCGACAACCTCCATCGCGAAAAGCTCACTCTCCATATTGCCCCATCCAACAGTGGCCCTCAAACACTACTGGGACGCGAAGCTTTCGCCCGCTTTAACGCAATACCACATCACGCGTCTATTACGCTTCAAATGCCTGGTCCACGCGGCATAATCTCATTAAAGAGTAACTTTGAGTGTTCCTCGACCACGGAGAACGTGAGGCCACCCTGACAGCCACACACTAATCCGACCTTGCAGGTCAAAGCCCCTGAAAACAGGTCATTCAGACCTCGGACACGGTTAGGCGAGTCCGGCGTAAATAAACAAGGGGCTTCCCAGCCGCATACCCCTTTACAAGGGGCCGCGCGTATAAACGATGAGAGCCAATAAAGCTCAACTTTATTCATCTTCCAAATTATACTTTATTTTAAATACAACTTTCGCATGATATTTCTTCCAAACTAAGTCCTTCTCTTTTACAGATGAAGCACGTGCTACACCCGTCCAGGATACAGCACACCGGAGACACAGGCGCAGACGTGCAGCAGGGACCCGTTGCAAGGATTCTTTTCAGATTAAGACCCTGCGTAAACCTTTCTTACTGTCTCTTGTTGATACACATCCCCGGGTTTTCTACCATAACCGAGGAGGAGGCTAGCGTTTTGGCATCGACCGCGTCAGAAGTTCCTGCCTGTACCTGGACACTAGGGGCTTAGGGCATTGTTCTGCCCGGTATCATAAAGACCGAACACCTCAGGGAGTGTTCGGCGTCTCGAGTTAGGCCTTATATGCACCAGCTCCAAATCATGTCTTTTGTCAAATGTTGGGTTTGCCCGGCTCCTGTGTTTTGCTGCCTTACATTCCGCTCCATCGGCTAACGCGGCACCAGGAGAACTACTGCGATTGTGCCCCGGTTCGGCCGGGCGAGCACCTCAGTAGAGAAAGCCAAAATCTGACTGTCATGATATAGCGAGAGACTGGTCAACCACTCGATCGACTATTGGAATGTTTAGAATTCCTCTGCTTTGACGAAGGACCGCTTCCCGGTCAGGCACATACGGGCCCCGAGTTCGGCGAGCGCGGTGCCTCTTGGGGCTATATAGTAGCCCCACCATCGAGCTCCTATGGCTAAGTGAAAGTGATAAAGCATTATAGTCCAGTTGCCTAGTTTGCTATGCTATCACCTCCTTCAAAGGACCAAGACGTTAGATTAAGTGTGAAAAAGCGCTTTTCTTTTTTGCAAACACCCCCGCACCATGTGTGTGGGGGCTGAAGCCAAAGACTGCAACTTTCAGGTTATTCATACATATACGGCCGCACAACAGATAGTTCAATACTTGAATGCACAAGTATAAAAAGTCGTTGCATTATAAACATGATCTCAGAAATCATACATGTCATTTAAACATAACATCTTTCAAGCACCGCGACTCTATTAAACGAGCGCCCTGCAGGACTTCCTCAAAATAGTGCTCGGCGGGTAATTGGCTTTTGTCCGAACCCCGGGATGCAACAGCGGTGGCATCCATCTCCGCCCAGTATGTTTTCACATGGGCGAGAGCCATCCGTGCACCTTCTGTGCATGCCGACCGCTTCATCGCCTTGATATGCGGCACCGTCCCAAGGAATTGCTGCAACAAGCCAAAATAACTCTTCGGCTTGGGCCTTTCCGGCCTCAGATGAGCGACCACATCCGTCATGGCAAGTCCGGACAATCTATTCAGCTCAGCCCACTCAGCCAGTCGATCAGTCAACGGAAGTGGACGCTCCGGACTATGGAATTGAGACCAGTAAAGCTCTTCCATTTTGTGATCCTTCTGGCTTCGGAAGTGCATGATTACGTCCGCCGCACTCGCCGCCAAATCCAGATAAGGATCCTCCGCACCACACAACTGGCCCAGCTGAGCATACTTCGGATCCGTGAACTTCCTACGCAGAAGAAAGGGCTTTCCAGCCACAATGTCTCCGGCTTGACGCAGTTCCTCCTTCATAGCCCGCATCTCACTCCGGGCATCCTTGACTTCGGAGGCGGCCTTCTTCAGGCCCTCTTGCTCCACTCGGCGTTCTCCTTCAAGAACCTCACAAGGGTCGGTAGCATATTTTAATTTCAAGGCCATTCCGGCCATCTCTTCCCTGCTTCGGCAGTGAGCAGCCTTTTCGGCTTTTAGCTCTTTCGTTGCCTTCGAGGCAGCCGCATCACTTTTCCTAGCTTGCTCCTTGGCTCGAGCAAGCTCTGCTCGAAGGTCTTCCATAGCAGCGGCACCATCTACATCAAGCATACAAATTGTAAGGAATGGGCGTCAGCTCCCTTACTAGGCGACCGCAGAGCAACCACCTACCTCGTGAATCATCAAGTCGTTTATTGACCAGCGCGATATCCGCATCCGCAACATCGAGTTGCCTCTTCAGCTCGGCAACTCCATTAGTCCGGCTGGCCACCGAATGTTTCGCCACTTGCATAGGAAAGGCGACATTCTATTACTGAGATTATGATCCTTGGCACGCTGTCGCTTTTGACAGCATACCAACTCTCAGGGGCTACTATCTATACAGGGCGCACTCCATGTGCAAAACTGTCAAAAGGTATGTCATTTTTTGCGTAACTCAAACCCCGTCAGCAAATTTCCAACGGCCTCATACAACCTGCTTTTGGCGGATGAGATCCTCTCAATTACCATACTCATTAATGTGTGGTGATCTTCCGAGATAGACGCCCTCTTGAGCAAATCCTGCAGCTCCACCGGCCGTACTCCAATGGGTGCCAGACTCTCCGGCCCCGCCGGACTCGGGGAGACCCTCCGTGACGACACCTCAGGGTTGTCCGCCCCGCCCGACGGGGAGGCAGATGGAGGCGTCTCGCTCTCCATCATCTCCGGACGAAGGTCCCCCGAAGTGGAGCTCTGCTGAGATGGGCTGAGATCCGAACTACAAGGTGAAAACTTTGGTTACCTTTGAAAATAATATAGGGGCGTTCCCTATTACAAAATTCCCCCTTTTTTACTTATGGCTTGCTGGAGGGCTGATTCCTATGGGGAGACTGTGCGGCCGGGGCTCTTCCCGGCACAGGACCTTCCGGTGCAGATTTCTTTCCCCGCTTTGAGGCCTTGGCCTCCGGGTCTTCGGAAGTAGTCCTCTTCTCCCCCTGGAAGGAGGGACTCTTGATTCCCCCCTTACTTAAAGCCTCCTTGGCAGAGGTGGTAGTTTCCCTGTGCCCCCTTCGCTCTCCTCCGAAGGCGCAAACTCCAACATTTTGACTAACACGGGATCAGGCGTGGTCTCAGGGAGGGGGGCCGGACACCGTATCAGTTTTTCTTGCGCTATTCACTCCTGTCCAAGGGATAGCTGGTTAAAAGGCAAACCCATGATAAATAAATGGACAATATGTTCGGACACAGGTCTACTTACTTGAGTATCCGGGCGATTGCAGCTTAGGTCGGCGTCCTCGGTCAAGTCCGGACGCATCTCTTGTGATCCGAAGAACAGTTTGTACATCTCCGCGGGTGTCAAACCCACGAAGTGTTGGAGAGCTCGTGGCCCCTCCGGATTAAATTCCCACAGGCGGAGGGGGCGACGCTTGCAGGGCAGAAAGCGCCGGATCAGCATAACCTGTGCCACTACGACCAGATTAATCTCCCTTTCTTGGAGGCCTCGAATCCAGTCCTGCAACAAGGGTACGTCTTTGGACGGCCCCCAGTTAAGCCCCTTGTTGACCCATGACGTCAACCGTTGTGGAGGGCCTGAGCGAAAGACGGGCGGCGGCTTTTGCCTGCTGCCCCTTGGAGCGGTGATATAGAACCACTCCTGTTGCCACGAGCCGAGCTCCTCCTAAAAAGAGCCCTCGGGCCATGGAGCATCGGCCCTCTTGCTTATAACCGCCCCGCCGCACTCTGCCTGACGCCCCTCAATCATCTTCGGCTCCACATTGAAGGTTTTGAGCCACAAGCCGAAGTGAGGGGTAGTGCGGAGGAAGGCTTCGCAGACGACAATGAATGATGAGATGTGGAGGATGGACTCCGGAGCCAAGTCATGGAATTCCAGCCCATAGTAAAACATGAGCCCCCTCACGAAGGGATCCATCGGGAAGCCTAAACCCCGACGGATGTGAGACACGAACACAACACTCTCGCCGGGCTCGGGAGTAGGAATAACTTGCCCTTGGGCAGGCAACCTATGCGAAATCTTGTAGGTCAAGTACCTGGCGTCTCTCAGCTTTAGCACGTCTTCTTCCATGACGGAAGAGGGCATCCACCGGCCTCGTAGGTCGGAGCCGGACATTGTTGAAGGTCGAAGGTACCCGAATCTGGAGCCCTGGGTGTTGGAACTCAGGAGCGAGGGGCGGATTCGATTGAGGATTGAAGAAAAAGAACAGGCATTGGTCTCATTATAAAGAGGAAGAATACCAAGAGCCATCCCCGTGACCGTTTGGAACCCGCCTTCGATGGAGGGGGCATGGCAACGGGCGTGGTTGGGTTACCCATGTCCGTATTTATGAGAATCCCGGAATAAGGGGAACACGATCTTTGCCTCGACAAGACGTGCCAAGGAAACCGCTTCGCTAAACGCGCTGAGGTGGTACAATAAAAACAATTCGAGTAAAGGCTTGGTAGTGGTGTGACGTCGCGCCACGAAATACGTCAGCAGATTGAACTTGTGTAAATATTATTCTCTCTACGGTGGTATGTGGAATTTATTTTGCAGAGCCGGACACTATCCTGGTGTTCACAATCTTCTATAAATTATTCGGAGGAGGAACCCGCCTTGCAATGCCGAAGACAATATGCGCGCCGGACTCGTCGTCATTGAAGCCTGGTTCAGGGGCTACTGAGGGAGTCCTGGACTAGGGGGTGTCCGGATAGCCGAACTATCATCATCAGCCGGACTCCAAGACTATGAAGATACAAGATTGAAGACTTCGTCCCGTGTCCGGATGGGACTTTCCTTGGCGTGGAAGGAAAGCTTTGTGATACGGATATGTAGATCTCCTACCATTGTAACCGACTCTGTGTAACCCTAGCCCTCTCTGGTATCTATATAAACCGGATGGCTTTAGTCCATAGGACGAACAACAATCATACCATAGGATAGCTTCTAGGGTTTAGCCTCCTTGATCTCGTGGTAGATCTACTCTTGTAACACACATCATCACTATTAATCAAGCAGGACGTAGGGTTTTACCTCCATCAAGAGGGCCCAAACCTGGGTAAAACATTGTGTCCCTTGTCTCCTGTTACCATCCGCCTAGACGCACAGTTCGGGACCCCCTACCCAAGATCCGTTGGTTTTGACACCGACACCGACCAATCGGGATTTTCCACGTGTAAAATCATCATTGGCTGGAGGAAACACGTGTCGGCTCATCATTGGGACAGATGTTATCCACTCATTGGACAGAAGGCGCCTATGATACGTCGACACGTGGCACGGCCCAACAGAGGCCCATTCCTGTGAAAAGGTCGGCCCGTTTGACTAGGTCAAAAGATGGCGGGCCGGCCCATGTAAAGCCGGTTAACAGCCTGTTCACATATAGCCCATTTACAGCACGCTAACCCAAGGCCCGTTACGCCCTATCCGAATTCGGCCAAGTAGCGTCATCTGGGCCATCCAATATGATTCCAGCCCGTTTTCACTTCTGGCCCATGTATGGCCCATGACGTCTTTTGGCCCATATGAGGCCCTATGTAACTCTTGGACTATTAACGGCCCGTGGTGAAACTGGCCCGTAATGAACAGTGTATCACTTTACACCCATTAACGGCCCATGGTGAAACTGGCCCGTAATGAACAGTGTATCACTTTATACCCATTAACAGCCCGTTATTCCGTTGGGCCATTTCCAGCCCATATTATCTTTCGGCCTTCTCAGAGCCCATTTATTCTTGGGCTCATTTCCAGCATTCGTTTACTTACGGCCCGTTACTGCCATTTTCTGCTTGTAGGCCAAATTCACCTCGTGGTTGCAGTCAGCCCGTTTGTGGTCCATTAATATGCTGGGCCGTTTTCATAGCGTCATCAAATACGGCCTATTAACGATGGCCCGTTATGGTCGGCCCATGAACGGACGATTCCAACTCTAGCCCCTTTACGGCCATATTGCGGCCTGTTATTGGCCCATGTTTGTCCAATCGATCATACAGCCCGTAGAAGGCCCATTGTTTCTACGGCCCGTAGAAGGCCCACTATTTCTATGGCCCGTAGAAGGCCCACTATTTCTACGGCCCGTAGAAGGCGTATTGTTTCTATGGCCCGTAGGAGGCCTAGTGTCACTATAGTAAATATTAGCCCATGGTTATTGTGGCCTCGTTTTAAAAAATAGGTTATTGCAGCCACTAGCAAACCGCGGAAAAAGAACTGCTATGACTACAAGCAAACAAATAAACAAGACAACAAGGAAATAAATAAGCAAGCAACTTACGCTAGGCTATCACGGCTATCACACATATTACATCCACTGGGCATCAAAGTTCGCCACCAGTGCAAACAAACGTGCCGACAAAAGAATATACAAAACTGAGAGCACTTCAGAAGGCACTAGGCCTGGCCAGGTCGGGCCCCCCAAATAGCTGAAGAAGCTGAGTAGACCTCAGTTGTGTCAACGATAGATGCATCAACACTAGATTTAAGGCATGATGGTGCGCATGGCAGTCCTCTGACATCTTCATTGCATCTTTGACTTCCAGTCGGAGCTGAGCTGAAGCAAGCCTTTCCGCTTTAAGTTGAGACTAAAGAAGTCGAATTGATTGAGGCAGCGACTGTACAGAGGTTGTCTCACACCTGCTGGTGAGTAGCTTCAACTCACTGTCTTCATCAAGACAGGACCTTGGGGTCATCTCGCTGTCCTCAAGATGGTTTGGCTCACTATCTTCCATAAAGGTCTGCCTGGCGTAAGAGATACGACTCTGAAAGAGAAACAAGGAGACACATAACAGGTTTCACAATTATATAAGCAAATAAATGGATCTGTTCTGCATAAGGAACATGTTTTTACAACTACAATATGAAACTGGTAGTTGTTGCAAACATCCAATCAGATGTAAATAGCAAAGCAAACAGCAGTGGAGGAAATGATGCCTATCCAAATCTATACTAGAACAAAGTTTGAAGGCTTGAGAAGGATGAACTTACATTACATGTTAACACGGGCTGGACAAAGCCATTCTCCATTTTGATGGAAGGATAATTCAATAAATTCCCCAAAGAAAATTCTTTATAAGCGTTGCCATTATTCTACATTTTGCAAAGAGTAAATATAGATCAAATAATATTGGAAGAAACAGAGGATAATGAAGCTCAGGTGCAGACTGATGATACATAATCAAATAGCAATTAATTAACTACAGCGTTACAAGGCAAAAGGGAGAGAGGTACTGACAAGAGCAATGCAGAGCCCATTATTGTTTTGAGATCGTATGATCCTTTGAGCAAGGAGATTCATCTGAAATTAGTTTTCATACAAGAGAGAAGGTAAGGCACAAGCAGAAATTTAGGAGTTCAAATTTTGAATTGATATCATAGATAGTACCTGACGCTGGGCTCCCAGCAGTTCAAATAGCGGTTTGGCCACTGGAGTAGGGCTAAAGTGTGGTACAGTTGGGCCTGTGTTTTCTATGGCTGCTGATCTATCTGATTTAACAAGTATCACTACCTTTTGCAAATACCTAGTTTGTACTCCTTGAGGATCTGCACTCACCCTCTTCCTTTTGGACATCTATTATGAAAGAACAACATTTGACTGGAAAAACATAGTGTGACGACACATGGAAAAGGTATAGAAAATGGATAGGTATGGCATATACTCATATATGATGCTTAAATTAAGCAGATGGTGTAACAAAGTGGAAGTAATGCAAGAGGTCAGATGCAAAATATGTGCGACCAATACGACTTTGCAAAGTTAGAGCAAGCACCTTGATGGGTGAATAAGATAGGCCATCCTCCACCATGCCAAGTTTGTTACCAAGTGATTGTTCCGCAATATTCCTCTCATGCGCCCATTCTCATATTCATTTTGATAATGTTCAATATCTGACATGCATGAAAACATAAAAACAAGTGAGATTTTCTTTGTAATGCAGAAGTGATTCTAATCCAATACTGCCTCCCTGTAACCCCTTTGTGCTATCTCTGCAATTCTTTTAAACGATGCCATGCATGCTGTAATTTGTTGTGTGCATTAATATAATGTGGCCTACTACTCAAAATATGAGAGCTCCAGAAGTGATGACACTTCGCAGATGACAGCTTCAACATATAGTAAAGAAGAACAAGTCTACCTGACCTGACAGATTCAAAATATACTAAGGGAGAACAACTCGACCTGACCAGTCGACCGCAAGAGAAGAGTATCATCTTAAAGAAGAGCAGAAGAGCAAGCAGATTGAAGATATTACAAGTCTTTCAATACAATGTCGGTTGGCCACCCATGATGAACCAGAGCGCATAGAGAAATACTATTCTTTCCGGTCTCTCCATATGTGGCTCACATGCATTTCGAAACTAAAGTAGGAACATTTAGCTAACCAATTAAACATCTCTCAGTTTTACTAATATCAGCAATAATATCATATATGAATTTGTACAACTAAGCTTGTTTAGCTCGATGGGTGGAGCAGTGCTATTACGACACGAACCACGTAGGCTGATTGTGGTCATCATAAAATGGGGAAAACATAAGCATGATGAGTACAGTGTTGACCGTGGCAGTGGGATGGCAGATCTGAAGCTACAAACCGCGCAAAGGGTAGTTAGCAACCAATGTTTGCTTTGAAATAACAACTAAGATTTGGTATGGACAAGAAAGTACGGTCAACAAGTGATAAAGAAATGCAATTATGCTGTCTCTCTATATGTCGCGACATGCATTTGGAAACTCAAGTGGGACCTTTAGCTAACCAATTAAATGTGTTGGTTAACTAATATCAGTATCATATCACAATCATATTTGAACATCTAAGCTTTCGAATTCTGAGTGAGTGTTGTTTAGCTTGAAGGGTGGAGTAATGCTAGTACGATAGAAAGCACCTACGCAGATCGTAGTATAGTAGATAAAAGGGGAAAACCCTAAGCATCAAGAGAAAAATTAGGAAAGTGGAACTAGTTGGACCAGTGGGTGGTGCACATGCTTTTCGAAACGAATATAGGAACATTAGGTGACCAAATAAACGTTCTCTGTTTTAGTGATATGAGCATCATATCAGATTCGTATTTCAACACATAAGCTTTGGGTTGAGGTCTTGAGGAGCAGTGCTAGCACGACACGAAGCACCTACGATGATGGTAGTGAATATAAAGGGGGGAAACCATAAGCTTTACGAGTATAGTGCCTGTGCCATGGCGATCTGAAGGTGCAAATTGGACAAAGCTACTTCGCAACCAATGTTTGCTTTCAACTAGCCACTACGATTTGGTACGGACAAGAAAAGTACAGTAAACAAATTATGATCTATTTTGCGGGTGAGATCAATAACTTAAGCACATATGGAAGAGTACCACCTATCTTGCGACCCCGTGTAGGCCTATGCTGATACGTTGAGGGTGTTGCGGGTGCGATGGCTGTCGGCGGCGGGGAAGAAGACTTTAGACGGCAGACGATCGGGTCGGGGGATATATCCTGTTGCCATGGACGAGGCGGTCGTAGGAGCGGCAACGGCAAGGTGTACGACGGCGCCGATGAAGCGAGAGGAGACGATGAAAGGATCCTGGTCCAGCGTCGTGGATGAGAGATTTCCATCTCTTGCAGTGGATGACAGGGTAGGGGTAGCGGCTCGGGCAAGGTGGAGGATGGGGTGGCGGATGGAGGAGGCTGGCCGCAGTGCGGAGGTTGTTGTGCCGCCGATGGTGTATGAATGGGGAAATGGGGGGAGGGGGGTATCTCAAACTTTGGGACGCGCTTCTCTGAAATGGGGGAAAGTTATGAACTTATCCCCCGTTTAAAATTTCGGACATCGCGTCGGTTGGGGATAGGACGGTAATCTCGCATCTCCCAAATATTTGCCGGTAACTATTTCGGGCGAGGAGAGGGTGTTTTGCCACCCACGGTTGGCGCCCACGGTGTATGAACGGGTCTGGCAGGTAGGGCGGTTGTGTCACGTCTGATGTTAGTTACACATTTGCCCCTATTTGAAATATTAGCCTACATCTATTAAGGACAAGGAGAGTTTGTTTTGCCGCCCACCGTGTATGAATGGGGAAATGGAGGAAGAGACACATGTCTTTCGGACGAGCTTGAATCAAATGTGTTTTGCCGCCCATGTTTGGCGCCCACCGTGTCTGAATGGGCTCAGAGGCCGTCGTGTCACGTCTGATTGAAGTTACTAGTCTACCCCTATCGACAGCAGTGTAAATCCGGTCGATAAGGATGTCAAGTGTCAAGGGTAGACAATAATTTCCATCTCGCAAACACTTTCTTCGGGCGGCCCATAAATTATAGTGGGTGTTTAGCCGCTTCGTTCAAACTTGGGAGAATTAGCATTCACGTTTGCCCTGCGCCCTGGCAAACTAAATTCAAATCCAATTTGTATTGATTACGAATATCCATAAATAATTATACGTTTTGTTATTTATTTCTTCAAAACCACAACAAAGATTTATTCCACCTTTATATATGATTATGATTTAGAAATGCCGTGATCTTTGATTTCAATAGGTTGGATACACTCTGAGTCAAACAGTTATTTCATCCAATACAATATGCTCACACGAAAAACAGTTCACCTTATGTCAATCATACAAGTACTGAGGATTACCTCACCTAAAAAATCCGGATCATTACAACACATGGACAACATAGGGGGTCTTGCAACATAATACATTTAGAGACATGACACAACATGCAAGTACAATAATCTAACGACAATTTCAACTGGTATCTAAAGAAGAACCAGGATTACCTTGGGCTTCAGATAGCAGAAATAGCAGGACCTCCTCCGTCTTCAAATGCAACATTCTTACTTCCTCCAATTCTTGGGTTGCTTGCATAATGTGTGCCGCTAATTCCGTAATTTCCAGCCTCAACATAAAGATTACCTCATTCATGGCAGCCACACCATCTCTTTCTGCCTCTAGTAGAGCCTCAAGCACTATAATATCTGTGCTCAGACTGCTCTCTGACGGTGTTGCCTCTGAACTGCTACCATCTGGTAACATGGATGGCGCACTGCTTCCACAAATAGATTCTGGGGTTGTACATAGTGTCCTAGTGTGAATGGCATCCTGAAAGGTTTCCGCTGGACATAAGTAAGAGATAGTTATTGTATGATCTAGGCAGTAAGCTTACATGGTAAATGACGGACGAACTATTGCCAAGCATGGCAAACTATATTTAAATGGTTAGAAGCAGCATCAGCCAAAAAGAAATTAAAATTGTAAGATGAAACTAGGGATGTAAGTGGCAAATAAACGACATCCGCCAGTCCCATCTAGTTAGTTTTTGCTACCTCCCTAGTTCATTTTCCTCAAAAAACAAAAACTCTTTTGAACTATCATACCACTAGTGGACTTTAATCAGGATTAAATGGGACCCAGTTGACATCCCTAGTTGAAGGGAGTGTACCACCGCTATATTTAAGTGGCCAAGGCATCTAAGCAGTTGAAATAATCTGAGAAAGCACTTAACAGTGTGGCCTCATATAAACTACGAAGACACTCTTGTGATGAAGTTGAGAGGAAAAGTTAAGGACTCAAATGAAATAGGCATGCATTTCTTTACGATTAACAGGCACTGCTGACATATTGGCCAACTCAAGTATAGCGTAACAACAAACAAGCATTCGAATCAAGCAATACAGCAAAGCATACAACTGAACTATTTGTAATTCTGTAGGATTACAGGTTGAGGGCACAAGCCAAGAAAGCAGCCCACTCGCATTACATTTCACATGTACTAAAACACACTGGCTTACAATATGTTGTTGTGAAGCCTCGATGTTGTTGCAATGTTCTTTGAAGATATCGTCAGCATCCCGTGGTTGCAAATCTAGTTGTTGTAGTTTATTCTGCACCCTCTATTTAGGTAAAATTAGTTTTAATCGCATGCACTGGTCCGAATTGATCATCAATGGTTCATCTAAACTAATGAAAGAAGGGTGTGTGTGCATACACGACAATACATCTGCTTCCCTCTATTTTTATGCTTGTTCGAGGTGCCAGCCCCAAAAGAACAAATATTTTGCTTGATGGGGTTGGCAGCTCCATAATTAATAGAAGCATCAAATTAGTCATGCAACTTGTGAAGATCAAGAACACACAAACAAGTAATGAACAGAGGCTCGGAGCAGTGATGTAATAGCTAGCATCAGAAAATGTAGGATAAAACGAACAAAAAGCAGCGGAACCACATGCTAGTTTGCTGAGTGTAATTAAGCATAGAGAACATTAAGCAGTCTGATGGAACCAACAGGTGGCATCAGAACAAAACTAAAGCATATTAAGTATATGTGCACTGGTATGTAATTTAGCACATGTAACATGTTCACTGCCAGAAGTATGGCCCTACAGGTGCAAGCAGAATAACGCGTCTCATGAAAAACTGAATGATGCCCTGAAGAAATTCAAAGGTGCGGTGCTTATGCTAGGAAAGTGAATGTAGGCGTCGGCCGTTGGATAATAGTACCTGATTCTCGGCGGCGTATGGGTATTGTTGTCATACTTGATAGCTAAGGATCGTCGATGGTGCTCGTGTTGCGGTTGAGTTTGGGCCGGTTGTCGCCTCACTGAAGCGGCTCCGGTGCTACGGTTGCGGCGCCTGTTGACATACAAGAAAGCTCATCTGTGGTAAGTGAACAGTTGCACAATAAAGAGAAAAAACAAAGGAATACAAATCGAAATAACCTGATGACGCTGCGGCGTCGGTAAAGCAGGTCCGGTGGAGTTGAATATGGCGTCCGTGGAGCGGGTCTGGTGCAGTGGACGAAGGCTTCTGCGGGCGTGTTGTACAGTGCTTTCGGTGAGGCGGATCTGTTGCAGCGGACGAGGGCTTGTATGAAGGGCCAGCGAAGGGGCAGACGAGGGAGTCAGTGAAGGACCTACGCTATGGTGGACGAGGGTGTCGGTTAAAAAGATACGGTGCGGTGGACCATGATGGCGGTCAAGGAGATCTGGAGCGGTGGACAAGCCAGTCGCTGAAGCGGCTCCGGTGAAGTGGTGAGTTGGTAGTTGGGGGTTCCAAGGTGCGGAAGGTAGATTCGGCGGGGTGTGAGGTCCACCGCTGCGGCGGAGGACTAGATTCGGCGGCTTGCCGTGGTTGGGGGGTCGGGGAGGGGCTCTGGGGAAGAATGTTGGGGGCAAAGAGGGGAAAACAATGGAGTTACCAAAGCAGCCCTTTTCCGTTCATGTGGCAGGGGTAAAACAGGAATATCACAGGGCTAAACTTTCGGGCGCGTGATATTTCGATGTCAGCGTGAAGTTTGAAAGCTTTTGGCGCCTAAAATTATAAGTATTCTGCTCTCGTACGGCCGACTATGATATCATGGCCGACAAATTGTTTGTTTTGCATGCAAAAAAATGTGCAAGTTTTGAAAATCAATGTCTCCAACTCGAAACTTAGATTGTCCATTCAATTCAAATATGGATCATTGAGCTACTACAAGAAAATACCATCATAAGGTCCAATTCAAATGAAATTCCAAATGTGTTTATCCTAAATATGATGACAAAAGCAAAAATGCGTATGTGTATGAATAAAGTGGATGATTATAAAGTTTGAACATGCCCGTATGTGTATATCTCTAGGTTTGACATATGAATTTGAAATCACGAAATCCCGGCTTAAAAATGTACCTCCGTTTAAATGAATTACAAAAGCTAATGATGGAGTCGAATTCCAAAATTCCAATCCTAGGTTTGTAATTCTGGTACATCAAGTTATATCACGCATGTTCAGAAGTATCGTTATCTCATAGTACAAACTATGAAACAAATTGATCAACCATGAGTGCACAATATCTCAATTACGCTAAACTCCCTCAAATATAGACACCTCACTCTTTATCTGAAGTCAACCCCCCCCCCCGCCCCACCACCACACACACACACACACATAGAGAAGTCGTTCTCTCCCCCAAACACCAATACACGAGCACATTAACACCCCTCTCTCTTCTAAAGTCCAGACCCCAACATTGGTCTCTATCACTTTGTCTCTCGAGCATGCACACATCTCTTCCCTCACTCTCCAGGCCTCCCGCTATCTCTCTTACCCAAGCACACGCACTATGTAGAGTGTATATTTCCCATACACACAAAATGTCGCCCCCAAACGTCTATCTCCCTAGTTATGTGGTTCTCGCGCACTCACCTCACACACCACCCCCACTGCAAACAAGCACACTTTGTCTCCTTGTGCACCAATCTCCTCTTTCTATCTCTCCCACATGCGGACCCGCCCCAGCTCCTTCCTTGTATACATATATGTCATGACTCTTTGCATAGCTCCCTAATGTATAATCGTTCTCGACTTCGCACATTGTTCTCTACACCATCTATTATAGATATCTCATGAAGTCCCTATCACACACACGATGACTCGCTTCCCATGCGTCTCTGTTCATAGGCCAATTTCGGACAACATCAACATTGTCTCCCTATCTATACGCCATTTATGGACACAAATGACCCCTCTCGCCCCCTCTCTTCCTCTCTATCTCTTTTCGTCGCTAGCTCTCTCTTTCTCTCGCTCTCACACCCCTCTCCCACACACACACACTCGATGTCTCTTCCAAATAGTCTGCTCCCCCTGCCCGCACCCGCGATATCCCGCTACTACACATGTCACACCATTCCCCCTTCCTTCATACTAGGTTTACATCATCAATGGGCTCTCTAGTCCACATACACTCTCTCCCTCTCACACACAAACGCGTGCACAAACACACACAGACACGCACAAACACCCATTTATCTGGATCCTCATATCTCCCCATGTATGCATGTGTATCTCACACACTCACTCTCTAGTTATGTATATGTGTCTCCACGTTACACAACACAAAGCCCCATGTACATGTCTCTCTCTATCCTCCACACACATAGACACAAAGAATCTGTTATCATTGCCTCAGTCTCTAACATATCACACACGCACACTGTCTCTCTCTCTCTCGCAAACACGCTCAACAAGGGTTTCCACATGAATAACTTACCGTCTATTCATCAACAGTTGTGGCAGTATGGTGAACACAAGACGTGAAAAAGAATAAATCTACACGTGCTTAGACCACCTAGTATGACTACTAGGACTAGACCAAGCCAAAACGCGCGCCGCCGTCACCCCCTCCTTATCGACGACGGGAAAATCTGTGTTTTACACAGTCGAGAAGTCATTGTGCCAAGGCCCCACATGCCGAGGCATTGGATAGAATGTAGATGCTAGTTTACGGAAGCAAGTATTGATAATACGTTTGTATCTCCATACTTATATTTCCTCTCTTATAAAAATCGAGTTGGTGATGATGGTACGTGTGCCATCTTGCAATATAGACCGTCCGATCTATATCTGACGGATGGAAATTAAACTAAAAGACACCCGCACCCCTCTCCACATTTGTAGACAAGGCCTTCCCTCGTTCATCCTTATCTCCAACAAACTTCATTGTTGAGCAATTAAGAAAGGAAGCCTCTGGAACAAACTGGCCTGGTGGCCGCTGCCGGCGTCGTCAATCCCCATGCCTCTGCTCAGTCCCCCAGCAACCACCACCACACCCCACTCCTCTTCACCTTATCTCATATTTCTCGAGATATCATTCGTTTTACACATGGGATTACTCCCGCAAGGGTCAATCACAACAAGTGTTTTATAAAAAATGCATCTTGATGTTCTGTGTGATGCACGGATCTTGCTAGTACCCCTAAACAAGACTAAGTTGGTGATGCTGGTGTGTCTGCCATCCGTCATTTCTGACCATTAGATCTACATCTAACGATTGTGAGGTAAGTTGTTGCCTTTTCTCACCAACATCCCACTTGTCTACCAATTTGCGAAAAAAACCCATAATTAGTATCTTAAAACCAACCACATCCCTCCCTGACCTCACCAAAACAGCCCAAGGAATATATTCTAATTGAAACATAATATATCTCTAGTGACATATGTATATCAAAATTAGAGTGTTTTGTACCAAGTTTGTGAATAAGTATTATTCTAATTATGATTCGTTGCAACGGACATGAACATTGCTAGTATTTCCAACCATGCATTTTTTCCTAATATTCCATAGTTTCGAGTTTTCCATCAAGATATTAGTCACTCATGGTTGATATTTACTTTCAATCATGTACACATATGTGCTATGTAACTAGCCTTGCTTATTGGCTTCCAAAGCTTAACTTTCACTCCTACTTACAATATGTAGAGTATTTAACAAAAAACTACCACTTTCAACCAGCCCTAGGAAGAATCTATTGTACAAAAAATAGCAAAAACATACCCAAAATTTCTTAATCCACGCCAAAAACTACTACCTAGTACTCCCACCAATTAGGTTCGTTTAAACCCATTTATGACAGGGTTGGCCCACACGTCTGTGTTGACGAG
This sequence comes from Triticum aestivum, assembly GCF_018294505.1. Taxonomy (NCBI): domain Eukaryota; kingdom Viridiplantae; phylum Streptophyta; class Magnoliopsida; order Poales; family Poaceae; genus Triticum; species Triticum aestivum. The sequence goes on along the minus strand of NC_057801.1, from coordinate 92,543,929 downwards.
GCAGCTTAAACCAACACATTTTGTTTGACCGTTGACATGAGGGACCCACATCTGACCTTCTATCCTGTTATTCCCCCTCAGATCATTATTTTTCCTGAACATTACTTCAAACAGTACTGAATTTGGCATATTGGGATCAACTATCTTAGCAGTCGTTACCTGTGGTACCACTAATGTGCAACATGGTCACACAATCTACCACGATCGGACCGTCACCATCTACCCAGGTATTCAATTTTTTAACCATCTCGCCTTCTCTTTCATTGTTGTACTAGTAGGAGTACTTTTTACCTTGGAGGACGCGTATAGCTAGCTAGGCCCTTGAAGACTTGAACCCACTAGCTGCCACCATTTTTGTTTTTCCATGTCTTACTATCTCATCCATGTAGCCAAGAATGTGGCTATATATAATAAGCCGGTTATTTTACTTCCTCTATACTGGAGTAGTACTATTTGCTGCACAGTATTACTGACCGCCATATTTGAGCACAACATTGTTATGCATGGACCTTGACTATGTACGTCACCATGTGTCCAGATCTGGGATGCCGCGTGTACCAGATGAACGGCGCTGGGTTCGACCTCGTGATGCTACGTGGGTGCCGAGGAACACTCTTGGAGAGTACTCGCTTTTCATCGGGGATAGCTACCCCATTGTGAAGTGGATGCCACCTTCCGTGCACGACATGGAAGGCCTGCCATTCATGAAGCATGGTTGTGTCTTCATTGCACACCGCCGGATGAATGACATGCTGGGACACGCTATCCCTGATTTATGCCGCTTCAGCTTGGACGAGTATCCATCGTGTGGAACCGGACTAGAAAGCTGCGACAATGATTCTTGTTGCCCACCGCTATGGATCATGCCATCCATGAAGAACACCTGGGACTGGAACCTGGAGGAGGACATGTAGCCCATCTATAACGTGTAAGTGGAGTACGGTAATTGTGAATGGTAGCGCTGTGAATATATGTGGACTAGTCGTGCACAAATTTATCACATGAATTGGAGATGAACTTATGTGGCATAGTGGCATTTGTCCTTTAGAATTTATTACTAGTAAATGTGTTATGTGTACGTGCAACTTGTGTGGTTGTTGCATGGGCTCCAACACGCTCCTTGAGAAAAAAAGGTGGCACAGCTTTGGATATACGTGACGTGGCGGCATCATACAGTAGCATCGTTCGCTATAGTTGTAGTACACTCCTACTAGGATGACAACTCCTATAAAACCTTGCGCTTCGCTCTTTGCCTCTTCGGGAGGTTCAACAATTCGTACTCATGTGAACCTTGCACTTGGCTCTTCGCCTCTTCGGAAGGTCCAACAATGATGATACTACAGTATAATATGCTTCTGGCAATCTGACACCGATTGAACTGTTGCACGTCCACCACGAGGGCGAGGGCGAGGGAGTGGGAGAGGGCGCTATAGTCAAAACCCTCTCCTCGTCCTGCGAACCACCGCGCGCGTGGGCGAGGAAGAGGCATAGTAAGCAAGCTTCTCCTCGTTCGGCGAGTTGACGGGACACATCAAAGCAGTAGTAGTACTAGTAGTAGTCCATACTGCGTCCTTTCCGATTAATATGGCTTAATTTGAAACAAGAAAAATACACTGGCAGTCAACGTATGTAACAATATGCTCTTTACGGTCACTATATATAGTTTTACGGTGATTATATGATCACTAGCTCATCATAGAGCACCGTATTGCACCCTACTGACCGGCCACATAGTCGACGTGGCACTTTGTTAACTGGTTAAATTGTCACCTGGTTTCTGGGTCCCACCTGTCAGTTGGCAGAGCAAAGAAACCAGTTAAACAAAACTCTACGCAGGCGCGACATGAGTTCAACCCTTGCGCGCGAACCACCCTGGCTGTGTATGTGAGTGCATGCACGTGTACTCCCTCGGTCTTCCAACAAAGAGTGTACATCAGCTATAGGGCTGGTCATAGTGGAGAGTAACATATACTAGTATCATGCATATGATACTAGTGTATGATACTACATCTATAGTGCATAGTATCATAAAGTAGTATCATAGATGGTCTCATTTATTGCCATGCATGACACATACTCCCTCCTTTCCGGTTTATAGGGCCTATCTCAAAATTTTAGTTTTTCCATTTTATAAGGCTCAATTTGGTTGTAGCATAACATTTATTGTGTTACGATATCTACCTATGTTACTACTACCCTCTCTCTCTTCTTTAATTGTTTGCCACATAAGCATGTTTGCGAGTCTCAAGTACATGATACTAGTTATGTTACCCCCACTATGGCCAGCCTAAAACAAAGAGTGTAGTACATGATGTACATCTACACTTCCAATGCATTTAGCCTTCATTTAATCTTCTTCTCTCAATGGTCGCATGCACACATAAGTCTGATACTTTTGAGCGTTAATTATGCCCTGGTCGATGTGTAAATCTCTAAATGTATAGTCTTTCACGGACATAGGGAGTAGCTTGAGCACTTGAGCGTGAGCGTGTGTGTTGCATCGTGTGCTGTGTGCCGCATGGATGCATGTGTGTTGCGTTCGTCCATGTGTATGTGTGAGTGTTGCATGTTGCATGCATGCATGCATGCATGGGGAGTACTCCCTCCCATTGACATGTTCATATTTCAAGATTCCTCTATTCCCTCCATATGGTGATACTCCCTCTGTTCCCAAATACGGAGTAAAAGCCTCCCTCTGTTCCCAAATATGGAGTATTTGTGTTTGTACAGATTTCAAGAAGTGACTAGGTACGGAGCAAAATGAGTGAAGCGAGCGTAGAGGCATAGGGATACTGTAGAAAGGAAGTCCTCATGATCCATTATACCCCATCTCGGTCAGAGAGAACTATTCAACTAGTCTTCACAGTTAAGTGGCAATACACGCTGCAGCAGATGGGACACGTAATTAATAAGCTGAACCAGCGTGTTGGTGTTACTAAATCAGCCTTACCCAGTACTGCCATCATGTTTGCCAGTAGAGCATGCTTTCGCAAATACGCCTACGCACCTCTGTCCTCCATTAACTGACATATGGGCCCTCTTGTGGTAGACCCACATGTCATCGGTGTAACTATTTACACTCCGAAGGACGGTATATCCTGGTAGTAGTACTACTAGAATTGAGATTTAATGCACTTTCTTCCCCGTCTTCCATTCTTCTTCCTCCTCTCTTCTTCTTCCTTCTCTCTTCCCCATCGTCAGCCGCACACCATTTACCCCCGCTCACTGCTCGCCCGCCCGTGCCATATTCCTTGGTAGCTCGCGCGTACCATATCCCCCCGCTCACTGCTCGGCCACACGAGGAGAAGCTTCTTTGCTCGCCCGCCCGAATCCATTTCCCCGCTGGCTCACAGGCACCGAAAACCCCAATGGCAGAACCGACTGACACGCAAATCAGCGATTGGAATTCCCTCCCCGATGTTCTCTTGGAGCAGATCTGTAGTCATATGGACCTACTCAGCACCATCCGTCTGGCTGCATGCTCGGTGTCTTTGTACCGTCTACTCGTCTGCAACCGACCGGCTCTTTTCAAGACACCCTGCTTGCTGATGCCCGATCCTCGCAGGCGGCCCAGACACCGACTTGACGATCCTACGGAGGTTGCTGTGGTGCCCCTCGACATGCTACCACTACTCGTCCACCTGTCCTTCATGCGCGGCCACTACTGGGCGGGCATGAAGGCCAACTGGATCATCCTCATCCATCACTCCGGTAGTCCGTCGCGTCTCGTGGATATCTACACCCAACGAGAGATCACCCTTCCATCGTTGGATACCGCCGCCATCGAGCCTCGCGGCCCGCCGGACACTCCTGCCTACTATGCACGAGATGCGTCAAGCTTTTGGCTCAACCTCTGTTTGTAGAAAGTTGTAATCTGCGAAGTGCCCACACCATCAGAAGACTACATGGATTACAAGCTCATTGCCTTGTTCAACATGGGATTAGTCTATCTGGAATCCGGTCGCCATACATGGTTATGGCTCATCATCAATCCTGTTGAGGCAACATTTCTGTCTGATGCTATAGTGCACGATGGCATCGTTTACGCGGTCGACGCACAGATTGGCTGCCTATACTGGTGGAATCTATCATCATGTAATTGTTCTATCTCATCTCATCTTTACCTTATGAATACGACTGCATGTTCATTTGTTACAAATTTTGAATACATAGCATGTCTATAACCACATCATTGCTATATGTTCCTCTCATTTCCAAGATTTTTATGACCAACATGTTGTTGTTAGAGTTGATATGAGAACAATTGGCATCTAATGATTGTTAGAATACATATTATGAGCATAACATCACGACTGCTATATGTTACTCTCGTTTACAAGATTTTTATAACAACGCATGTTATTGCTTAGAGTTGATATGAGAACAGTAGTAGTAAGTGCTATGGTAGAATATGAGTAGGCGCTGTCATAGCTGTTTTCCTCTCATTGTTACATGATGTTTGAACCATGACATATTGCTAGAATATGAAAGTCATTGGCTTATTTTTTTCACTTGGGGTATGATTATGACCACGGCATTGCAATTCTCTGTCTATGATATGTGTCACTGTTATAATAATCTTAATTCCACACATACTCTGAACATGATTGTTTATTTTTGTCCTTTTGGTCTCCAATTTGAATTGTTGCAGCAGACGCAAATGCACTAGCCTTCATGATTCCAGGACCTGGAATCGTACCAGCCGATGGGTGGTGGTTTATCGCTCGTTCAGCTGACGGCAGTCATTTGATACTCATTCGCACGTACCAAATTGACCAAACCATTACATCAAACCACATGCAGTACAATGCGTGGGGCGTTTGTGATATTGATGGCTATGGCTGCTTCATGTTTGAGAAAGATCCCAGCTCCGTTGGGCCAGGCGTATTCAACTGGAGGTGGGTTTACAGCCTCGGCAACCACTCCTTGTTCCTCGGGCTCAATTATCCGATCATCCAACCAATCATCGATCATATCACTGGCGATGATTACCATGCTATGCAACTTCCATTCGCGAGGGGGGACTGTGTTTACACATCATATCATGGGTTTCATGAATCACCATATCCAGAGATTCATCGACACAGCTTGTTGCCAGATAATCTTCAGTGTGTGAAAGGCATCAAGCTTCCATGCGATGGATGGCTTTTGCAAACCCGGCATGCGACGATGTGGTTCATGCCAACAGCAAATATGCACAACTTGATTCGTGCTAATATCTAGACTGAGCCATTTATTCTGCTGCTGTAGCACGATCCTCTTTTGTTGGATATTATGTACTGTTGTTAGTTTGAAGCACTCATCTGGTTTGAAGGATAGTAGATACCTTCCTGGGATCAAGTGCATCCTAACTCACCTGCATAGGATGTACTGATAATGATGATGGAGATGTTGTGTAGAAGCCATATATATATATATATATATATATATATATATATATATATACCAGTAACAGAATATTATTCTGTTACCCCTCGGCCCTTATAGAAGCCCGATCCATTTTGCACGCACCGGTGCTATCGATGTGGCACGAAACGGAGAAAAAGCCCACCCACTCCCCAGCTTCTTCTCGAGTCCACCCGCCACTGGCGCCGCCCCCTGCTCCCACGCGCCGCTGGCCCCTGCCGCCCTGCTTCCCTGCGCCGCTGGCTCCGCCCTTGCTTCCACCCACCGTCAGCGCCGCCCCTTTGCTTCCACCACGCCACCGGCCCGCCTCCCCGCTGCTTCCACCGGAGCACCGCCCCCTGCTTCCACCACACCGTCGGCCCACCTCCCCACTGCTTCCACCGCGCCACCGCCCCGCACACAACCTCCTGGTTGCCGGTCGTGTCGCCGATGCTTGCCCAACCTCCTAGCCGTACTCCCCTTGGCGCTGCTCGCGCCACCGCCCTCCTCCCTTGGCCGCCGATGGCGCCGCGCTCCCCCGTCCTCCAGCTCGCGCTGCCGGTCCCCTGCAGTCCCCCCTGCCCCCCAGCTCGCGTCACTGGTACCACCACCTCCCTCCCTCCCCGTGCGCCGGCCACCATCTCCCCTTTGCCACGGCCTCCTTCTTCCCCTGCCGCCATGCCCCCAGCCACCTCCTTCCCTCTCCACCACGCGCGGGCGATGAGCTCATCCTCCAACTCCGCCATCCTCCTATCCCCGCTGCAGTACGAACTGCATCAGCAGGGAAGGTCGCTGCTTCAGGAGTAGCAGCACGCCGCTGTTGACTCTTCCAGCCGCTCAGCCAATGGAGCTCTGGCCGTTCAACTTTGCGTCTTCCGGCCGTTCAACTTTGCATCTTCCGGCCGCTTAGCCAACGGAGCTCGACGAAGAGCACCCCGGTAAATTCAGAGCCATAGCAGTTTATGCTTCAATCACCGTAGTTTGGATGGTATAGTTTAATTGATTATTAAGCTTGCACAGTCGGTGATTGCCTTATGTGTTGCGTACCTAGCTCCTAGATTCGGAATATTGTTCTCTGTACTATGTTTACTTGTATATTGGCAGATTAATTAACTTGAACATGCTGATTTCCTTGTGCAACAATCATTCTTGGTGTTCTGGGCTCTGTGGTGCTTTCAATTGAAATTTTGTAAGCATGCACATAGTGAAAATCAGCATAAGCATATATGCCTGCAAAACCAAATCTAATTGCAAATTGAACCTTCTTAGTAAATGCATTATCCAGGGTTAGATGTGTGGATGATAGAGTTGTGAGATTTATGACCATCATGGATTAATGTTACACGTTATAGGGCTAGCCATAGAGGGCCTATTTAAGTAGCTGACAACTTTGTGTCACTGATAGGAATTCACCACAGCTTATAACTAACTATGCTTCTTGAAAGACATTGTTGTAAGATAGAAATGAACATGCTTTTGTATCAGGGTATTTTAGTGGTTTTATTTACTGTTAGGCTGTTGTAGATCCTCTAGTTCTGCTAGTTGACTGATCTATGTTTTTCATAGTTGACACTGTTGCAGTACTCTAGTTCTGCTATTTTTCAATGATTGTTCATGTCCCACTTTGCCCCTCTTTTTTGCATATATATGTTTCCCATGGTTGACGTGTTGTTGTACTCTAGTTTCGCAATTTTTCGATGATTGTTATTGTTCCACTTTGCCTCTCTTTTTTGCATGCCTAAATATAATGGAGTAATCACCAGTATTGTATTAATTCTTGAACTGTGTATTTCTTAAATAGGTAACTTGGATGAAAAGGTCTCGGTGAGGGTTTTGTATGAGATTCTTATTCAGGTAGGTCATGTAGTAGACTTGCACATACCCCGTGACAAGGAAACTAGTCGACCCAAAGGTTTTGCTTTTGCTGAGTATGAAACAGAGGAGATTGCCCAGTATGCTGTTAGGCTGTTTTCTGGCCTTGTTCGGCTTCACAATAGAACACTTAAATTTGCGGTGCGTTTCTTTTTTCTCCCTGGTTATCTAATTTGTTGCAGTATAGATTGCAGTGTGTTGTTCTTATGGTATAGTGAGTTACATTCTCTGAATAGTTGATTCTAGGTCCAACCCAATACCTGAGGTTCTTGCCATTACTAGATTTCAGTTTATATATTTATTTACGAAGCAGTAGTAAAAGACTCAACCCTGAGATTATGCCCTTTATTTTTTACAGATCTCTGGGCAAGACAAGGCCTCTTCAAATGCCAATGTTCCTGTAACACCTAAAATGAACCCACTCCAAATCCACCTCAGCCAATGAGATTTGTCAAATAAAGCAATGTTCCTGCCCTATTCGTCTTCTTTGTCAGAATTTCTTCACAAAAAATCCAAGAGCTGGGGGGCATGGCCCCTGCAGTAATACGCATAGCTCCACCAATGCTGCATTAGCCATTTTTTAACACATACATCTAGCTTGCCGACAGACAAATAGGGCCGCCGCACTGCAACACAACGACCACCATGGCTGTCGCATGTACCAGATTCATGCGCTGCTATCGCTCCACTGTCGCGTACAGGCAGTTCAACGCCGCAACCACAGGCCGTTCAATCTCTCTGTCGTGGACACGCCCCTCCGCTCCTTCTAGTTGCCTACCATCCCGGTGTGGCCAGGGCATTGGGTTCGCCGCCACTGCGACCAGCAGTCCAACCCGGCCACCCCAGGCCGTTCACTGTCGCAGCTACTAGGCCGATTGTGTCGAGCTTCCTGCCACTGCTGGTGGGGCTCCACTGCAGCACTGCCCATGCCGTTCACCACCGCGACACCAGGTTGTTCAACAACACAACCCGAAGTAGTTCGACGCCGCGGCTTGGGAGGCACGCACTTCGCCACGAGCAGTCCATTGCCGATGTACACTGCTGCTCTAAGCTCCTTGGTAATTGTTGCAATATGTCTAGCGTCGTCCCCAGTCCAGCCCCGTGGCATCCGGACGATCGAGTTCAGCCAAGCAGCAGTCCACGGCCGTCAGCTCTTATTCCCACTATAGTGGTTGGGTTGCCGTTTTCCTCATCCTTCCCGGTGCGAGACAACCCAGCCCACATGCTGCTGCCATCTGTCACCCAAAAATAGCTTTGGCTCTTCCTCAAGCAACCATTTGAAGAACCTTTTGGTGTTTTTTCTGCTGGTGATTGATTTTAGCAAATTGTAGCTATCTTGCGTATGGAACTTGAAAGTTCAAGATTGCTGTAGAATCAATTCTTGTAGTATAAATGTCCCAAATTTCAGTGACATCGCTAATTGATGTAATGTGGTCTTGCATCTCCAATATATTGCTCAGCATCCTTCCAATCCGCTCGATCTCGTCCTTCTCTGGAGCATGCTTCAGTTCAACAAAAAGCTCCAGAAAAGTTCAGAGTACTTTGCATTTATGGGCTAAAGTATATTATTTTTTGTAATGCTACATCATCAGCTATAAAAAATTAGCTTAAGTCCTCTCTAACTCTTTTTTGCATCTCATATGCCAGGCCGTGGATTACGCCCAGCACGTCGTTCCACAATGAGCCAGGATAGAGGTTGTTGGACACTGTCGTGCATGCCGTGAGCAACTGTGGCCGTTGGCCACCCCTTCGGTTAGTTGTCTTTCCTTGGTTTGATCTATTGAAAATCGAATTGTTGAATTTTGAACTGAACCGTTGAAAAGTTGGTACCTCGCGGCAGTGTGTAGCTCTTGTATGCCTTCTGAACACTGATGCATGATGTTCTTTGGTACATGTTTTCAATATGAGTTTGGAAGGGCAGGAAGTAATACTACAGCAATTCAGTAACTAGAAAAAGGATACATCAGTTCAAATATACTTGCCATAAGTAGTTAAGAGTTTATTTGCTTTGGTTAAATAAATCAAGCTAATTTTCTGCAATTCTCAGGTTAGAAAAAGGTTTCACTTCACTTTGCTGAAGTTCATCTAGAATCTTAAAATCCGATGTGGTCTGTGGCAAGGTACGCACAGAATGATATCTACCTCGATGAGTGTAATGTGTTTTCTCACTTCCAGGCCTAGGAATGTTTTTTCATTTGACATACTTCAAATATTTTATGGGTAAGTAAACCAATCATGTTTTTTTGTTCGGAGGGAAATAATAATAAGTTCTAAGGAAATAAATATAGAAGTTCATATTTAAAAAAAAGGTATTTGGAAAATAAAATGAAGTATTTCAAAGTACAAAACTTTTTAGGTTTCATTGCAAATTTGTAATGTTACTGTACATGAACTTGTGCATGCTAATTGGTGGCTGTTGTGTGTGTGCAAGGTACATCCAACGACAACGGGTAGGCGGCAAGTGTACTTATGCGCAGAGGGACGGTGGCACGGAGCAGTTGAGTAGGTGTGCGTGGTGAGCAGCTACAAAACTGATTCTGACAGTGCAGTATTAGTCCCACACAGCCTCTCAACACCCCCTGCTTCAACCTTCACGGCCCAGGTCGTTCACTGCCTCGACACGAGGCCGTTCGACGATGCAACGCTCAAGCCGTTCACCCTTACCACCACAGGCCGTTCACCTCAGCCACACGAGGCCGTGCGACGACGCAGCGATCAGACCGTTCACCTCTGCCATAGGAGGTTGATGCAAACGCTAAGGAGTTGTGTTCTTTTTCAGTACATGTTTTGTGTGCTTTTTAGTACACCTACTTAACGATTCTATGTCCAATTTCCTCTGTTTACGCATTCTTCCTATAGCACAACATGTGTTGTGTGTTATGCCTTAATAAGCATTTGAGAAAATCTTGTATGGATCTAAACTAGCATATGTTCTGTTTTGTTCTTGTAAATGAAGCTCCACTTCTGTTTTCTTTGAAGTTACTTGGCATAAAAATTAGTATATGTTCTATTGTAAAAACATATATAAAATGTCTTGATGCATGCTAGCAAAAATCAGGAAAATACACTCAGTTCAGTTCCTATATTTTACTTCAGTTCAATTTAAAAGTATTTGCAACTGTTCAGACTAGTTTACAACAGATTTTTTTGAAGTTTAGAGAGGGGAAAATACTTGTTAGATTCATTTAAAAAGTGTCGTATAGTTCAACTTTTATATATAATCAATTCATAATGAAATGAGAGAAGTCTAGAATATCGTCGCAAAACAATGTTGAGTTCAAAAGAAAACACGAAATATTTGTTGGTTAATGGAAATACTTGTTTTTTTGGTTAATGCAATCCTCTTGTGGAAGCACTAAAACACGCTACTTGTTGAACTAATACTGAAGACAAGGAGCATGACCAAGTGTGATGGAAGTTTTTTTGTACCCATGTGCGGAAGCACTTTATTTTTATGATTATTATTGTTTTCATGTGGGTGCTTGAAAAGTTCTGTCCAAGAACAGGGTGACGATTTTTGTGTTCAGGCCGGTGCTATGGGTAATATGATTCATGTACGTGTATTATGTGTGGAAAATATTTCTGTCAGATGAAAGGAAAATGGTTTAATTAAAATATTTTTCAGTACGAGTTAAAAGTGGTGGTCTATTCAGAATAAAAGAAATGACAGAAATTCAAATTGTAAAAATTCAAGTAAAAAGAAACCCCATGCAATTCAAATGGTAAAAAGTACAAGTCGTAAAATTAGAGAAGTTCAGAACATCGTTGTAAAAAAATTGAGTTAAAAGAAACATGCGAAACATTTTCTTCGAGTTCAAAACACGCCGAGACACGCGACAGCCACCCCAGTTCGGGCATAGTAAGTACCTCAGTACGAGTTAAAAATGGTGGTCCGTTCGGAATAAAAGAAATGGCAGGAATTCAAATTGTAAAGTTCAAGCAAAAATAGAAACCCCATGAAAATCCTGCTTAGTAAGTACCTCAGTACAAGTCGTAAAATGAGAGAAGTTCAGAACAACGTTGTCAAAAAAATGTTGGGTTAAAAAAAGAAGAAACAAAACAAACACATATTCTTTTTAAATAAAATATCATTCAGTTCGATGATACAAACCATACAAGTACAGGGGCGATGATACAGTAAACCGTTGAAAACTTACGAGAAAAATATTACACAAAAAATAGAGCAAAGTCTAGTTAGTGAAAACACGGTTAGTACAAACCCATGGAAGCATCAGTACAAGTACCCTTTTTCGGAATCATTCAAAATTACTCTACAAAAAATAGTTCAGTACAAACATACACATATATCAGTACGACTACTCTGTTTTTCACACGAGAAAAACAGCAGGATCCGTCATGCCGAATTCACAATTACTCTTAAACGGTTGTAAAATAGAGAAAACGTTCAATATGACTAAGTTTCGTATTTTCGATAGCTATCCAACGGTATATTATTTGCCATATTTCGACAAACTTTTAAAAAATTCGTTTTCAAAATCAAATTTGACCGTATTCAAATTTGTTTTAGAACAGTAAGGAATTAGAAAAACATTTCTATATGAAAAAGTTGCGCATTTTTCGTAGCTTTCCAACGCCGTATCATTTGCATCAATCCGACAAACCGTTTGCAAAAAATCGCGAAAATATGTTTCGCCCAGAAATTCACCGTTTTTCAAATTACTTTTAAATCATATAGAATTAGAAAAAACAATACATATATGGAAGATACGGATTTTCATCAGCTTTTCAACGCCATCTTATTTGCTCAATTCCGACAAACGGTTTGAAAATTGTGTCCAAAATACGATTCACGTTTTCGATTTTGAAAAAAATGGTTTTTTCAAAACTGCTCTTAAACCATAATGATTTTGCAAAAACGTTTAATATACTTGAAATATGGTTGTCAAGAGCTTTCCAACGATATATTACATGCCCCATTTTGACAAAAAAATTAAAAAAAGTTTTTGAACTAAAGAAAACGATATTTTAAACACAACGGAAAGCATTAGTTCAACCGCTTCAAAAACATCAGTACAACCACCTGAAAATGTCAGTTCAAAAAGGGTAACAGAATAATATTCTGTTACTCGTAACAGAATATCCCAGATATATATCAGTTAGACTTCAAGTGCGTACTTGTTAAACCTATGTATAAATTGTGACACTAAATACGACTAGTAAGTAGTACAGTAGCAGTACTAGTATACGTCGGTCAAATTATTCATCGTGTCCATACATTGAATTGACATAAAAACACGCTGCGCGTGAGGTGACACGAGAATCTCGGCGGCGTGTTCGGGTATTCTGAACTTCAGATTTGGAGTACCATTTATCTGTCGAAATCCTTCATCATTCACTTAAAACAGTCGATTGATCATACATTGAGTACCATATAACTAGAATTACCGATGCAAATGTAACATCCCAAAATTTTCCAAATTTTGGAATGTTAATAATAAGATATTATTGAGTGAATTGCTATGATTTTCAGGGGGAACTAAAACCTTTTGATTCTTGTTTCAAATATTTCAATCCAATTGCTTTTCTTTTGGACACCTGGAATATTTTGAAACCACAAATAAAAATGGAGTGAGAATAAAATGACTTTCTCAAATGTGGTGGAAGAATATTTTATTTGGAATTGAATTATGAGTTCCGTCGAAACTGGATCTTATATGAAATTTTAATGCCATTTAAATACTTTCAAATATTCAATAAATTTAATGAGAGGAGATAATGTGACTTCTTCAAAGTATATTTGGAAATACTTAATATGGCACAACTGTCATTTTAGAAATTTGCAAAACTCTAAATTGGCATTTTGTGTAATATAAATAAGCCGATAGAGCTTACAATGCAAATGTGTGCACAACAAAAATTTATTTTGTGATATAAATATTTCCACCGGAGTACAAATATTCTTCTGATATTTAGCAACATTTTCTTTGTTGTCCTTTTCTAGATTAAAAAAAAGAGCCCACGCAGCCACAGACCAACGAAGGCCCATCCCACTGAGCATCAGCGACACGGCCCAACCAACGAAGTGTCATCTCCTACCTCCAGCATGCACCCACGTACATGTTCAGTGTTCATGGCTGCCACTCTTCCTCCCATTTCCTCATGAATTCTTTCACCGTTTCACTTTGCGTTCAATACAAGAGTTATTCTCATGAAACGACGGTTCCATTCAGGGAATTAAAACACCAAACGAATACATTAATTTTTTCAGAATCAAGCCACCATTACTGGCCACGTTGAGCACCCTTGATCTACCCGTACCGACCTCCTCTGATCCTATAAATAGGCCTCCGCGATGCATTCTTCGTCCTCACTTCCCACACCCGAAACCCCTATCCAATTCGCCCTCCTCCGCGAGTAATTGCTCGCCGGAGTTCGCATGAGCCGCCGGTTCCGACGACGAGTGCGTCACCGACAGTGAGCCCCTCGCCTTGCTATTCTTTCCATGAAATCTAGCCTAACGTACGAACCTTTTGACCTTTCGATTGGGTCTAAACTGCAGCCGAAGCACGACGTGCGCGACAGGGTGCTCGCTACGCGGTTTGCTTGATTCCGATGAGCTCTTATCCCCTGTACAGGAAGCAATCGATGCCTCCGACTCGTCCATGAGATTCACATCGTCGTTTTCTACGTCGTTTGTCCATTCATTGAAGCCGGGAACTTTCTTCTGCAACTCCGGCGAAACTCCGGCCACCTAGCCGCCCTTTCCGGTGACCACCCAACATTCCATGTGTTTCTAATTAAAAAAACGAATAGGTACGGGGCTATCTGAACTTGACACGTAGCAGCCAAATCTTAATCCCGTAATACATTTTCAGGAAAATATCCAAACTTCGGAAAATCATATCTCCGAAACCGTATGTCCAAATTTGACAAATTTTATATCCCCGGATTCCTTGGAACATCTAGTTTATTATAAAAATTTGAGATCTCAGTTTGTGGCAAGAAAAATTTAGTTCTGACTTAAATGTTAAATTGAGTACTTTTTCTATATCTTCTAATCTATAAATCATATAAAAATGTTTATTATATGAAAGTTCGACCTTAGGACATCACCTTTCGGTTGGAACTCATGGCATAATTTTTTTCAGTAAGATTTGGTCACTGTTTTAACATCAACATCTTAATTTGACCTTCTCGATCATTGTTTAGGAACTTTTGACACCAAGTAAAATCTCTTAGATTGATCCCTAGAAAACCTCTTTGGTCATATGCCATCATCATACAAATTTGGACTTAGGAAATGTTACATAAATATATTGTAACATAAACCTTATGGCATCAACTCCATTTATCATTTTCATTGGACCCAAGTCAATTATTCTAATCAAACTCATTATAGACTTTGTTGTAGAACCTTGCCTCACAACTCTTCAACCCGTGATCTTCACTTTGACCCAACCCTAGAACAAAACCTATATCATATTTTCATTCTTGATCTTATCTCAACCCATAACCAAGTCCTAACAACTTATGTAGGAAGGTTTTTTTATGTATTGTAATTTGAATATTTTATTTGGATCTTTATTTGGATGTTGTTGTGTGTTAAAGTACTTTCTTATATCGTTAGATATATCGTAACGAGAAGGAGAGACGACTCAATATAATATTTCATCTTCATCAACAGTACAAGGCAAGTTACATCTTGATCATGCCCTTTTATACCTATGTTTTATATATGCATTTAGTCCTTTGATGTAAGGTTTGCATGAATATGTTAGTTGGCTATATTATAAACCCGGTAGTGCAATGAGGTAGGTCTGAGCCTTTACTTCTTTGTCACCAACGTTGTAGGGATTTTGCTATGCCATTGTAGACGGGGATTGGTATGTGAGATCATGAAAGTTGCGAGTGATATAATAATTAAGGGTAACCTTAAGGTGGCAACATTAACACATAACTGGGTGGATTGGTAAGGGGCACCCTGGAGAAACCAATGGACTTGCCCGGGCACCCTAGAGAAACCAGTGGACTTGCCCAGGGGATCCCGGAGTACCCGTGTGATCACCCTATGGACTGCCACCCACGCTCAAAGGGATTCATCAATTTTTCATGACTAGACGCTTACCTGCACAGCCACAAGCTATTATGGGCTTTGGCTTAGTTGAGTACGTTGTGTGACCTCTTACCGTGGTAGACTAGCAGATGTAGTTATATATGTAGGTGTACCGGTCTACCCAGGGTTAAGAGTGAACACTTCAGAAAGACTATGTCTCGATCTTCCGATTCTCAAACACCAGGCAGTGCGAGGACTACAAAGGAGGTGGTCGAGTCTTGTGGGGAAAAGTGTGCAAACCTCTGCAGAGTGTAAAACTAATCGATTAGCCGTGTCCCCGGTTATGGACAATTTGAGCATCTGGAAAGTGGGAATTGAGCGATCTCATCACTCTTAATTAATTTAATGGGTTTTAATGAATTTGGGTATAGATTGAATGGAGCAACCATCTCAATCATATTATGATGAATTATGTAGTAACAATATGATATTCTTTTGATGATAAGAAAAAATCAGCTTTATGCAAATTAAATTTAGAACCATCCACCAGCCATATTGCATGTATAAATAGGACATTTATTCATCTCTTGTGGTGTGACTTGCCAGTACACTCAACGTACTGACCTACACGGCTGCAACATATTATGTTGCAGGTATTATACGACGAGTAAGTGATATGACAGGGTTACGGTCCGCACTCAACTTGCCGATGGTGTTGATGGGACTCCACACCCGTTTGCCTGTTTCCACTGAGATTCTTAAGGTATATATCAGTTTTTCGTTACTTAAATGTGATTGCACTTTGATATATACATTGATGTACCGTGCGTGCTAGCATACCGATCCAGGGATAGCACAGATACACAGAGACTTGACTGTCTAAAGTCGGGTCGCTACAGAAATGGTATCAGAGCACATGTTGAGTGTAGGACGTGACCCTAGAAAATGGCTTAGAAATAGGAAGACCTTGATAGAAAAAAAACTTATATTTTTAGTAGTATCGATAGGCATTCTCGTACCCTCTCATTTTCTTTACTAAGCTCTTGTCTACTTTCAAAAACTTCAATGACCAATCCCCTAATGACGTTGAAACTAATATGGAATTTCAAGAGTCTAAAGGTTACTTCATGGAGATGATGCTAAGCAAAGAGGTTGAAGAAGAACCGAAGACACTCAAGACCAAGATGCAGCTCAAGATTACCACTACCAAGGAATATCCTACTTGATTCAAATAGTATACAAGACCACCATGAGACTTGTGAAATAAATGAAAGAGTGCGAGTGATGTGCCCGACCATGAGAACTCATGTGGATAAGGGTACCATAGGAATTGTGTGAATGAAATGTTTGAGTGAAATTTGGATTTTGTTGGAGTTCTTTGCCATTGATTTGAATTTTGTTGTCATTTGGAGTTGTGTGACTTAAAATGTTTCGTTATTAGGATACGAATCATGTAGGTATGTACTATTTATTCAACCTTGACAGGTGTAAGTTACGGAGGATTAACAGAAGACCTTCATAAGGGAGGACCTTCAATCGTACAAGATTTTCAAGAACCGAAGGAATGGAGACCCTATGACGAAACCATTAAACACGAGCCCATTATAAATGCTAAGATATGTTGTTTGATGATTGTTGTGTGGGTATCTATCTCTCCTTCTATCTAAATCCCTACCTCATCTCTCCAATCCTTAAACCCCATGGATGGACTGAATTATTCTGATGGGACAAGTGACCCGTTCAGAAATAGAAGAGTGATTCAGAATATAAAAGGCATAATGGATGAAAGAAAAGAAAATCCAAAGGAAAAGGTGAATTATGCTTCTCAATATTTTATTCAAGAGGCTGACACTTGGTGGAAGATGCGTATTGCCATCAATTAATCTCAAATGGCAATCACCTGAGAACACTCCAAGGAATCTCTACTTCAATCTCGTATTGCCGTACAAAATTGAAGAAAGCAAGTGAAGATGCAAGGAAATTCCATTATTTTACGGAGGCAAGTTTAACACAACCCGCGTAGGATCATCACCACCCAAAAATGTTTTATTAGTTTTTGCAGGTGAAGACCTCTTAAAGGGGAGTGAGAAAGACCGAGTGTTAGAATACGTGATTCACCTGTCTACATATGAAGTAATGATTCGAGTACGGGATGGATTGGCCCCCATACCGGAGACTCTTATTATATACTTTCATATGTTTGATGAGTAAATCAGAGAGACTTGAAACCCTAGAGAGTGTCGATACGACAAGCCCAAAACCATAGACTGGTAAGACGTATTACCCATATAGATAGGCAATTGTGCCTAACGTAGATTCGATGTGAGCACAAAAAAAATCTTCAAGGAGTTCCGTCGGAAGATAATTCATTGACCCCCATGAGAGTCTCGATAGGTAGTTTTGGAAATTATCGACTTTGAGTGAAGACTTGATCTTTTGAGCCAAGGCTCAGTTCTGGCCCAGAGGAGCTTGATTGAAATCATCATGGAATAAAGAAATTCTGGAAATCCCTACAAGTTGTTCTTAAGGGTGGTAGCACCCAAACACCCTCGAAGGATAATTGGGTCATACGACAAATCAGCAGAGACTCCATAATGGTGCCACAAGTCTCAAACTTAGGTATGTCGAATAACTGGAATACACGGAATTGACTCAATAGAAGACATTCTCTCAAAAAAGGAGGCAAAAGGATAAGTCGCAAACCTGTAGATGATATGGCGAAACCCTGGGGAAGTAACTCAAGGAACCCAAACCCAAACCTATTTCTTGCTAGCCTCTGCAAATCTCGAGGACGAGATTTCTTTTAAGGGTGGTAGTTTGTAACATCCCAAAATTTTCCAAATTTTGGAATGTTAATAATAAGATATTATTGAGTGAATTGCTATGATTTTTAGGGGAAACTAAAACCTTTCGATTCTTGTTTCAAATATTTCAATCCAATTGCTTTTCTTTTGGACACCTGGAATATTTTGAAACCACAAATAAAAATGGAGTGAGAATAAAATGACTTTCTCAAATGTGGTGGAAGAATATTTTATTTGGAATTGAATTATGAGTTTCGCCGAAACTGCATCTTATATGAAATTTTAATGCCATTTAAATACTTCCAAATATTCAATAAATTTAATGAGAGGACATAATGTGACTTCTCCAAAGTATATTTGGAAATACTTAATATGGCACAACTGTCATTTTAGAAATTTGCAAAAGTCTAAATTGGCCTTTTGAGTAATATAAATAAGCCGATAGAGCTTACAATGCAAATGTGTGCACAACAAAAATTTATTTTGTGATATAACTATTTCCTCCGGAGTACAAATATTCTTCTGATATTTATCAACATTTTCTTTGTTGTCCTTTTCTAGATTAAAAAAAAAGAGCCCACGCAGCCACAGACCAACGAAGGCCCATCCCACTGAGCATCAGCGACACGGCCCAACCAACGAAGCTTCATCTCCTACCTCCAGCACGCAGGCACGTACATGTTCAGTGTTCGTGGTTGCCACTCTTCCTCCCATTTCCTCATGAATTCTTTCACCGTTTCACTTTGCGTTCAATACAAGAGTTATTCCCCATGAAACGAGGGTTCCATTCAGGGAATTAAAACAGCAAACGAATGCATTAATTTTTCCAGAATCAAGCCACCATTACTGGCCACGTTGAGCACCCTTGATCTACCCGTACCGACCTCTGATCCTATAAATAGGCCTCCATGATGCATTCTTCGTCCTCACTTCCCACACCCGAAACCCCTATCCAATTTGCCCTCCTCCGCGAGTAATTGCTCGCCGGAGTTCGCATGAGCCGCCGGTTCTGACGACGAGTGCATCACTGACAATGAGCCCCTCACCTTGCTATTCTTTCCATGAAATCTAGCCTACCGTACGAACCTTTTGACCTTTCGATTGGGTCTAAACTGCAGCCGGAGCACGACGTGCGCGACAGGGTGCTCGCCACGCGGTTTGCTTGATTCCGATGAGCTCTTATCCCCTGTACAGGAAGCAATCGACGCCTCCGACTCGTCCATGAGATTCACATCGTCGTTTTCTACGTAGTTCGTCCATTCATTGAAGCCGGGAACTTTCTTCTGCAACTCCGGCGAAACTCCGGCCACCTAGCCGCCCTTTCCGGTGAGCACCCAACATTCCATGTGTTTCTAATTAAAAAAATCGAATAGGTACGGGCCTATCAGAACTTGACACGTAGTAGCCAAATCTTAATCCCGTAATACATTTTCAGGAAAATATCCAAACTTCGGAAAATCATATCTCCGAAACCGTATGTCCAAATTTGACAAATTTTATATCCCCGGATTCCTTGGTACATCTAGTTTATTATAAAAATTTGAGATCTCGGTTTTTGGCAAGTTAAAATTTAGTTCCGATTTAAATGTTAAATTGAGTACTTTTTCTATATCTTCTAATCTGTAAATCATATAAAAATGTTTATTATATGAAAGTTCGACCTTAGGACATCACCTTTCAGTTGGAACTCATGGTATAATATTTTTCAGTAAGATTTGGTCACTGTTTTAACATCAACATCTTAATTTGACCTTCTCGATCATTGTTTAGTAACTTTTGACACCAAGTTAAATCTCTGAGATTGATCCCTAGAAAACCTCTTTGGTCATATGCCATCATCATACAAATTTGGACTTAGGAAATGTTACATAAATTTATTGTAAAATAAACCTTATGGCATCAACTCCATTTATCATTTTCATTGGACCCAAGTCAATTATTCTAATCAAACTCATTATAGACTTTGTCGTAGAACCTTGCCTCACAACTCTTCAACCCGTGATCTTCACTTTGACCCAACCCTAGAACAAAACCTATATCATATTTTCATTCTTGATCTTATCTCAACCCATAACCAAGTCCTAACAACTTATGTAGGAATGTTTTTTTATGTATTGTAATTTGAATATTTTATTTGGATCTTTATTTGGATGTTGTTGTGTGTTAAAGTACTTTCTTATATCGATAGATATATCGTAACGAGAAGGAGAGACGACTCAATATAATATTTCATCTTCATCAACAGTACAAGGCAAGTTACATCTTGATCATGCCCTTTTATACCTATGTTTTATATATGCATTTAGTCCTTTGATGTAAGGTTTGCATGAATATGTTAGTTGGCTATATTATAAACCCGGTAGTACAATGAGGTAGGTCTGAGCCTTTACTTCTTTGTCACCAACGTTGTAGGGATTTTGCTATGCCATTGTAGACGGGGATTGGTATGTGAGATCATGAAAGTTGCGAGTGATATAATAATTAAGGGTAACCTTAAGGTGGCAACATTAACACACAACTGGGTGGATTGGTAAGGAGCACCCTGGAGAAACCAATGGACTTGCCCGGGCACCCTAGAGAAACCAGTGGACTTGCCCAGGGGATCCCGGAGTACCCGTGTGATCACCCTATGGACTGCCACCCACGCTCAAAGGGATTCATCAATTTTTCATGACTAGACGCTTACCTGCACAGCCACAAGCTATTATGGGCTTTGGCTTAGTTGAGTACGTTGTGTGACCTCTTACCGTGGTAGACTAGCAGATGTAGTTATATATGTAGGTGTACCGGTCTACCCAGGGTTAAGAGTGAACACTTCGGAAAGAATATGTCTCGATCTTCCGATTCTCAAACACCAGGCAGTGCGAGGACTACAAAGGAGGTGATCGAGTCTTGTGGGGAAAAGTGTGCAAACCTCTGCAGAGTGTAAAACTAATCGATTAGTCGTGTCCCCGGTTATGGACAATTTGAGCATCTGGAAAGTGGGAATTGAGCGACCTCATCACTCTTAATTAATTTAATGGGTTTTAATGAATTTGGGTATAGATTGAATGGAGCAACCATCTCAATCATATTATGATGAATTATGTAGTAACAATATGATATTCTTTTGATGATAAGGAAAAATCAGCTTTATGCAAATTAAATTTAGAACCATCCACCAGCCATATTGCATGTATAAATAGGACATTTATTCATCTCTTGTGGTGTGACTTGCCAGTACATTCAACGTACTGACCTACACGGCTGCAACATATTATGTTGCAGGTATTATCCGACGAGTAAGTGATATGACAGGGTTACGGTCCGCACTCAACTTGCCGATGGTGTTGATGGGACTCCACACCCGTTTGCCTGTTTCCGCTGAGATTCTTAAGGTATATATCAGTTTTTTTTTACTTATACATGTGATTGCACTTTGATATATACATTGATGTACTGTGTGTGCTAGCATAGCGATCCAGGGATAGCACAGATACACAGAGACTTGACTGTCTGAGGTCGGGTCGCTACAGCAAGTCAAAGAAGGATTGGCCGGTGCTGCCGGCTGGTGTCAAGTTTGATCCCACGGATCAGGAGTTGATCGAGCACCTTGAGGCCAAAGTGAGTGCTGACAGCGCGAGATTTCAGTCTCTCATCGATTTGTTCATACCAACCATCGATAGAGAGCACGGCATATGCTACACCCAACCTGAGAAACTTCCAGGTAAGACACCGATCGACCGTCTACTTGCACAAACATATTCCTTTGTTTGTAGCTCTATTTTTCTTTTTAGACGCAGACCTGGTGAAGCAATTACAATTTGACAGTTAATAAAAAGTGAAACAAGTGACTGCAACATGCCAAAGATGTTATGAAAATGCCAACTATGTACACTAAAACCTGTATTCCACAATACTGCAGGTATCACACTGAGTGGCCTAAGGAAGCATTTCTTCGAGCGCAATTCCAGGGTTTTCAAAAGGGGCACGTGGATGCGTCGCAAGATACAGTCGGAGTGCGGCATGCACGCGATGTGGCACAAGATCGGCAATACCTTGCCGGTGATGGTCAACGGCCGGCAGACGGGCAGCAAAAAAGGTTCTGGTGCTGCACACCAACAAGAACTTCGACCAGCAGAGGACCAATTGGGTGATGCACTAGTACCACCTCGGGGACCTGGAGCAAGAGAAGGAGCGGGAGCTAGTCCTCTGCAAGATTTTCTACTAGACGAACACTACGGCCAGGAGTAAAAAGATTATAAGTTAGTTTGGTATTGGTAGTTGTACTACCTTGTTGTCCGCAAGTTGGTATTGTTGTTAACGATCTTTTGGTATGAACTTGCATTTGCTTCCAACCATCATGCCGAGGGTCGACGTGGATATAAAGCTGAATCATTTGTTTCGAAACGAATTTTCAGGCACCTGATTTTTATTTGATGGGTAGCATAAGCACCTGCCGTTCGAATTCCCAGTTGTCCAATTTTTTCGAAACAAGTGCATGCACTTATTATCACAATAAAAAACAATATCCGTGCTGCATCCCAGTTATCAGTCTGTACTTGCAGAATTCTCTCGTTTATTGAGCACGTATATTATTTTTTCAGGTCAAGCAAGTTCCAACTGGGTTGTAGACTGCCCAGGGTTGGTTTTGTTTTTACTAGGCCCAGCCCATGATGACAACGGGGCATAAAGATCTAGTAGGTATCTACTGGCCTCTGGCCCGCCAGCGTTAGTTATATTTTGTCTTACAACATCCGCAGGCAGTTTTTTTACTGAATCAAACACACATCTCGGTTCTATTTTCCTCTTGAAACGCATGTCCTACATCCGTTTTCTAATATCTACCTATAGTTTTACTAGTTCATATACATGTATCATTATATTAAAAATACATAAAATTCCCTTTTCATATTTACATCCTTATTTTTGCTGTTTTTTCCCACCCAGTGCCGATTTTTTACCACTGATTTTCCCTTAAACCAACTCAATTGTCCCCCGTCTTATTTGCTTACAAAAACAAAATGATTTTTTTGGCAAATCAATAAGTTCTTAAAAAATGTTTAACATTTCGGGATTACAACAGTTCAGATTCCAGCAAAATATGCAAAATAAGGTTGACAGCTAGGTCCACGGCCACAGCCCAGTTCTTTTGTGACTTGCCAAGTAAGTCGCTTTGTCAGGCCTGTTGGGCTGCAAATCTTTCAAGATGAGGAGAGCTTTAATTCGGCTGGCCGAGAAAATGGCCCATCAGTAATGAGAAATGGGATGTATATTTTTAATACACATCTAACCGGCAATTAGTTTCAAATATCTTTTTTTTTATTTTGAGATTTTAAATTACATTATTTTTTATGCGTGGAGAATTTGTTGGCTTTTATATTGATATACATTTATTTTTAAATTCAGTTTGAATGTGAGTCGAAATTTCAGGATTAAAAACAGTTCGGACCACACCGAAAGATGCAAAATTTCGTATAATTTTTTAACCGTGGCCATAATATGGGTTGTAATGCTAACAAAAAGAATATGGGCTCCAAAAAAACCTTAAGAATTAGCAAATAGGCTGTAAATTATTAGAAATAATGGCAGATGGGTTGTATGCTGTTTTCCACAGATTTGAGGCTTTCCTAAAAAAAGGTTGACGCACAAGCAGTGACTGTTGGATGGCCATCCAACGGCCGTCGTGCTTCTTCAATCTCTGTTCTTCCTGCTCCAGCCGCTCAAACAAGCACTGGCGGGACTGCCTGCTCCCTCCTCCCCGCGGCCGGCTCTGCTGCCGTGGAGGCCTCACTGCCCCATCATACTCCCATCGCTGGCCTAGCCATCCCTCTACTCACCCACACCTGTTGTTATTCTCCGGCGACGGCAGACGAACCAGTAAACCCTCGTACAGTCGTACTCCCCTCCGCGCGGGAAACAACTGCCGAGTCTTCCCTGCCTCCGTGTCGTTCCCTTCCTAGGCCTCGCCGTCGTCCAGCGCCCTGGTGCTCTTGGCACGGCGTGGTCAACGTGGTCAACGACCAACATGCATCTGAAGTGGACTGTACGTGGAGAGGCCGACAGCTGGGTCCATGGTCGCATGCAAGGAAATGCCTCCTTATTACGCGCAAAATAATGATTCCTCCACCTGACATCAGGGACCCACCGAAAGGGCCTCTGTATTTCATGAAAAAATGTTACGGCCGCTGACAGCTCGGACCCACCAGCTATATCTTCGCACGCAAGGATGTGCCTCCTTATTACGCACAAGAAAATGAATACTCCCCCTGTTAGCTGGGACCCAGTATAGTGGCAGGCTGACTTGTGGGCCTACTAAGTTGACGGGGACGGAGGTCTTTGTCAACTTAGTCAATATGCACAATTCTAGCTCCAGTGACAGTACGATGTCCATCCAACGGCCGTAGTGCCTCTTCAACCTTTGGCCTTCTTGCTCCATCCGCCCAAACCAGCGTCGGTTGTGCCTCGTGCTCCTGCCTCTCGTGGCCGGCTGCGATGCGGCAGAGGCCTCACCGCCGCCTACTACTCCCACCACTGGCCAGGCCATCCCTCTACTCACCCACACCCCCTGTTATTCCGCGGCGACGGCAGCCTCACACCACAGCGAATCAGTTAACCCTCGTACACCTCTACGCATGGGCATCCACTGTCGCGTCTTCCCCGGCTCCGCGTCGTCCCCTTCCTAGGCCTCGCTGTCGTCCACCGCCCTGATGCTCTCGGTGCGGCGTGGTCAACGTGGTCAAGGAACGGCTTCCATCAGACATGGACTGTACGTGGAGAGGCTAACAGATGGTTCCACGGCCTCAGCAAGGAAGTGCCTCCTTATTACGCGCAAAATAATTATTCCTCCACCTGACAGCGGGGACCCACCGTACGGGCCACCGTATTTCGCGAAAAAAAGGTTTCCCCCTGACTGCTGGGACCCACCAGCTAAAATCTTCGCACACAAGGAAGTGCATCCGAAAAAAACGATTCGCCCCCCTAACTGCTGGGACCCACCAGCTACATCGTAGCACGCAAGGAAGTGCCTGACAGTCGGGACCCACCTGGTCGAAGCGTACGTAGCGTTGTCATTCTGGTCGTGAACGTGTACGTACATATATACTGGTGGATGTAGAGGCGCGCACGTGTCGCAGTAGAGGCGTGCACATGTCATAGTAGAGGCGCACACGTAGCATGTACACGTACGTACAGCAGCCAGTGTGCAAGAAAGAAAATACGGCCACGTATGTGTACATATAGGCGGGGTCTCGAACGCCTACTCGCGCATACGTACGGCCAGGGCTCATGTACATGGATGGGTCGGAACGGAGAAACAGCGTCGTCGTCGTGTTCATGGGGAGCCAACCGGCTGGGTCAGAACGGAATGCATGGTCGTGTTCATCGGGAGGGCTTGGACGGAACAGCCGATGGAAACGAGGCATGGCGTACCGCAGAATGGAGGAAACGGCCTTGTGTTCGACCGGCCACGTTCCAAACGGGATCCTGTTCACCGGGAGGGGTCTGGCATACCGCAAAACGGAGGAAACGGACCTCCTACGGTCGGGGTCCTGTTGATCGGGAGGGGTGTGGCGTACCGCAAATCGGAGGAAATGGACCTCCTACGGTCGAAACGGGGGTCCTGTTGATCGGGAGGGGTGTGGCGTACCGCAAAACGGATGAAACAGACTTGTGTTGGAGCGCTACGGTCGAAACAGGGGTCCTATTCATCGAGAGGGGTGTGGCATACCGCAAAACGGGACTCCACGAGATACTATTCATCTCCACCGTCGACCTCCTCCAGCCTCCACGGGCTATTGTTCATCCACCGTCGACCTCCTCCAGCATCCACCTGCGACTGTTCATCCACGGGCTCCTGTTCATCCAGCCTCCACCGCGCGCTACTCCACCGGCTACTATTCAACCACCCCTCCACGGGCACCCCTCCACCATCTACTGTTCATCCAGCCCTCCACACCACGTGGTCCTGTTCATCCACCCCTCCACTGGCACCCCTCCACCGTATACTGTTCATCCAGCCCTCCACACCATGGGGTCCTGTTCATCCAGAGGCAACGCCACCGCTCACTGTTCATCCAACCCCCCCCCCCCCGCAACACTCACTGTTCATCAATTTGATCGGCTTCAGTTAGCAGCAGTAGCGAACGAATCGCTCGATCAGGTTCAGTTAACAGCCATCGATCGATTGCTCGGGTTCAGTAACGCGTAGCCTGCAGTGCAATCGCTCGGGTTCAGTTACAGCCCAATGCCTCGCTCGGGTTCAGATAGAGCCAATGCCTCGCACACACGCGCGTACGTGTACGAGAGAAACGTGCATCGCTCGGCCCCCGACCTCCCACCTTAACCGGGAACTCCCCGAAATTTTCCTCGCCCTCGCTTCTACCACGGTTTTTTCCGTCATGGACGGCCCAAAGAATGTCATGCAGCTGCGTCTCCGACCCGCCCAGGATGAAAAGCCCATTTTCTATCATGATTTTTTGTCATAGAAGTAGGAGCCCACCACATCTATGATGATACCAGGTTTTGTCACAATTATCCTCATAGAAGTGTCATATGTATGAGTGGAAAAATTCATTCGGCCCAAAATGTCACGGATGTTTTTTTTTGTAGTGTGGGGACACAAGACTCTTTGTTATTTGGTTGCAGGGTTGCTCTAGAGAGACCATCTTCATCCTACGCCTCCCACAGATTGATAAACCTTAGGTCATCCACTTGCGGGAAATTTGCTACTGTCCTACAAACGTCTGCACTTGGAGGCCCAACAACGTCTACAAGAAGAAGGTTGTGTAGTAGACATCATCTACGTACCCTCGTAGACCGTAAGCGGAAGCGTTTGACAATGCGGTTGATGTATTCGAACTTCTTCTAGCTCCGACCGATCAAGCACCGAACGTACGGCACCTCCAAGTTCTGCACACGTTCAGCTCGGTGATGTCCCTCGCCTTCTTGATCTAGCAAGGTGTCGAGGTAGCAGATGAGTTCCGTCAGCACGATGGTGTGGTGACGGTGATGGTGAAGTGATCCTTGCAGGGTTTCGCCTAAGCACCGCGAGAATATGACCGGAGTGTAAATTCTGGAGGGGGACGCCGCACACGGCTAACAATTGATGTTGTGTGTTCTAGGCGCCCCCCCATGTATATATAGGTGGGGGGACAGGCAGCCATGGGGTGCCCCAAGTAGGCCGAATCCTACTTGGGGTCCTCCCAAATTCGGCCTCCCCCTTCCATAAATGTTGGAGGGGGAAGGAAAGAGGAGGGAGAAGGAAAGGAAGGGGGAGGCCGAATCCCCCCCCCTTTCCTTTCTCCCTTCCCCTCTTTCCTTCTCCTACGGTTCGGCACATATGGGGGGCGCACTAGCCCCTAGTAGCTAATGTGTTTCCCCTCTTGGCCCAATAGGCACATATCTTTTGCCTGTGGGGCCCGGAACCCCTTCCAGTGACCCAATACGTACCTCATACCCTCCGAAACACTTTCGATGTCCGAATACTATCGTCCTATATATCAATATTTACCTCTCGACCATTTTGAGACTCATTATCATGTCCGTTGTCTCATCCGGGACTCTGAACAACATTTGGTCGCCAAATCACATAACTCATATAATACAATATCGTCATCAAACGTTAAGCGTGCGGACCCTACGGGTTCGAGACTACGTAGACATGACCGAAACACCTCTCCGTTCAATAACCAATAGCGGAACCTGGATGCTCATATTGGCTCCCACATATTCTACGAAGATCTTTATCGGTCAAACCGTTATGACAACATATGTTATTCCCTTTGTCATCGGTATGTTACTTGCCCCAGATTCGATCGTCGGTATCTTCATACCTAGTTCAATCTCCTTACCGGAAAGTCTCTTTACTCGTTCCATAATACATCATTGTGCAACTAACTCATTAGTCACTTTTCTTGCCAGGCTTCTTATGATGTGTATTACCGAGAGGTCTCGGAGATACCTCTCCAATACTCGGAGTGACAAATCCTAATCTTGATCTATGCCAACCCAAAAAACACCTTCGGAGATACCTGTAGAGCATCTTTATAATCACCCAATTACGTTGTGATGTTCGATAGCACACAAGGCATTCCTCCGATATCCGGGAGTTGCATAATCTCATAGTTGAAGGAATATGTATTTGACATGAAGAAAGCAATAGCAATAAAACTGAACGATCATAATGCTAAGCTAACGAATGGGTCTTGTCCATCACATCATTCTCCTAATGATGTGATCCCATTTATCAAATGACAACACATGTCTATGGTTAGGAAACTTAACCATCTTTGATCAACGAGCTAGTCTAGTAGAGGCTTACTAGGGACACGGTATTTTGTCTATGTATCCGCACATGTATCAAGTTTCTGATCAATACAATTCTAGCCTGAATAATAAATCTTTATCATGAATAAGGAAATATAAAATAACACCTTTATTATTGCCTCTAGGGCATATTTCCTTCAGTCTCCCACTTGCACTAGAGTCAATAATCTAGTTCACATTGCCATGTGATTTAACACCAATAGTTCACATCCTCATGTGATTAACACCCATAGTTCACATCGCCATGTGATCAACACCCAAGGTGTCATGGAAAGGTCAAGGTAGATATCCTAGCAAAAGGACTTAGTCGTGGAGCCATCACAACTAGGAAACTTAAAGGGGTTAAATGGGACAAAGGACACAGGATTTTATACTGGTTCGGCCCCTTGCGGTGAAGGTAAAAGCCTACGATCCAGTTTGGGTGGGATTGCTTATGTCTCGATTACCAGGGAGTGAATCCGCTTGACCTGGCTTTTGATCTGTTGTTTCTTGTCCTGAACCGCCGCTGGGTCGTCCCAAGAGTTGTTGGTAGCCGGCATTAGGTAAAAGGAAAAGCTCTATAAAAGCGAAGAAATGAAATCGAAGGCCGATGGTAAAGCTGGGGCGGATTTTGAGTCGACCAGTTCGCTGAGGGCAAGATTGGAAAGAGTGGTACATGATATCAGGTACTCCGTATGAAGCGAGGCCATTCGTGCAGGTCGCTACTTATGCGACAAGGAATTTCGCTACCTTTTATATACAGAGGTCGACGCCCAGTGACGCACGGAGTCCCGGCCAGCTCATAAACAGTGTCCAGCTTGGTGATTGTCTATTATTTCCTTACAATACAAGTTATACATATATGGCAGTTTATCTCTATGGGCCTTAAGCCTCCTTTGGGCCTTGGGCCCTTTAACTAAACGGTCATCTTCATAAGGTCTTCATGGGCTTCATGATGATGAATTGCCATAGGTATAACTCGACCCCTTTAGGGCGGGTCATACATAATAATTATATCCCTGACATTAGGCCCCAGATTGATTTGAACTGGTTCATGTCAATCTTCAACACTTAGAAAGAATCTTATTTTATTCCTTTGTGCGAGAGTTGATAACCCGCCATGACGTCATCTTCTGGACTTGTGATAACCCGCCATGACGTCACCTGTCATTTAATTCACATAAAATGCATCATACCTCAATGGATCTTTATCTTAATAAGAGCCTGAGAAACGAGGCGCCTTGGCGCTGGATAACCACGTTTTGGGCTCCTCCTTTTTTGCGCCCACTTATTGGCCTTTCCTTATAAATAGCCACGACCAATCTTCTTCTCATTCTCCCCCTTTTCCATCATATTCTTCCTCTCGTGACCCTCTGCCGCTCGAGCTCCGTCGCCGCTGCAGAGCACCTCGTCCTCCTCAACCTTGGCCGCTGCATCAACCTGCGTCGGATGAGAAAACTCCGGCGCTCCACCGCAGTTGGATCTGCACCTATAAGTGCTCCTCCTCCAACGCGTCAGATCGCATTAGGGTTTCTGATGTTCATCGTGTTCTTCGTAGTTTCTTCTAAGTTCCTTCACCGTAGCATCTTTTGATCTAAAAACAGTATAGAACCTATGCGGTAGTTGTTTTGCCTTCACCTTCAATACCAGTGGACCCCCTTTCTTTGGAAAGAGATCTCATTAGATCTTATGAACTCCCTGTACTGGCTTTTTAGGTCTTGAATTATTTCCTTTTTCTGAACTGCCGCTGATCTGAAATAATACTTGCAATCTATGAAATATGTTTGTGTCGTACTTAGCAAAAAACTGCACCTGGATAGATCCACCTAGTCATGGCGGCTCATACCACCGGCTTTAACTGCAATGCTCAATAGATAACATCAAACTGCTCACGGCGGCTTAGGTAACCTGACATAATTAGTCAGATACCATTAGTCCCCTTTGTAAGCCGCCATTCTAAATATGTGTTGTAATACTTTTCCCTCCGGCTTAAATTTTAACTGGCAAATTTATTCTTTTTTAGGCTTCCTTCTTCACAATGCCGCCAAAAACAACCACTTCCTGTAATTGGGTTCGCTCCATCGTCACGGAGAGTACACTTGAATATTTTGTGAAAACCGGCTATCTTCCCAAAAAGGATGTCATGTCTTCCGCCCCCCTAAACCGACGGAAGAGAAACCTCAACCCGAAGAAGGGGAAGTTATCGTCTTCACTGATCACATGAACCGGGGCTTTTCTCCGCTCGGCTCTAAGTTCTTCAGGGAAGTTATGAGCTTTTTTGATCTGCACCCTCAAGACTCGGACCCAACTCCATGTCTAACATATGCAATTTCCAAGTGTTCCGCGAAGTCTACCTTCAAGAGGATCCCACTATGGAATTATTCAGAGAGTACTTTTACTTGAACTGCCAGAATGAATACTCCAACAGACCTAGCTTGGAACTTGGCGGGGTTTCAATCCAACGGCGGAGCGACACCATTTTTCCTTATGCGTGACCGCCAAGTCATCCCAAAGACTGGAACCACACATGGTTCTACTGCCAAGATACTTCTCCAGCTGATGAGAATCCTCTACCCGGCTTTCGCGCTCTGCGTCTTGAATCGAATCATCCTCTCCCTGACAAGTTGACAGCTGCAGAACGCCAGCAGCTCGCCCCTACCATTGCCAAAGTTAAGGCTCTGTTAGGCAACGGCTTAAATGGCATTGATTTGGTCCGGTGTTGGGTTGCATGGCGGGTCATCCCCTTGAGTTGCCGCTCCGGATTAATGTGTACTTACACAGGTGAGAAGAAGGATCCACTGCGCCATAGTTCTGAGGACTTACCTGTCAATGTCATAAATGAGATGACAAAATCTCTTCTGAATGAGAGCCTGGCAGACTGTAGCACGGTGGGCTTGAGCCCTTTCTGCAAGTCTAACCCGGCACCAGTGGTAAGCCGCCAACCTTAGTTTATTTTCCTTCATCTTTGTCACTTTATTTTAATTCACTTTTGGTGACTTTTTCAGGCTGACGACAAATTTTGGAAGAAATAATATGACCATGAGGCTGCAAAAAGAGCTAGGAAGGCCAAGAAAGCCGCCAGGAAGCCACCAAAAAGAGGGGAAAGAAACCCAGCGCCTCTGATCTGCTTGCACTGGACGACACCTATGAGTCGGGGGTAGCCCTTGACTCTCTTGGCTCCTTTTTTAACCATCTTATTGACACTGACTATCATCAGGATGACACGAGAACGAGTCATGGAGTGGAAGAAGAGGTAACTATTATTTCCTCCGACTCCGAGCCTCTACCAAGACAAAGAATCCAAAGAGTAACCCGAAAAGTAAGATTTTCACACCCCTTAGCTCATCTGGATCCTCACTTTATTTTGAAGCAATAGCAGCACGAGAGCCGGCGGCAGACTCGGACAAGCAAGGATGCACAACTCTCCTCCAGCTTACCGAACACGCCAAGGAAGCATCGAAATGAGGTCACCCCCGACTTAAACTCTTTTTATCCTTTGGCGGGTCTTACTCGTCAACCTCTCAACTCTTCTGACTCAAATTATCAGGATGCATCTCATTCCTCTTCCAGTGATTCAATTCAATCCAACATGCCGGCTTTCAAGACCACTCTTGGGTAATGACAACTTACTTATCATTTACTCATTCTGATCCTGTTATGTTTATACTAACTTCATGACTCATGAAGTAGAAAAGCCAAGCCCAGCAAAAG
The DNA here is from genome assembly GCF_018294505.1 of Triticum aestivum. Lineage (NCBI taxonomy): Eukaryota > Viridiplantae > Streptophyta > Magnoliopsida > Poales > Poaceae > Triticum > Triticum aestivum. Next base: position 92,511,859 of record NC_057801.1, on the reverse strand, counting down.
AGCAAAGAAAAACAAGTCGGCTGATGATCCCAAGGTCAATGAGCCGGAGCAACAGATCCTAGAGCCTGAAGTCTCCATTACTCAATCCTCCGAGCCAGTTTACGAAGACTCGCCAACAGCTTCTAACCCCCCTGTGGAAGGATTCATTGATGAACCTGTAAACCCTGACGTCTCTAGTCCACTGAAGACAGCTGGTGCTCATGATGATGACGTGGTGATCACTGCCATCGGCTTTAAAGAACTGGGAAGGCCCACTGTACTGGCTAAGCATTCTACCAAGGAAGAACACATTGAACAATGTAAAGTCAGATTCGATGTTGCTAACTACTCCCAATTGAGTGTTAGCAAAGTTTTTTCTGGTTATCTTAGTCAAGTACACAGCAGTTGCGATCTGGAAGTAGATATGGTGAAGCAAATGCACTAGAAGTTTGAGGTATGAACTCTTCCTTTACTGGGTTATGCTTACTATGCCAGCCCCCAAGTCTACTGTTTATGATGAATATGTTATAGACTTTAAATGAACCATGAGCATAAGTAATATCTGTTGGTAGAATCCTTAAAAATCCAACTTAATCCATAGTCCCAAGGGCCGGTTTAATTAGCCTGGATGAGCCGGTCCTTTATATCTTTTACTTGTATAGCTTTTCAATAGCAATATGCATTAGCCCTCAAGTGCCAAGTACTCTTGCTTGCAAAGTGCTTGGGACTTATTTACATAAGCCGCCACATAAATAAGTTTTTGGCATACATTAGCCCCCAAGTGTCAAGTGTTGTTGCTTGCAAAAGGCTTGGGACTTAACATTATGGACTAATCTTTATGATTTTGATCTTATATATGTGCATACCACCACTGTTCAACTACAATCAGAACTGTCCGATTTGAAGAACCGCCTGGAGCTGCAGGAGACTTAGACCCAGAGGGCAAACTCAAAATTTGAATTCAGCGTGTCTAAAATAGAAAAACTAAAAGCCGGCTTTGAAACCGAGAAAAATGCCTGGGCAGAAGAGAAGATTGCTTTGACCCAACGAGCTGAGAAAGCAGAGGCGGCTCTTGAAGCGGTGACAACTGAATTGTCCGGCTTAAAACGCCAGGTGTCTTAGATGGTCTCAGCTATCTTTGGTAAGCCGCCTTATAACTGTCAAAATTGAATATCCCTCTGGATCATATGAACTGTCTTTAACTCATTTGTGATTACTATGCAGGCCCCAGAAGCACCAACCTTAACCAAGACATGCTTGTGAAATTGAAAGCGGTTTACACGTTGGTGGAACAACTTTATATCGGGACGCAGCATGCCCTGGCCACAATTTCTCCATCAAATTGCGTACCAATACTTTTAGTTGACGTGCTGAGAAAGCTTTTTGTGCTGCCTCAGAGGGTTGGGGAGGTGAAGTGATCATGTGCAAGAGTTGGAGTTGTAACAGCTTTAAGTTGGGCCAAAGCTTGGCTACCAGAGCTAGACCCGGTTGAGCTATCAACCGGGTGCCCGAGCTTAAAAGAAGACGGCACCCCTTTAGCAAGAAGGACTTTGCCGCTTGTGTGAAGGACATCCGTCCCCTGGCTAGCCTGATTGCCAGTGAAACCGATTTGTCCCAATATCAACCAGCTTATGATTTGGAGAATCAGAAAATGCCAACACCCTTCTATAAAGTGCAGATCTGATACCTCCAATTCGTAAGCACACTTTTGCTCCTCACATTAACCCGAAAGAGCTTATTGACGATGAAGAGAAATTCCAAGCTTTGAGTGGCATTGACTGGTCATCCCCCACCTTCCAGGAAATCGAAGAAGACGAAAACACGAAGCAGGATGATCTAGAAGCATCAGGCCGTCAGAACCAGGAGGACTAAACCGCGGGGCGGTTCATGTTGGTGATCTTTTGGAAAAAACACTTAATCATTTGGACTCTTTGAGTCATGTAATAGAATAGCCATAACTTTGCTCTGTCGTTCCATCGTGCATGTTTTTGGTGCTCAATACTATTAAGCCGCCCTTTGATATTTATCCTCTTTACACTTACCATTTGTCTGACTTGTGCGTAAGAAAATCCTTGAATTATCCTGCACACAGAAATAGATGACAAGGACCCTTGGCGGTTTACCACAGGGCGGGTCATAATATCTTATATATAAGGGACAATTACATTTTTACCCCTAGTTGGTTCCTACCCACGGGTTTTGCCCTTACTTTTCGAGCTTGCTCAGTTTTGCCCTTACTTTTTCTGTCGAGATCCCTCGAATGCCCTTTGACTGTTTGACCAAAACTTTGAAAATTCATAACTAATTCATATGCACTCAGAAAAATGCAAATAAGATATCAAAATGTTCAGATAAACATTACCTTTATGGGCATATCATTTGCATTCAAGACAAAAGCATCATTTAAACTACCCGAGGTAATTAGTATTATTAACATTATTAAAAATAAATAGGTATAAACAATATTTTTTTCATGAATAAAAATTACATGCAAATGTAGGTGATGTTTTCTGAACATCGTGATAACTTATTTGCATTTTTCAGAGTTTGTATCAACTTGTTATGAATGTTCTAACGACTTTGACCATTATTTGGAAACTTCATAACAAGTTGATACGAACTCAGGAAAATGCAAATAAGGTACCAGGATGTTCAGAAAACATCACCTACATTTGTATATAATTTTTATTCACGGAAAAAATATTGTTTTTACCTATTTATTTTTAATAATGTTAATAACATTAATTACCTCGGGTAGTTTAAATGATGCTTTTGTCCTGAATGCAAATGATATGCCCATAAAGGTAATGTTTATCTGAACATTTTAATATCTTATTTGCATTTTTCTGAGTTCATATGAATTAGTTATGAATTTTCAAAGTTTTGGTCAAAAGGTCAAAGGGCATTCGAGGGACCTCGACGGAAAAAATAAGGGCAAAACTGAGCAAGCTCGAAAAGTAAGGGCAAAACCCGTGGGTAGGAACCAACTAGGGGTAAAAATGCAATTGTCCCTATATATAACCCCTGATGTGTAAAAAATAGCCATGGATAAAGTTGGTATGAATCAGAACATAAAACATAACTATAATAATATCATACCTGTGATATTGAATTGTACTGTCGGTTTATGTGACCTGTGCAGTAAGGGTGATAACCCAATCTTTTAGAAGCCAAAACTTCCAAGTGTTTTATGATTCTCATATGCTGCAACTTATCATCCAAAGTCAAGTCGAGTTAATTGAAACCACATATATGCTTCAGATGTAAGCAAGAACGTATCAAGATAAACCTAGAAAACCGTTTCAAAAGACTTAAATCGACAAAGAGAGAAAACCACTAGGCTTCTGATTCGAATACGATCAGTAAGCCAGACAAAAAGGGTTAATGGCTATGTTCTCTTTGGTGAATGACACCTATGTCTGAACAGGAAGCCGGACCAAAAGGGTTAATGGCTATGTTCTCTTTGGTGAATGACACCTATGTTTGAACAGGAAGCCCCCAAGTGGCTTTTGGCATTGCGCCGATCAAGTGGGTACCGACAGCTATGTTCTCTTTGGTGAATGACAACTATGTTTGAACAGGAAGCCCCCAAGTGACCTTGAGACATTTTTTAACGACTCTGATTCGAGTACGATCAGAGTCGGACCAAAAGGGGTTAAGCTATGATTCGAATATGACCCAGCCCCCAAATGATCAAGTTGTTTGAACAGCTATGATTCGAATACGATCATGAAGTTGTGCCAAAGGAGTTAAGCTAGATTCGAATATGATCAGCCCCTAGTGGTCTAAATATTTAATGACTTTGATTCGAATATGATCCGGGTCGGACCAAAAGGGGCTAAGCCATGATTCGAATACGATCCAGCCCCCAAGTGATCAAGAGGTTTGAACAACTATGATTTGAATACGATCAGGAAGCTGTGCCAAAGGAGTTAAGCTAGATTCGAATAAGATCAACTCCCAATGGTCATTTATGATGACGAAGATACATGATCATTTGAAGATAAAACAACAGAGACCCTGCTTTATTATATGTGTCATAATATATACATGATAAAAATATGTACATCATAGGAGCCGGTGGCTCATGTGTAGTAAGGCCGAAGATGAGCAATAATCCATGGCCGGTGGGTCTCCTCCTCCGACTTACGTGAGTCTTTGTGCTCTCGAACATCGATAAGGCAGTATGACCCGTTGTTCAAGTTCTTGCTGACCACAAAGGGCCCTTCCCAAGGTGGGGATATGTAACATCCCAAATTTTCAATTTGGAATGTTATACATTAGATCATCATTGCATATCATATTTTATGGCATTTTGGCTCGATCCTAGAAAATTTATGCAACACAAGGACCCACGGAGAGAGTTGGGGATTTCGTTGTTTTCATATTTGAGTGCTCTCAAATTTTGAAAATAGGATCATTTGATTTTAATTATTTTATCTTCAATTATTTCTGTTATAAAAAAATGACAGAGGGAATAAAATGACTTTCCCAAAATAAAGAAATATTGAGGATTTGATAATAAAATCAAATAAGTTTTTATTTTTGAGTTTTTCGCTATTTTATTTGAATTTAGGAAAAATGCACGTTTTCCAAAATTGAATTTAGGCCCCAAATAAATGTCCATCTTGTCCAGCTTGATTTTAGAAGTCGAGAAAAATTTATCTCGGGATTTTTGGAGTCCGTTTAGTATTTGTTTTATTTGTTTTCCTGTGCGTAATGTTTTTTTAAAGAAAAGAGGAAACCGCCTTTGGGCCATGCCGGAGTGGGACTCCGCCCGGGGGGCTTTATAAGTCGCCACCCCGGCGCCCGCCAGCCCAGCCCGCCAGCCCAAACCGCCGCCGCTGCTGAAACCCTAGCCACCGACAACGACGACGACGTCGCCGCCCCGCCGCCCGACACCGCCGCCCGACCCCACCGCCCTCGCCGCCGACTGCCGTCGCCCCTCGTCGGAGTAGCCGCCGCCACCCGAGCCGACCCGCACCCCGAGGTAGCCACCGGTTTTTCTTATAGAATCGATCGGTTTTTTTTCGAAACCCTAGATCTGATTTTTTTATTATTAGATCCGGTTTGGTTTTTTTTTACGGTTTAGTCTATTTAGCGGACATTCGTCCGTACGTTCGATTTAGCAAACGCTTTTCATCGTTTAGCCGCAGACAGCGAACTTTCGTTCGTTAGCCTGTTTGTCCGTTTTCTTTTTCTCGGGTTTTCTGCGATTATTTCTGATCGTGATTTCTGATCCGATTTTCCTTTTGGTATAACTTTTCGCTCGTTTATCGGAATCAGGCGATTCAAGCGCCTAGAGTTTCGTCTCGAAACCCTCTCTCCGTTTAACCAACTCAAACGGGTTTTTGATACCGTAATATTTGACCTATGTCCAGATTAGTAAATGAAGCTTGTTTCTTTCGCCGTTTGAGTTTCGTTGCTTCCTTCGATTTGATTCTTTTTGCAAACGAAAGTCTTAAGTTCAACTTTCTGGTTAGACCTATTATTTCAGTTTTACCTATGCATTAGATGAGTGCTTATTGTATGCTTGTTTGTTTGCGATAGAGTACCCGGAGTGCGCCGCTTGCTACTTCGAATCTCTAGGTTTCACGGATCATCAGCAAGGCAAGTAACACTTTGATCATACCTCTTTACTACCCAGTTTTATTGCATTAGACCAGTCTTTCAAACAATTGCATGATTAGGATCTGATTAATATGTGGGTTTTGGGAAGTAGATGAGGTAGAACCTAATACCTGTTTTATTATCAAACCTTTGGGAGTTACTTCTGCGTTTGCTTATATTTTTATGCTATGCTAGTAGATGTGGATTGGGTGAGTGTATCCATGACAGATGTGAGATTGTTAAATTAATGGTTTACTTAAGGTGGCAACTTAAATTCACATCTGGGTGGATTGAGGCACCTGGGGATCCCAGTGTTGCCTGTATTTTTCGAAATCCCGGGGTACCGTGTGATTCTCCTGTGGACCGCCACCCAGGCTCAAGGGGATCATGAGATTATTCATGCTAGAAACTTCCGTGTGTAGCCGCAAGCTACTATGGGCTCTAGCATAGTTGATTAAGTTGCGTGAGCTCTTGAAGAGGTAGACTAGCAGATGTAGTTGATTTACGTTGGTACGGCCTACCCGGAGTAGAGAGTTAATGCTTCTGAAAGACTATGTCTCGGTCATCCGTTTCTCAAACACCATGTAGTGCGAGAAATCAAGCGGAGGAGATCGAGTCTTGCGGGGAAAAGTGCACAAACCTCTACAGAGTGTATAAACTAATCATGGTTAGCCGTGTCCCCGGTTATGGACGTTATGAGTATCTAGTACCTGGATTATCATGTGAATCTCATCATGTTACTTTAATTTAATTTGTTGGGTTTAATGATGATGCTTATTTGGGATTGAGTTGGACTACCCTTCTCAATGTTTAACAACCACCATGATAGTTAAACAAAATTTACTCCTTTGTAGTAGGGGAAAATTGGCTTTATGCAAAACTGTAACCATAGAGCTTTCCACTAGCCATATATGCATATAGTATAGCATATTTATGTTCATTACTCTCTATGTGTTACATTTCCAGCATATTCCATGTGCTAACCCGTTTTTGGGTTGCAACATTCATGTTGCAGACTTTTTAGACGACGAGTAAGGAGCCTTTTAGGTCGTGGTTCTATACTCAGTGATGCTGTTGGAGTTGATGGACTCGCTTATCTTCCAAGCCTTCCGTTGTTATCGTTATTAGATGGCCTTAAGCCATATTTGTTGTAATGAGTTCTCTTTTGAGACATTCGATGTAATAAGTGTGTGATTGCTACTCTGTTATAAATTCTTCAAGTACTATGTGTATCAGCATTACCGATCCAGGGATGACACTGATGCACAGAGATCAGACTGTTTGAGGTCTGGTCGCTACAAGACGGTATCAGAGCCCACGCTGACTGTAGGATATGACCACTAAGCTAAAGCCCTAGATCACTACTCTCTCTTCTCATTTCTGACTCCTCATCTTTTCTAATCTTTTAGGATGGCGGATGCAAGGAACAAGTTCATGCAACTGGATGAAGATACATCCTTTGGACGCCACTTGAAGGAAGTCACTAAGTACCTGAACATTGGAGTACCAAGCTTCACAGGGACCTACATCGCCACTTTACCTGAAGAGGAGCGCTGGATGATTCAAGTTCAAGTTCCAGGAAGGACGTTCCAGCCCGTCACTGAGCCTATAGAGTTTTCCTTTGATGCACCAACCTGGAGTTTAGGAAAGAGCATGGCAGCCCACATTACCATGGGACGCATTGGAGAAGTTTACCACAAGGATCTTAAGGACACTATCTACCAGATTTGTGAGCACTGAGATGAGCAATGGGAGATGATCAGCACCAGGAAGGATAGATCAATTGCAGCTTTCATCCAGGAGTTAAACCAGCACATTCATCGCCAGGAGAACCAGATGTGCGCAGGCATGATAGATCTGAAGAAGGCATTGACCAAGATCATGGAGTTGGAGGAAGAACTCAAGTCTACATGCGATGGATATGAGGAGGAAATAGCAACACTCGTGGAGAAGAATGATGATCTGAAGAAGAAACTAAAAGTGTTTATGGGATTCCCCATGAGTGGAGAAGAAGATGATGATTGTACTTGCCCGGAGAACTACATCATCATCGACGACACCTACTCGGACCCAGACAATAGTGATGATGACTATGTTGATGAAGCCGGAGCTTATATCATGGAGTCTTCAACGGAGCAGTTTTTCTAGTCGACCACCATAACAGTAGTAGTATACCCCATGTATATAGTATAGTCCGAGCACTTTTGTAATGATAGTTAGACCATTGTATGCCCTTGTTTGATTGATTGAAGTGATATTGATTGAATTTTGTCTCATGTGCATATGGGTAGTGTTTCCTCTATAGACCTCATTCTATTCTATATTCTCATCTTTTCTAAACCCTCAGATGCCTCCGAGACGTGACAATGGATTTGCTTTCCCACCGGAGCTCACCCAATTGATCCAGCAGCAGAATGCATTGATGCAGATCCTAGTCCAGAACCGGAATCAGGGGAACAACAATAACAATAACAATAACAACCCACCACCACCACCACCTGTTGATCACTTATCCTGTTTCTTAAGGTTGAATCCGCCGGTGTTTTCCAGTAGCACCAAGCTGATAGTTGCAGATGATTGGCTCCGCAAGATGGGAAGGGAGTTGACCACTGTAGGATGCACAGATGCGGAGAAGGTGTGTTTTGCCGCACATCAGCTTGATGGACCCGCAGCATCATGGTGGGAGAATTTCACAGCCACTTATCCCATCGACATTGTCACATGGGATCAGTTCCAGCAGGCTTTCCGTACTGCTCATGTTTCAGCAAGAGCTATAGCCATGAAGAAGCGTGAGTTTTGCAACTTGCACCAAGGAGGACGTACTGTTGGCCAGTATGTGGATGACTTTAGTAAGTTAGCATGTTATGCCCCAGATGACGTTGCTACGGATGCAACTAAGCAGGAGAAGTTTCTGGAAGGACTGAATGATGAGATGAGCATGCAGTTGATGGTAGCAACCTTCAACAATTACCAGGAGTTGGTAGATAGAGCTCTCATGATTGAAGGGAAGCAGCAGCAGATTGACAGCCGTAAGAGGAAGTATGGACAAGGGAAGTACAATTCTGGAGCTCAGCAGAAGCCTCATTTTACCCCGAACTCGGGAGGACATTTTTAGCATACCCATGGAGGAGGTGGTTCGCAGAACCATAGTGGCCCCAAGAATGGTAATGGGAATGGAGGAAGCAACGGACAGAACCGCACCAACCCATCAACACCAGCCTAGAGGGATCTAAGCCACATCACCTATTACAAATGCCAGAAGACTGGACATTATGCCACTGAATGTCCTGAAGCAAAGAATGAGAACGGCAATGGAAGTTCTGGGAAGAAGCCCAATCCTTTCAACAAAGGACAGGTGAACCACGTTAGCATGGAGGAGGTTGATGCCCAGCCAGACGCAGTAATATGTAAGTTTTTGGTTAAGTCATTTACTGCAATCGTTCTTTTTGATACTGGTGCATCGCATTCATACATATCAAGGGGATTTGTGGATAAGTATAACCTGCCAACCCAAGCCCTTAGGTCACCCATGTTAGTAACCTTGCCAGGAGCAGAGTATATGGCTAGTCTATGGTGTGATCGGTTACCCTTAAGGATTGGTAACTACGTGTTTCCCTCAGACCTAATAGTATTGGAATTGCAAGGACTGGATGTGATATTAGGCATGGATTGGTTATCAAAGTATGGAGGGAACATTGAATGCGCCGGTAAGTCGATTTTGCTTACCACACCAGAAGGAAGAAGGATCAAGTATGTATCCCGGCATGTGCCAAAGAGGACTCAAGTAAATTCCTTAACAGGAGTTGTACAGGAGGAAGTACCAGTGGTGAAGGATTTTCCTGACGTTTTTCCAGAGGAGTTGCCAAGCATGCCACTGGATAGAGACATTGAGTTTTTTATTGAGCTTTTGCCAGGCATGTGGCCTATTTCTAAGAGACCGTACAGGATGCCCGCAAAAGACTTGGAGGAAATTAAGAAGCAGATTAAGGAGTTACTGGATAAAGGCTATATTCGCCCAAGTTCGTCACCTTGGGGATTGCCAGTGCTTCTAGTAGAGAAGAAGGATGGATTGTTAAGGATGGTTGTTGATTATCGAGGATTGAATGAAGTAACAATCAAGAACAAGTACCCACTGCCAATGATCAATGACTTGTTTGACCGATTGCAAGGAGCTAAGGTATTTTCCATGATTGATCTGCGATCAGGATACCATCAGTTGAAGATTCGAGAGCAGGATATACCTAAGACGGCTTTTACCACCAGGTACGGGTTGTATGAGTACACCGTTATGTCATTTGGTCTGACTAACGCACCTGCCTATTTTATGAACATGATGAACAAGGTGTTTATGGAGTTTCTGGATAAGTTCGTCATGGTGTTCATTGATGATATTTTGGTTTACTCAAAGAATGAAGAAGAGCATAAGGAGCATTTGCGTTTGGTACTAGAGAAGCTCAGAGAACATCAGTTATATGCCAAGTTCAGCAAATGTGAGTTTTGCTTGAAGGAAGTTGGATTTCTCAGACATGTTATATCCAGAGAAGGGATCGCAGTAGACCCCACCAAAGTTGTCACCATGACAAATTGGGAAGCCCCAACAACAGTTGGAGAGATCCAGAGTTTTCTTGGACTCGCGGGATACTACCGGAGGTTCATTGAGAATTTCTCGAAGATTGCAAAGCCCATGACGGAGTTGTTGAAGAAAGACACCAAGTTCAAATGGACAGAGGAATGTGAGGCTAGTTTCCAGGAGTTGAAGAAATGTTTGGTTACATCACCAGTGTTAATTCTGCCAGATCAGCGCAAGGATTATGAAGTATATTGCGATGCTTCTTGTCGAGGACTTGGAGCAGTGTTGATGCAGGAGGGAAGAGTTGTTTCGTATGCCTCACGGCAGCTTAAGCCCCATGAGTTAAATTATGCTATGCATGATTTGGAGTTAGCAGTCGTTGTGCATGCATTGAAGACATGGAGGCATTTTCTCATCGGAAACCATAATGAGGTGTACACGGATCATAAGAGTTTGAAGTACATCTTCACACAGAAGGAGTTGAATCTCAGGCAAAGGAGATGGTTGGAGCTCATCAAAGATTATGATATGAGATTGCATTACCACCCCGGAAAGGCTAACGTAGTAGCCGATGCATTGAGCCGCAAGAGCCATGTCAACACCCTCATGACCGGAGAGTTACCCAAGGAGTTAGCCGAGGACCTTCACGAGCTATGTTTGGAGATAGTTCCGAGAGGCTATGTAGCAGCATTGGAGGTTTAGTCTACTTTGATGGATAAGATCAGAGAAGCCTAGAAGACTGACAAGGAGATTGACGAGATAAAGGAGAAGATGATCAAAGGAAAAGCTAAAGGTTTTCGTGAGGATGAGCATGATACCTTATGGTTTGAAGATCGTGTTTATGTGCCTAATGACCCGGAGATCAGGAAGTTGATTCTACAAGAGGCCCATGATTCACCGTACTCGATTCACCCAGGAAATACCAAGATGTACCTGGATTTGAAGGACACTTTCTGGTGGACCGGAATGAAGAAGGATGTTGCAGAGTACGTAGCAGTTTGTGATGTATGTCAGAGAGTGAACGCAGAGCATCAGAAGCCAGCAGGATTGTTACAGCCATTGCTGATACCCGAATGGAAGTGGGATAATTTAGGCATGGATTTTATCACTAGATTGCCCAGGACACGTTCAGGCTATGACTCGATTTGGGTTATAGTCGATCGTTTGACAAAGGTAGGTCATTTCATCCCCGTGAAGACCACTTACACCAGTGCTAAGTTGGGTAAGATATACATGACCAAGATCGTATGTCTGCATGGAGTTCCGAGGAGCAATGTATCAGATAGAGGAACCCAGTTTACCTCAAAGTTCTGGAATCAGTTGCACGAAACTTTGGGTACCAGGCTAGAGTTCAGTACAGCCTTTCATCCGCAGACAGATGGACAGATCGAGAGAGTCAATCAGATTATGGAGGACATGTTGAGAGCTTGTGCTCTAGATTATGGATCTAGTTGGGACGACAATTTGCCATATGCAGAGTTCTCTTACAACAACAGTTGTCAATCCAGTTTGAAGATGGCCCCTTTTGAAGCCTTGTACGCAAGGAGGTGCAGGACACCATTATTGTGGGATGAAGTTGGAGACCGACAGTTGTTTGGACCAGATTTGATTAAAGAGTCTGAACAGAAGGTGAAGTTAATTCGCGATAGGCTCAAGGTAGCCCAGTCCAAGCAGAAGAGCTACGCAGATTCTAAACGCAAGGAGACAGTTTACAAAGTCGGAGACAGAGTTTATCTACGTGTATCTCCACTTCGAGGAGTTAAGTGTTTTGGAGTTAAAGGAAAGTTAGCGCCACGTTTTGTCGGACCATACAGAGTTTTGGAGCGTATGGGAGAAGTTGCTTACAAGTTGGAATTGCCCGAAGGATTGTTAGGAGTTCACGATGTGTTCCACGTTTCCCAGTTGAAGAAGTGACACGCAGAGATGACTGATATACCACTGAGAGATACAGTGCCACTGGAGGCGATTCAGTTGGACAGTGATTTGACCTACGAGGAGAAACCAGTCAAGATTCTCGAGTATGCCAGCCGAGTCACCCGCAGCAAGGTTATCAAGTTTTGCAAAGTTCAGTGGAGCCACCATACCGAGGATGAAGCCACCTGGGAGCGAGAAGAAGATCTACGGTAGGACCACTCTCACCTATTTTCTAGCCAACCCGAATCTCGAGGGCGAGATTCATCTTAAAGGGGGTAGGTTTGTAACATCCCAAACTTTCAATTTGGAATCTTATACATTAGATCATCATTGCATATCATATTTTATGCCATTTTGGCTCGATCCTAGAAATTTTACGCAACTCAAGGACCCACGGAGAGAGTTGGGGATTTTGCTGTTTTCATATTTGAGTGCTCTCAAATTTTGAAAATAGGATCATTTGATTTTAATTATTTTATCTTCAATTATTTCTATTATAAAAAATGAGAGAGGAAATAAAATGACTTTCCCAAAATAAATAAATATTGAGGATTTGATAATAAAATCAAATAAGTTATTATTTTTGAGTTTTTCGCTATTTTATTTGAATTTAGGAAAAATGTGCGTTTTTCAAAATTGCATTTAGGCCCCAAATAAATGTCCATCTTGTCCGGCTTGATTTTATAAGTCGGGGAAAATGTATTTTGGGATTTTTGGAGTCCGTTTAGTATTTATTTTATTAATTTTCTGGGCGTAATGTTTTTTAAAGAAAGAAAAGAGGAAACCGCCTTTGGGCCGTGCCTGAGCGGGACTCCGTCCGGGGGGCTTTATAAGCCGCCACCCCGGCGCCAGCCAGCCGAAACCGCCGCCGCCGCCGAAACCCTAGCCGCCGCCGCCGCCGCCGGAGCCGACGCCACCGCCGGAGCCGACGCCGCCGCCCTGCCGCCCGACCCCGCCACCCTCGCCGCCGGACCCCGCCGGAGCCGACCCGCACACCGAGGTAGCCGCCGGTTTTTCTTATAGAACCGATCAGTTTTTTTCGAAACCCTAGATCTGTTTTTTTATTATTATTAGATCCGGTTCAGGTTTTTTTACGGTTTAGTCTATTTAGCGGACGTTCGTCCGTACGTTCGATTTAGTGAACGGTTTTCGTCGTTTAGCCGCAGACAGCGAACGTTCATTGGTTAGCCTGTTCGTCTGTTTTCTTTTTCTTGGATTTTCCGCGATTATTTCTGATCGCGATTTCTGATCCGATTTTCGTTTTAGTATAACTTTTCGCTCGTTTATCGGAATCAGGCGATTCAAGCGCCTAGAGTTTCGTCTCGAAACCCTATTTTCGTTTAACCAAATCAAACAAGTTTTTGCTACTGTAAAATTTGACCTAGGTCCAGATTAGTAAACGAAGCTTGTTTCTTTCACAGTTTGAGTTTCGTTGCTTCGTTCAATTTGATTCTTTTTGCAAACTGGAGTTCTTAAGTTGAACTTTCTGGTTAGACCTCTTATTTGAGTTTTACCTGTGCATTAGATGAGTGCTTATTGTATGCTTGTTTGTTTGCGATAGAGTATCTGGAGTGCGCTGCTTGCTACTTCGAATCTCTAGGTTTCACGGATCATCAGCAAGGCAAGTAACACTTTGATCATACCTCTTTACTACCAAGTTTTATTGCATTAGATAAATCCTTAAAACAATTGCATGATTAGGATCTGATTAATATGTGGGTTTTGGGAAGTAGATGAGGTAGAACCTATTACCTGTTTTATTATCAAACCTTTGGGAGTTACTTCTGCGTTTGCTTGTATTGCTATGCTATGCTAGTAGACGTGGACTGGGTGAGTGTATCCATGACAGATGTGAGATTGTTAAATTAATGGTTTACTTAAGGTGGCAACTTAAATTCACATCTGGGTGGATTGAGGCACCTGGGGAACCCAGTGTTGCCTGTATTTTTGGAAATCCCGGGGTACCGTGTGATTCTCCTATGGACCGCCACCCAGGCTCAAGGGGATCATGAGATTATTCATGCTAGAAACTTCCGTGTGCAGCCGCAAGCTACTATGGGCTCTAGCATAGTTGATTAAGTTGCGTGAGCTCTTGAAGAGGTAGACTAGCAGATGTAGGGGATGTACGTTGGTACGGTCTACCCGGAGTAGAGAGTTAATGCTTTTGAAAGACTGTGTCTTGGTCATCCGTTTCTCAAACACCATGTAGTGCGAGAAATCAAGCGGAAGAGATCAAGTGTTGCGGGGAAAGTGTGCAAAACTCTGCAGAGTGTATAAACTAATCATGGTTAGCCGTGTCCCTGGTTATGGACGTTTTGAGTATCTAATACCTGGATTATCATGTGAATCTCAGCATGTTACTTTAATTTAATTTGTTGGGTTTAATGATGATGCTTATTTGGGATTGAGTTGGAGTACCCTTCTCAATGTTTAACAACCACCATGATAGTTAAGCAAAATTTATTCCTTTGCAATAGGGAAAAATTGGCTTTATGCAAAAGTGTAACCATAGAGCTTTCCACCAGCCATATATGCATGTAGTATAGCATATTTATGTTCATTACTCTCTATGTGTTACATTGCCAGCGTATTCCATGTGCTGACCCATTTTTGGGCTGCAACGTTCATGTTGCAGACTTTTCAGACGACGAGTAAGGAGCCTTTTAGGTCGTGGTTCTATACTCAGTGATGTCGTTGGAGTTGATGGACTCGCTTATCTTCCAAGCCTTCCGTTGTTATCATTATTAGATGGCCTTAAGCCATATTTATTGTAATGAGTTCTCTTTTGAGACATTCGATGTAATAAGTGTGTGATTGCTACTCTGTTAAAAATCCTTCAAGTACTGTGCGTGTCAGCATTACCGATCCAGGTATGACACTGATGCACAGAGATCAGACTGTTTGAGGTATGGTCGCTACAGGATAACTTGCGTGCATCAGTTTGATCCGTGATGAGCCGGAGCACCAAATCACCTTCTTGAAAGGTTCTGGACTTAACCCAGCGGTGTTGTGATAACAATGTAGGTCCTGTTGATAAATCCCCGAGCGGGCTGCCGCCAGGTCACGCTTATCATCTAACACGTCAAGTGCATCCTGGCGCGCTTGTTCATTATCAGCTTCAATGTAAGCCGCCACGCAGGGCGAGTCATGACGGATGTCGCTAGGAAGAACCACCTCTGCTCCATAAACCATGAAGAAAGGCGTGTAACCCGTAGATCTGTTGGGGGTAGTGTTGATACTCCATAACACTAAAGGTAACTCCTCCACCCAACAACCTGGTGTCCGTTGCAAGGGAACCATAAGCCGGGGCTTGATGCCCTTCAAAATTTCTTGATTGGCTCTTTCGGCTTGACCATTGGACTGGGGGTGAGCTACTGATGAAACGTCAAGTCTAATATACTCATGTTGACAAAATTCCTCCATGGCACCCTTGGACAGATTAGTGCCATTGTCAGTTATAATGCTCTGTGGAAATCCAAAATGAAAAATCACCTTCTTCGGGAATTGAACCGATGTGGTTGCATCACACTTACTAACTGGCTCTGCCTCGACCCACTTTGTGAATTTATCAAGCGCCACCAAAAGGTGGGTCTTTTTATCCTTGGACCTTTTGAAAGGCCCAATCATATCAAGCCCCCAGACTGCAAACGGCCAAGTAATTGGAATCATCATCAATTCTTGAGCCGGCACATGAGCTTGTGGTGAGAACTTCTGACAGCCGTCACATTTACTGACCAGATCCTCTGCATCAGCGTGAGCCGTCAGCCAATAAAACCCATGACGAAAAGCTTTAGCCACAAGGGACTTTGAACCGGCATGATGACCACAGTCCCCTTCATGAATCTCACAAAGAATCTCACGGCCTTCTTCCAGAGAGACGCAACGTTGAAACACCCCAGTGATGCTGCGATGGTGTAACTCGCCATTGGCAATTGTCATTGACTTAGACCGCCTGGTTATCTGCCTGGCCAAAGTTTCATCCTCAGGTAACTCGCTCGGGTCATATAAGCCAAATAGGGCACTATCCAATCTGGGATTGTATGAAGAGCCGCCACCAGTTGTGCCTTCGGGTCAGGAATAGCCAGATCCTCCTCTGTAGGTAATTTGACAAAAGGGATTGTATGAAAAACGTCCAAGAAGGTGTTAGGTGGAACCGTCTTACGCTGAGATCCCAGCCGGCTTAAGGCATCAGCCGCCTCATTCTTCCTGCGATCAATGTGCTCCACCTGATAACCCTTGAAGTGTCCAGCAATAACATCAACCTCATGGTGATAAGCCGCCATGAGTGGGTCCTTAGAATCCCATGTACCTGAGACTTGTTGGGCCACCAGGTCTGAGTCGCCGAAACATCTCACCCGGCTCAAGTTCATCTCCTTATCCATCCGAAGACCATGGAGCAAGGCTTCATACTCAGCTACATTGTTAGTACAGGGAAACATCAACCTGAGAACATAACAAAACTTGTCACCTCGAGGGGAAGTTAAAACCACTCCAGCCCCAGAGCCTTCCAATTGCCTGGACCCATCAAAGTGAATAGTCCAATATGTGTTATCCGGCTTCTCTTCAGGCATTTGCAACTCTGTCGAGTCGTTGATGAGATGCACCAATGCTTGAGACTTGATGGCAGTGCGAGGCATATATTTTAAACCATGAGGGCCAAGCTCAATAGCCCACTTGGCTACTCGCCATGTGGCTTCTCTGTTTTGAATAATATCTCCCGAAGGAGCAAAACTAACCACAGTGATGGGATGACCCAGAAAATATTGCTTAAGCTTCCGGCTGGCCATAAACACCCCATAAACAAGCTTCTGCTAATGTGGATACCTCTGCTTGGACTCAATGAGCACCTCACTGGTATAATAAACTGGTCGTTGAACCGGATACTCCTTGCCTGCCTCCTTCCGTTCCACTACAATAGCCACACCGACAGCCTAGGCATTAGCAGTCACGTAGAGCAACAACGATTCTTTGTCAATGGGAGCAGCAAGGACTGGCGGCTCGGTGAGCTGCCTCTTCAAGTCTTCAAATGTGTCGTCGCAGCATCACTCCAGACGAAGTCATCTGTTTTCTTCATCATCTGATACAGCGGTATGGCCTTCTCACTTAACCGGCTTATGAATCGACTTAAAGCAGCGATACGATCCGCTAGACGCTGAACATCATAGATACACTTTGGTTTTGCCAAAGAGGTAATGGCCTTGATCTTCTTCGGGTTAGCCTCAATGCCTCTCTTAGAAACCAAAACCCCCAAGAGCTTGCCTACTGGAGCACCAAAGACACCCTTGGCCGAGTTAAGCATCATATTGTAGACCTGGAGATTATCAAAGGTCTCCTTTAAATCATCTATCAAAGTTTCCTTCTCTCTGGATTTCACCACAATATCATCCACATAGGCATGAACATTATGCCCAATCTGAGTGTGAAGACAATTCTGCACACAGTGCTGATAAGTCGCCTGGGCACTCTTGAGCCCAAAGGGCATAGATACATAGCAGAAGGCTCCAAAGGGAGTAATAAAAGCTATTTTCTCCTGGTCCTTAACTGCCATCTTGATCTGATGATAACTAGAGTAAGCATCCAAAAAACTCAAACGCTCACAACATGTCGTAGCATCAATGATCTGATCAATACGAGCGAGAGCAAAAGGATCAGCCGGACATGCTTTGTTTAAGTCCATATAATCCACACACATACGCCACGTGCCATTCATCTTGGGTACTAGCACCGGGTTAGCCAACCACTCAGGATGAAAACCTTCAATAATAAACCCAGCTGCCAAGAGCCGGGCCACCTCCTCACCAATGACTTTCCTCTCTCCTCATTGAAGCGACGAATGAATTGCTTCACGGCTTAAATTTTGGATCAATATTGAGAGTGTGCTCAGCAAGTTCCCTCGGTACACCCGGCATGTCAGAAGGTTTCCATGCAAAGATGGCTCGGTTCTCACGGATGAACTCGATGAGCTTGCTTTCCTATTTGGGGTCCAGGTTAGCACTGATACTGAACTGCATGGATGAGTCACCAGGAACAAAGTCAACGAGCTTGGTGTCATCGGCCGATTTAAACTTCATCAGCGGGTCATGCTCCAGAGTTGGCTTCTTCAAAGACGTCATATCAGCCGGGTCAACATTATCCTTGTAAAACTTCAACTCTTCCGCTGCACAGACCGATTCAGCATAAGCCGCGTCACCCTCTTCACACTCCAAGGCTATCCTCCGACTTCCATGTACTGTGATAGTCCCTTTGTAACCCGGCATATTGAGCTGCAGATAAACATAACACAGTCATGCCATGAACTTGGCATAAGTCGGTCGTCCAAACAGAGCGTGGTACGGGCTTCTGATCTTGACCACTTCAAAAGTTAATTTCTCAGCCCTGGAGTCATGCTCATCTCCGAAGGCCACTTCCAGCCCAATCTTGCCAACCTGGTATGCTGACTTGCCAGGGACCACACCATGGAAAACAGTATTGGGGTGCTTAAGATTCTTATCAGTTAACCCCATGCGATGGAAGGTTTCATAATAAAGGATATTAATGCTGCTACCTCCATCCATGAGTACTTTAGTAAACTTGTATCCACCGACTTGAGGTGCCACCACTAAAGCCAAGTGACCTGGATTATCAACCCGGGGCGGGTGATCCGCCCGACTCCACATAATGGGCTGCTCAGACCATCACAAGTATTGGGGAACTGCTGGCTCAACGGCGTTCACTGGTCCTGCTTGCACAAACTTGTGGTGAAAACGTGATACTGCCCACTGTTTAACTGCTTCGGATGACTTTGATACCCGGATTGCTGCTGCTGCTGAGCCCCCTGGCCAGACTGTTGATTGTAACCACCTTGGTTACCTTGATTAAAACTACCTTGATTACCTTGATGGCCCTGGAATCCAGAATTAGAACCGCCACCTCCATAACCTGGGCCATGAGAACCGCCACCACCTGAGCCGCCGCCCGGCCCTTGATCGCTGTCAAACGCGTTGGAATTTTTGAAAGCCTTCATAATCGTACAATCTTTCCAAAGGTGAGTGGCTGGCTTCCCCTGTGAGCCATGCCTTGGACAGGGCTCATTCAGCAACTGCTCAAGAGTAGGACCTGACCCGCCGGTCCGAGGAGGCGGCCTCCCCTTACGATGCTGATTGTTGCCCTGTGCACCAGTGTTAGCTACAAACTCCGAGCTACCATCAGCCTTGCGTTTACCGTTGCCCTGTGCATTCGCCAGGTTACGTTGCGAACCCTTAGTGTTGTCGTTCTTCTTTCCCTTCCCTGTCTTCTCATCATCAGACTCGGGGTCCTTGGTACTATCAGAGTCGGCATATTTGACTAGAGCCGCCATCAGCTGGCACATGTCATTACAATCACGCTTGAGCCGCCCCAGCTTCTGCTTAAGAGGCAAAAAACAACAATTTTTCTCCAACACTAAGACCATAGAACCGGCATTCATGTTATCGGATGAATGTATGATAGACTTGACCCGGCACACCCAATGGGTCATGGATTCACCCTCCTCTTGCTTGCAATTAGTCAAGTCCACAATTGACATGGGCTGATTGCAGGTGTCTTTAAAGTTCTGAATAAACCAGGCCTTCAACTCTTCCCACGACCCGATGGAGTTGGCAGGCAGCCCTTTTAACCAAGTACGGGTCGTTCCATCCAGCATCATGGTGAAGTATTTGGCACATGCAGCAACACTGACCTCCAGTAGCTCCATGGCCATCTCATAACTTTCAATCCACGCCTTAGGGGTAAATCGGCTGTGTAATTAGGCACCTTTCAAGGTCCTTTGAAATCCTCGGGCAAACGCTCATTACGTAGAGCTGGCACCAGACAGGGTACACCTGTAGACCTAGAGGTCACGCCCGCCTCAACCGAAGTCGTCAAATAAACCGGAAAGGTCTGGTGAGCCACCTGCTGGGCTGCTTGCTAAGCCGCCTGCTCGGCTTGTTGACGCACTCTGTCCTGATCAAGCAAGTTAAGAGCTCCATCATGTGCCGGGTCATGCCCGCGTGGCTTATCACGGTGTCGGGCATTGCTTCAAACGGTCGGTGAGTCCATATGCCTGCTATAGCTCCGGCTCCGGCTCGGGTGAGGGGTTGAGTGAATCCTATCTCGACTGTAAGAATATGCCTCCTGTTGTGCCAAGGCTGTCTGAAGAAGTTATCTGACCCTTCATGTTTCAACCGCCGTTGGAGAGTTGCCATCCACCGGGAGAGCCACCAATCATGCTGCCGCAACAATCACGTTTTCGAATGGATTAGAATAGTGACCTGGTGGCGTCGGTACATGTTGATGTGGAGCGGTATTCATACGAGGGGGTTCCGTCACGCGTGGCTGAACCAGTGTTCCTGCCCCGGGCGCCGCAGTCCGGTTTACCTCCGGTGGGTTACTGGGCCCTGCACCGGGTGTGCGAAAGAGGTTTCTAGGCTCATAAACCGTAGGCAGATGGGACTGGTGCCTTCTCCTCATAATCTCATTTGATGCATTCTGATCCATCGTAAGCTGGAAAGCCTCTGGCTGAATCCGCTGGGCCTGAGCATCCAAAGTAGCCCGCTCTGTGGCCATCCTGACATCCTCTACCACCAGGTCTTCTTTAGCTTGTGCTACCTCCTCACGTAACTGTGCCACCTCCGCATCATGCTAAGCTTGATTCGTCGGGTTGACCACGGCTGTTAACAGAGCCGTCAATTTATCCATTAAAGCCATCAAAACTTGAGCCGACGGGCGCACAAAGCCTCCTGCCCCAGCTGCTATCACCGCTACTGACCCAGAAGTCATCACCACTGCAGTTGAAGAATTTAGCCCAGGCTGGGTACCAGCCATGAAGATTCTGACTCTATTTGGCGGCTCATAGGGGTCCGGAATATTGTTGCCATCGGAATAGCCCCCAAGCCTGCCATCTTGCAATCGATACAACGAATCAGTCTCACCCGTGGACGACTCACCATCAGAGTAGATGGCCGTCTCATCCTTCAGAAAATTCCGCTCCATGGAGGCATCCCACAAAGGCACGCTTCATGGTGGGCTGAACTCGGGCGGGTTTCGCACACTGGGCCGTCTCGATGATGTCGGTGCAGATGTCTGACTCAGGGCCCGGTTCGCCGATCTTGCCGATGAAGATGTGGATTCCATCAAAGGGGACCCGGTACCCGTACTCAATTGAGCCAGCCTCGGGGCCCCAGCCTGCATCGTCGATGTAGAGCTTGCCGCAATGACTCTTGGTCATCCGGCCCATAGCGTATCCCTTGAGCCCTTTGAAGCTGCCCTTTAAGAACTCACCGTGCGCTGGCCCCATGGTGGGCGCCAACTATCGTGGAAAGGCCACGGTAGATGTCCTAGCAAAAGGACATAGTCGTGGAGCCATCGCAACCAAGAAACTTAAAGGGGTTAAACGGGACAAAGGACACGGGAGTTTATACTGGTTCAACCCCTTGTGGTGAAGGTAAAAGCCTATGATCCAGTTTGGGTGGGATTGCTTATGTCTCGATTACCAGGGAGCGAATCCGCTTGACCTGGCTTTATATTTTTTGTTTCTTGTCCTGAACCGCCGTCGGGTCGTCCCTTTATATACAGAGGTCAACGCCCAGCGGCTCACTAAGTCCCGGTCGGCTCATAAACAGTGTCTGGCTCGGTGACTATCTATTATTTCCTTACAATACAAGTTATACATATATGGCAGTTTATCTCTATGGGCCTTAAGCCACCTTTGGGCCTTGGGCCCTTTAACTAAACCATCATCTTCAGAACGTCTTCGTGGGCTTCATGATGATAAATCGCCATAGGTATAACGCGGCCCCTTAAGGGTGGGTCATACCTAATAGTTATATCCCCAACACAAAGGGTTTACTAGAGTCAATAATCTCGTTCACATTGCCATGTGATTAACACCCAAAGAGTACTAAGGTGTGATCATGTTTTGCTTGTGAGATCAGTTTAGTCAATGGGTCTGTCACATTCAGATCTGTAAGTATTTTGCAAATTTCTATGTCTACAATGCTCTGCATGGATCTACTCTAGCTAATTGCTCCCACGTTCAATACGTATCCAGATTGAGACTTAGAGTCATCTAGATCAGTGTCAAAGCTTGCATCAACGTAACTCTTTACGACAAACTCTTTATCACCTCCATAACCGAGAAAATTTCCTTAGTCCTCTTTTAAGGTAACTAAGGATTATTTTGACCGCTGTCCAAAGACCTACTCCTGGATCACTATTGTACCCCCTTGCTAAACTCATGGCAAGGTACACAACAGGTTTGGTACACAGCATGGCATACTTTATAGAACCTATGGCTAAGGCATAGGGAATGGCTTTCATTCTCTCTTTATCTTTTGTCGTGGTCGGGTTTTGAGTCTTTACTCAACTTCATACTTTACAATACAAGCAAGAACTCCTTCTTTGACTGATCCATTTTGAACTCCTTCAAAATCTTGTCAAGGTATGTTCTCATTGAAAGTCTTATCAAGTGTCTTGATCTATATCTATAGATCTTCATGCTCAATATGTAAGTAGCTTCACTGAGGTTTTTCATTGAAAAAATCTGCTACCTCTTGAGATTGCGTTGGTTTTTCCCTTGAAGAGGAAAGTGTGATGCAGCAAAGTAGCGTAAGTATTTCACTCAGTTTTGAGAACCAAGGTATCAATCCAGTAGGAGACAACACACAAGTCACCTAGTACCTGCATAAAAAATCAAGAACATTGCAACCAATGCGATAAAGGGTTGTCAATCCCTTCATGGTCACTCGCAAAAGTGAGATCTAATAGAGATAGTAAAGTAAATATTTTTGGTATTTTTGTTGTATAGATTGGAAAATAAAGAATGCAAAATAGTAAACGAGATAAAATAGAAAAGAGATGTAATATAATAGGAAAGAGACCCGGGGGCCATAGGTTTCACTAGTGGCTTCTCTCAAGATAGCATGTATTACGGTGGGTGAACAAATTATTGCCGATAAATTGATAGAAGAGCGCATAATTATGGAGATATCCAATGATCATGAACATAGGCATCACGTCCGTGTCAAGTAGACCGAAGCGATTCTGCATCTACTACTATTACTCCACACACCGACCGCTTCCAGCATGCATCTAGAGTATTAAGTTCATAAGAACAGAGTAACGCATTAAGTAAGATGACATGATGTAGAGGGATAAATCAAGCAGTACGATGTAAACTCCATCTTTTTATCCTCGATGGCAACAATATAATATGTGTCTTGCTGCCCCTATTGTTACTGGGAAAGGACACCGCAAGATTTAACCCGAAGCTAAACAATTCTCCCATTGCAAGAAAGATCAATCTAGTAGGCCAAACTAAACCGATAATTCAAAGAGACTTGCAAAGATATCAAATCATGCATATAAGAATTCAGAGAAGAACCAAATAATATTCATAGATAATCTTGTTCATAAATACACACTTCATCGGATCTCGGCAAACACACCGCAAAAGAGTATTACATCAAATAGATCTCCAAGAACATCAAGGAGAACTTTGTACTGAGAATCAAAGAGAGAGAAGAAGCCATCTAGCTAATAACTATGGACCCGAAGGTCTATGGTAAACTACTCACGCTTCATCGGAGAGGCAATGGTGTTGATGTAGAAGCCCTCCGTGATTGATTCCCCCTCCAGCAGATCACCGGAAAAGGCCCCAAGATGGGATCTCATGGGTACAAAAGGTTGTTGTGGTGGAAAAGTGGTTTCATGGCTCCCCCTGATGTTTCTAGGGTATAAGAGTATATATATAGGCGAAAGAAGTACATCGGTGGAGCTACGAGGGGCCCACGAGGGTGGGGGCGTGCCTACCCACCTAGGTGCCCCCTCCTACCTCGTGGCCTCCTCATGGCGTTCCAGACTTCAACTCCAAGTCTTCTCGATTGCTTTCGGTCAAAGAAAGATCATCGCGAAGGTTTCATTTCGTTTGGACTCCGTTTGGTATTCCTTTTCTGCAAAACTCTAAAATAGGCAAAAAACATAAACTGGCACTGGGCCTCCGGTTAATAGGTTAGTCCCAAAAATAATATAAAAGAGCATATTAAAGCCCATTAAATATCCAAAACAAATAATATAATAGCATGGAACAATCAAAAATTATAGATACGTTGGAGACGTATCAAGCATCCCCAAGCTTAATTCCTGCTCGTCCTCGAGTAGGTAAATGATAAAAACAGAATTTTTGATGTGGAATGCTACCTAACATAATTATCAATGTAATTTTCTTTATTGTGGCATGAATGTTCCAATCTGAAATATTCAAGACAAAAGTTTAATATTGACATAAATATAATAATACTTCAAGCATACTAACAAAGTAATCATGTCTTCTCAAAATGACATGGCCAAAGAAAGTTCATCCCTACAAAATCATATAGTTTGGCTATGCTCCATATTCGTCACACAAAATATTCAAATCATGCACAACCCCGGTTTCAGCCAAGCAATTGTTTCATACTTTAGTATTCTCAAACTTTTTCAACTTTCACGCAATACATGAGCGTGAGCCATGGACATAGCACTATAGGTGGAATAGAATGGTGGTTGTGGAGAAGACAAAAAGGAGGAAGATGGCCTCACATCAATTAGGCACATTAATGGGCTATGGAGATGCCCATCAATAGATATCAATGTGAGTGAGTAGGGATTGCCATGCAACGGATGCACTAGAGCTATAAATGTATGAAAGCTCAACAAAAGAAACTAAGTGGGTGTGCATCCCACTTACTTGCTCACGAAGACCTAGGGCATTTTGAGGAAGCCCATCATTGGAATATACAAGCCAAGTTATATAATGAAAAGTCCCACTAGTATATGAAAGTGACAAAATAAGAGACTCTCTATCATGAAGATCATGGTGCTACTTTGAAGCACAAGTATGGAAAAAGGATAGTAGCATTGTCCCTTCTCTCTTTTTCTCCTTTTTTTGGCTTCTTTGGCCCCCTTTTTTCATTGGCTTCTTTGGCCCCCTTTTTTTCCTCACACGGGATAATGCTCTAATAATGATGATCATCACACTTCTATTTATTTACAACTCAAGGATTACAACTCGATACTTAGAACAAATATGACTCTATATGAATGCCTCCGGTGGTGTACCGAGATGTGCAATGTATTAAGAGTGACATGTATGAAAAAATTATGAATGGTGGCTTTGCCACAAATACGATGTCAACTACATGATCATGCAAGGCAATATGACAATGATGGAGCGTATCATAATAAACGGAATGGTGGAAAGTTGCATGGCAATATATCTCAGAATGGCTATGCAAATGCCATAATAGGTAGGTATGGTGGCAATTTTGAGGAAAGTAAATGGTGGGTTTATGGTACCGGTGAAAGTTGTGCGGTACTAGAGAGGCTAGCAATGGTGGAAGGGTGAGAGTGCGTATAATCCATGGACTCAACATTAGTCATAAAGAACTCACATACTTATTGCAAAAATCTACAAGTCATCAAAACCAAGCACTACGCGCATGCTCCTAGGGGAAGGGTTGGTAGGAGTTAACCATCACATAAGGAAGACAATCAAAGAAACACCTCATGCTTCAAATTTGTTACACAATGGTTACCATACGTGCATGCTACGGGACTTGCAAACCTCAACACAAGTATTTCTCAAATTCACAATTACTCTACTAGCATGACTCTAATACCACCATCCTCATATCTCAAAATAATCATCAAAAATCAAACTTCTCATAATATTCAACGCACCTTATATGAAAGTTTTTATTATACCCATCTTGGATGCCCATTATATTAGGACTAGTTTTATAGCCAAAGCAAATTACCATGCTGTTCTAAAAGACTCTCAAAATAATATAAGTGAAGCATGAGATATCAATAATTTCAATAAAATAAAACCACCACCGTGCTCTAAAAAGATGTAAGTGAAGCACTAGAGCAATACTGTCTAGCTCAAAAGATATAAGTGAAGCACCTAGAGTATTCTAATAAATTCTGATTCATGTGTGTGTCTCCCAAAAGGTGTGTACAGCAAGGATAATTGTGGTAAACTAAAAGGCAAAGACTCAAATCATACAAGAAGCTCCAAGCAAAACAGATATCATGTGGTGAATAAAAATATAGCCTCAAGTAAAGTTACCGATAGACAAAGATGAAAGAGGGGATGCCTTTTGGGGCATCCCCAAGCTTAGGCTTTTGGTTGTCCTTGAATTTTACCTTGGGGTGCCTTGGGCATCCCCAAGCTTAGGCTCTTGCGACTCCTTATTCCATCCACCAAATCTTTACCCAAAAACTTGAAAACTTGACAACACAAAACTTCAACAGAAAAATCTCATGAGCTCCGTTAGTATAAGAAAATAAACCACCACTTTAAGGTACTGTAATGAAGGTGTGGCTTGTGAACTGTGTGCCGTTGTCGGTGATGACCCTGTTCAGCACATCAAAATGAAAAACTAGCCCCTTGAAGAACTTGATGGCTGACTGCGCTGTCACCTTCCTCACTGCTTCCACCTTAGGCCACTTTGTGAACTTGTCGATTTCTACGTACAAGTACTCAAAGCCCCCGACAGCACGGGGGAAGGGGCCCAGTATGTCGAGCCCCCAGACCGAGAATGGCCAGGAGAGAGGGATTGTTTGAAGGGCTTGGGCTGGCTGGTGAAGCTTCTTTGAATGAAACTGACATGCTTCGCACTTGGTTGCTAGTGTCATTGCATCCTAGAGGGTAGTGGGCCAGAAGAAACCTTGCCGGAAAGCCTTGCCGGCAAGGGCCCTTGACCTGATGTGGGAGCCACATATGACTCCATGTATGTCTGCCAATAGCTCCAGTCCTTCCTCCCGGGGGATGCACTTCAACTTCACACCATTCGGTATTTTTCTGTACAAAACATCGTCAACAAACTGGTACAGAGCAGACTGACGGGCTACTTTCTCTACTTCTTCTTGCTCCTCAGGAATCTCCCCTGTCTGGAGGAATCGAACGGTGTGTTGTGCCCATGCTGGAGCCTAGGGCTCAATGTCAAGGACCAAAGACATCTCTTCTTCCATGGGAGTGGCTGCCTCTATGGCCAGGGCTTGACGCTCTGCCGGAGTCGGTTGCCCCACAGCAGGCTCGGCGTCCAAAGCAACATCTTTGCCAGTGGCTCGAGGGAGCTTGGTGGGAAAGTACTTGTCGGGGCCTGATTTCCTCCACTTGTTCTGCTCTGTTGATGGTTCTACAGATGGTTGAGTTAGCCAAAGCACAAAGGTACCTGGTTCCACAGGTAGCTTGAGGGCAGCGTGCTTCGACAGGTAGTCGGCGATGTCGTTCTCCACTTGGGGAATGTGCTCTACCTGTATACTATCGAAGTGCTCCTCCAGCTTCCTCACCTCATCCACCTAGGCCTCCATCAACGGGCTTTGATAATCCTGGTTAACTTGCCTGACAACAAGCTGTGAATCACCCCTAGGCGATTCACTTCTTGATCCCGAGGTCTGTCGCAATCCTGAGATCGGCAAGCAATCCCTCGTACTCGGCAGTGTTGTTTGTCGAGATCTCCCTAGGAAAGTGCATTTGGATCACATACTTGAGGTGCTCTCCGGTGGGCGCGACGAGTAGCACACCCGCACTGGCGCCTTGCAGCGAAAAAGCCCCATCAAAGTACATAATCCAGTTGCGACTCATTTCCTTGCCGGGGAGAGTGGTCTCCTGGACCTCTTCGTCAGGTGTTGAGGTCCATTCCGCAATAAACTCCGCCAAAACTCTGCTCTGGATTGTGAGGTACTTTCAAACTTCAGACCAAAACTTGACAGCTCCAAGGCCCATTCCACAATCATCCCCATTGCATTTGGGTTATGCAGTATCTGTTGCAACGGGAGGTGGGTGACAATGGTGATCTCGGGGCTTGGAAGTAATGACGCAGCTTCCTGGAGGCCATAAGGAGGCTGAAGAGCAATTTCTACACACCAGAGTACCTTGACCTAGCCCCCTGCAGGAGGGAGCTGACAAAGTAGACCGGGTGCTGCATCATCTTCTTCTTCTGCACCACTTCACCGGATTGCATAGGCCCTATCTCGCTGGCGTCAGATTTTGTCGGGTGCCCCGCCCTGCCAGGACCAGGCCCCGCTGGGGGCGTTTTGGCTCGCTATCCACCAAGCCCGTTGTCGCCATTGTCTCTTCGTCAACCTCCCTCTGTGCCACTAGCGTGGTGCTAACCACTTGATTCGTCGCTGCTAGATACAGCAGCAACGGCTCTTGTGGTTTAGGCGCAACTAGTATTGGCGTGGAGGAGAGGTACTTCTTCAAATCCTACAATGCTGCCTTAGCCTCTGGGGTCCAATCCATTAGGCCTGCCTTTTTCAAGATTTTGAAAAAAGGAAGGGCACGCTCAGCAGACTTGGAGATGAATCTGCTCATGGCGGCAATGCAGCCAGTGAGCCGACCCACATCCTTGATCCGCTTAGGTACCTCGATCTGTTCGATGGCCTTGATCTTGTCGAGATTCGCCTCAATCCCACGCTGCGACACAAAGAACCGGAGAAGCTTGCCGGATGGCACGCCGAAAACGCACTTCTCAGGGTTCAGCTTGAGGTTGATCTTGTGTAGATTTGCAAATGTCTCTTCCAAATCTTGCACAAGTGTAGCCTTGTCCTTGGTTTTGACCACTATGTCATCCATATAAGCTTCCATATTTCTATGTAGCTGGGGCTCAAAACCAATTTGGACTGCTCCTGCAAAGGTCGAGCCAGCACTCTTCAACCCGAAAGGCATCCGTAAAAAGCAATACATACCACATGGGGTGATGAATGTTGACTTCTCCTCATCTTCTCTTGTCATGAGATCTGATGGTATCCCGAGTAGGCGTCGAGGAAAGACAACAGGTCACACCCGGTCGTGGAGTCAACAATCTGGTCGATGCACGGCAACAGGAAAGGGTCTTTCGGACAAGCCTTATTGATATATGTGTAATCAATACACAGCCTCCACTTCCCATTTGCCTTGCACACTACCACTGGATTGGCCAACCACATCGGATGGAGTACCCCTCTCACCAAGCTTGCCACTTCTAGCTTTCTGATTTCTTCTGTGATGAACTCCTGCCTCTCCAGAGCTTGCTTCCTGACCTTCTGCTTGATGGGCCGCGCGTGAGGATAGACAGCAAGATGGTGCTCAATCACTTCCCTGGGAACGTCGGGGATGTCAGATACTTGCCATGCAAACACGTCGACATTCGCCCGAAGGAAAGTGACGAGCTCGCCTTCCTATTTGATGTCGAGGGAGGAGCTTATGGTGAAAGCCCCTCCCGTGATGTCCTCCTTGACGGACACCTTCTTGGTCTTGGGTGGTGCGGCTCTGGACTTCTTTCTCTTGCCGGTGGATCTCTCTGGCACGTCCTCAGCGGGGGCACAACACTCCGAAGAGGTGCGCTTGTCGGAGTGGGTGTGAGAGGTCTCGCTGGTTCTCTTCCCTCTCAGGGCTTCAGCGGCAGGAGCAAGTGCCTTGGCGGCAGCTGCTGCAACTGCCTCTCGGTAGAGCTGATCAGCGCAAATTAGCGCATCTTTCTTGTTGGAGGGGACAGTGATGATGGTCATCGGCCCAGGCATCTTCAGCGTGTTGTAGGCGTAATGGGACGCCGCCATCAACTTGGCTAGTGCCGGGCAGCCGAGGATCTCGTTGTAGGGCAAGGGGATCTCAGCCACATCGAAGACAATCCTCTCCATCCTGTAGTTCAACTCGCTTCCAAACGTCATGGGCAATGTGACTTTTCCCTTCGGCTGGCTTCTTCCCGGGTTGACCCCTTGAAACTTGCTTGTTTCTTCAAGGTCTCCATCAGGAATCTGTAGCCTTTTGATCACAATAGGCGAAATCAGGTTCAGACCAGCCCCACTGTCAACTAGCATCTTCGTCATCTTTAGGTTGCATATTGTTGGTGAAACCAACAACAGCAAGCACCTGACCGTAGTTGTGCGATCAGGGTGATCCTCGATGTCAAAAATGATAGGCGCGCTGGACCACTTCAGCGGCTTTCGACCATCGACTGATGGCACCGCCACCGCAATCCCACGCGCCTATTGCTTGAGCTGGCGATGAGAGAAGTGCAGCGAGGCGCCACCGTTGACGCACATAGCCTTTGTAGCTTTCTGAAACTCATGGTCACCGGACTCATCATCCTCATCATGATCATCGTCTTCCTATTTCTTGTCGCGGACCCGGGCGGGCCTCTCTTGCTGGTTATCCTTGCCGGGGCGGCCTCCTTGGTCGACATGCTTCTTGTCGGACCCTCCGGCACCGTCCTGGCCATTCTCCTTGTCCCGCCTCTCGTACTCGGCCTTTTGCTCTCAGCAAGCAGCTCAACTTGTCGACAATTCTGGAAGTCATGGCCCTTGGTGTGGTGGATCTTGCAAGATTGCTTGTCAGTGCTAGCCGGCTTATCGAAAGCCGCCAAGGCCCGACAAGCAGCACCCCCGGCAACCTCCTTGCCGGGGTCACTTGCCTTGGCCTTCTTGGCAGCGCCGGTGTCGTCGGCTCCCTCAACGGCAAGCACAGTCTTGCCCTTGCGCTTTCTGTTATGGTGTTGTGCCTTCTTTGCCGGGGTGGCGGCGACGTCGTCTATGGAATCGGTTTCCGCACCGGTGTCCTCACCAGGGTACTTCCTCCCTTCTTCAGCTTGGGCGCACCTATCGGCCAGAACATAAAGTTCGGCCACATCTTTGACCTTGTTCATCGCCAGCTCTTCACGCATCTTGCGGTTGCGCACATTCTGATGGAATGCGCTGATCATGACGGCAGGATGAACGTCTAGGATATTGTATTGCACTCGGCTGAACCTTTGGATGTACTTGCGTAGGCTCTCACCTTCCTTTTGGGGAATGATATGCAAATCACTCGCCTAGCCATGAGCCTGATGGCCTCCGGTGAAGGCACCAACAAACTCATGACACAGATCCGACCAAGAAGAAATGGAATCTGTTGACAAATGCATCAACCATGACATGACATTGGGCTTGAGTGCCAACGGGAAGTAATTGGCAAGCACCTTGTCATCGCGCGCCCCAGCAGCCTGCATCACTATGGTGTAGATGTTGAGGAACTCCGACGGGTGAGTCTTGCAATTGTACTTCTCTCCAATGTCGGGCTTGAACGTGCGGTGGGAGGGCCACTCGAACTGCCGCTGCTCACGGGTAAAAGCCGGACAACCCACCTCATAGGGTAGGCCACCGTAGCCTCTCGGTGCTGGGTGGTCCACAGTGGGTCCTGCCCGCCTATCTGACTGGTGGCGGGCTCCACGCCGGTGCTCGATGGTAGTTCAAGCGTCTTCATGGGCTCGCTCCTGAAGAACTTCACGCTGATTGCGGTGGGTCCGCGGGTCGGACGACGCTATGGACATGTTGTCACAAGCGTCATCACGACGGATCGACGCCCGTGCTGGCTGGCGTGGGGGAGGAGAGTGCACCGTGGTTGCATCGCCTCCGGTCCTTCCTCCATTGAGATGCGGTGGCTTGACGGAGCGTCGGCCTATGGGCGCCGCTGGTCGCGGCTCGTCTTTGTTGGCGATGTCGATGAGGCTCCGAACGGTGGCTCTCCATTCATCGAGCTTCTCCGCCGCATGAGGAAATTCGAGGAGTAGTTGTGCGCGCGCCAGAGCTTCTGCTGGTGTGGGTGGCGGTGAAAGCTGTGTGGACCATGATGCGCTTTGACCTCTAACCATGTTACAAGGAGCTCTATCACGGTCCTGCGGCCGTACACCATTTTCTCCAGCGCTTCGACGTGCATGTTGGTCATCTCCGCCCCGTGAGTGATGCGCGGGGCTCTTCCCACGGCGGCGCTCGGGGTCACGAACATGGTGACGTTGCTCATCACGCACAACTTGGGAGGAGCGTGCTGTGGGCGCCGGCATGGGTGTCTTGGAGGTCGTCGTGCCACCGGCAGGCGACATGGTGACGGCTCTGGTGGGCCCCGCGCCGCCTACGGGGGGCACTACTCCATCTCTGGATCTGGTGGCGTGCGGCTCGTCGTCTCGCTCACGAGCAACGTCGCTCGCCCGGGTCTGGCTGCCAAAGCAATGCGGGTGTTCACGGGCCACGCCTCGGGTTCTGTCCGCGATGGCCCCGCTTCCCTCCCGTACTGGCACGGGCAGTCCGACTCCAGATGAGTCGATCAATGTCATCATCTTCCTCTTGGGAGCCATGACGATGAAGAACTGTAGAACTAACTACTGAACCAGATTCTCTCAACTGCGCCCCCTACCTGGCGCGCCAAAGATGTCGGTGGAAACGACACCTATGGGATCATAGAAATCCCTACTATGGTTGGAGGGCGTGGGGTCAAGAGGAGAGCGGGATCAATAGTCAGTCAAGCACACGGGTCATTTACCCAGGTTTGGGCCGCGACGTGCGTAATACCCTGGTCCTGCTTTAGTGTCTATTTGAGTGTTCTTGGATTTCTTGAACTAGCTACGATGAGTAACTTGTCTAGGGGTCTGAATCCCTCTCCGGTACGCCTCGGCTCTCCTTTTATAGTAAAGGCGATCGCCAGAGTGGCACACAGGAGGTGGCATCGGAGTACTGTGGCTAAGCTTATCGCTAGCCATTACGGGAGAAGACGCATTTAATGCGCCCCTTAGGTGTCCCCCTCACTTTATCAGGGACGGAAAACAGCCTCGTCCCATCCGTCACCGCCCCACCTCGCTCCAACACACGTCCAGGCCAGCGGTGCGCATGGTGCCATGTAGGCTGGTAGGCTGCTGAGGTGGTGCGGTGGTAGGGCCTTCATGAAGATTTGCATGCCTCCATGTATGCGCTTGCTGAGTTGGCCAAGAAGCCTCACATTGACATGCAGGTGCCTGCCCAGCTGGTGGGCTGGCAACTGCATGGGAACGGCAGTGGAACCTTGGCGGGCATGGGCCTGGCTGTGGCCCCACGGATGTCCTTGGCAAGGGCCTCGCTGGGGCCCCGGCAAGGGTATTGCCGTGGCACTGTGGTCGTCCCCGGCAAGATCCAGGGGTATTGCCGTGGCACCGTGGTCGTCCCCGGCAAGGATCTTGCCGGGGGTCTTGTGGATTTCCTTGGCAAGGATCTCGCCAAGGATCGTCGTCTTCTATTCTTTGTCTTCACAAAGATCTGCATGCCACCACAGGGGCGCCTCCCGAGCCCTGGTTCCAACATGGTTGATGGTGTTCGGAAACCTTGGGCTCGAGGGTGGCACGCTCTGCTAGTGTTTGGGGCAAGTTGCCCCAGCAAGGCTCCTGCCGGAGCTGCGGAGGCCACCCCGGCAAGAGTCTTGCCGAGGGAGTCCACCTCGCCCTCTTGGCCTTTGCGTTCCTAGTCTTGGTGTCGCTTTGACTGTTCGCGGCTTTGAATCCTCCCTCTACCTGCCAAGTGTGGTCGTGGGCGCAGCTCTGACTGCCCCTGCACTAGTAATGGGTACAAAGGAGGGGCCCTACTTTAGTACACTAACGAGAGGTGACTGAGGATGCACCACGTCGTGGGCACTCCGTACGTGCTCGTGTGCATGCAGCGTGCGTGTTTTTCCATCGGTTCTAGCTCTAAGGCCGAGGTTGCGGTCGTCTTCGTCTCCGACTAGTCGTTGAGCAACGACAACAAAGAGGTGCTGCAAGAGATGCGTAGGCGCCGTTGTGTGCGAGCTTCGCCATAGCACGACGAACCGGACGTCGCGCCAGATGGTGCACGCCTCCATGCAGCCGAGTGTGTGCGCATGCATGTGTTATTCACGTGCATTATGTGACCGAGTGTGTGTGCATGCACGTGTTGTGTACTCCTACATGTGTTGTGTGCTCCATGTTGTGCGCGTATGTGCATGAGTTGGATCAGATGGAGTTAGTGCATTGGCGTGTGTACATGCGTGGCTGCATGTGTCCTGTACATGCGTGGCTTGTTGCGTGGTTATCGATATAAACTATAAAACATCTTCAACTTAGCATCCTGATGTATCGTTTCTAGTGGTTAGCGAAGAGTTCATGTTCTTTTATTTGTTTATAGGTGGGTAGGCGGCAAAAAACAGGGGAAACGTGCAAGGTTCCTTGCAGATGCTCCACCGCGAGGTTCCTTGCTCCTTCTCAGTCGTCGGGAATCTATGTTCTTCAACTCTTTTCTTTTACGTGAGCTTTGTTCATCCTTTTGCCAACACGCGAGACATCTAGCATCAAGGTGCATGTGTCATGCAAGAAAATGGAGATAATCAGATAAGTAGTGTGTAAGTGAGTCGTGCACTTCAATGGCACCTACTACACAATATTTTTTCTCCTCGATGGCACGTGAATAGTGCACGTACTCAATGACGGAGCACGGGATGGTAGCCATGACATGGTCAACCCTTTTTTGGAGAGAGTACGTACTAAATAACTTTGATGTGTCCCGTCAACTCGCAGAACGACGAGAAGCATGATTACACCTTCTCCCTTGCCAACGCGTGCGCGATGGCTCGCAACACGAGGAGAAACTTTTGCTTCAAGAGGTGGATGTGCAGCAGTTCATTTGGTGTCAGATTGCCAAAAGTACAACTGTAGAACCATCGACTTCCGAAAGAGGCGAAGAGCCAAGCGCAAGGTCACCTACTAACCTTAGGCTAGGCGTAGTGGGAGTAACATAAGTAGGCGTATGATACGTCTCCAACGTATCTATAATTTTTGATTGCTCCATGCTACTTTACCTACTGTTTTGGACTATATTGGGCTTTATTTTCCACTTTCATATTATTTTTGGGACTAACCTATTAACCGGAGGCCCAGCCCAGAATTGCTGTTTTTTTGCCTATTTCAGTATTTCGAAGAAACCGAATATCAAACGGAGTCCAAACAGAATAAAACCTTCGGGAACATGATTTTCTCACCGAACGTGATCCAGGAGACTTGGACCCTACTCCAAGGAACCGTCGTGGAGGTCACGAGGGTGGAGGGCGCCCCCCCCCTGGGCGCGCCCCCCTGTCTCGTGGGCCCCCTGTTGCTCCACCGACGTACTCCTTCCTCCTATATATACTTACGTACCTCCGTCAGATCAGATATGGAGCCAAAAACCTAATTCCACTACCGCAACTTTCTGTATCCACGAGATCCCATCTTGGGACCTGTTCCGGAGCTCCGGCGGAGAGGGCATCTACCACGGAGGGATTCTACATCAACACCATAGCCTCTCCGATGAAGTGTGAGTAGTTTATTTCAGACCTTCGGGTCCATAGCTAGTAGCTAGATGGATTCTTCTCTCTTTTTGGATCTCAATACAATGTTCTCCCCCTCTCTTGTGGAGATCTATTCGATGTAATCTTCTTTTTGCGGTGTGTTTGTTGAGATCGATGAATTATGGGTTTATGATCCAGCTTATCTATGAATAATATTTGAATCTTCTCTGAATTCTTTTATGTATGATTGAGTTATCTTTGCAAGTCTCTTCGAATTATCTGTTTGGTTTGGCCAACTAGATTGGTAGTTCTTGCAATGGGAGAAGTGTTTAGCTTTGGGTTCAATCTTGTGGTGTCCTTACCCAGTGACACAAGGGGCAGCAAGGCACGTATTGTATTGTTGCCATCGAGGATAACAAGATGGTGGTTTTATCATATTGCATGAATTTATCCCTCTACATCATGTCATCTTGCTTAAGGCGTTACTCTGTTTTTAACTTAATACTCTAGATGCATGCTGGATAGCGGTCGATGAGTGGAGTAATAGTAGTAGATGCAGAATCGTTTCGATCTACGTGTCTCAGACGTGATGCCTATATACATGATCATACCTAGATAATCTCATAATTATTCGCTTTTCTATCAGTTGCTCAACAGTAATTTATTCACCCACCGTAGAATACCTATGCTCTTGAGAGAAGCCACTAGTGAAACCTATGGCCCCCAGGACTATTCTCATCATATCAATCTCCATTACTTTATTTACTTGCTTTGTTTTTACTTTGCCTTTTACTTTTTATTTTGCATCTCTATATCAAAAATACCGAAAATATTATTTATCATCGCTATCAGATCTCACCCTCATAAGTGACCGTGAAGGGATTGACAACCCCTAATTGCGTTGGTTGCGAGTAGCTATCGTTTTGTGTAGGTACGAGGGACTCGTGCGTGATCTCCTACTGGATTGATACCTTGGTTATCAAAAACTGAGGGAAATACTTACGCTACTTTACTGCATCATCATCTCCTCTTCGGGGAAATCCAACGGAGTGCTCAAGAGGTAGCAAGAAGAATTTCCAGTGCTGTTGCCGGGGAGTTTGCGCAAAAGTCAACCATACCAAGTACCCATCACAATCCCTATCTCTCGCATTACATTATTTGCCTCTCGTTTTCCTCTCCCCCACTTCACCCTTGCCGTTTTATTCGCCCTCTCTTTTTCGTTCGCCTTCTTCCTGTATGTATCTTTGTTTGTGTTTCCTTGTGCCTACTATACGCTTGCATCTTTGCTTGCTAAAAATCTATTGATATGGATCCACTTAAAGTGTTCTACTTGGATCATCTTCGATCCTTATGCGCTCGTGCTGAAACCCCAACTAGCCTAGTTGATGGGAAATCTTTAGATGAGCATGCTCATTTTGTGCGTCATCGTTTGTCTGAAAAATGGAGACTGTTACGGTATCATATAAATAGTTTGCTATGCTATGCTTGGAATCTTTGTGAAATGTGTGATTTTACTTGTTGCTCTAAGAACCCTAAAAACACCTTCCCTACCTATGTGAGTTCAATGGTAATGAAATCTTATCTTCTTATGCAAAGGGTGTTTATAGTTACTATGATAACGAACAAATTGAAGAATTTGTCATTTTTAAGGGTGCTCATGAAGTTGCTTCTTTGATTGAAAAGTATGATTTTACTCTCAACAAATCTGAAAATTCCGTCATACTTAAATATTGCAATGAAAACCTTGCTCATAATGTCTATGTCCAAGAATTTATTGAAAGAATGACCGTTGCTTTGGAAGAAAATAATGATATGCATGAATCTATAGATAATGATGATTCCGATGATTTGATTGAAATATCCCTTGATGAACATGATGCTTGCTATTCTTGTGGCCGTGAAGCCAATATTTATGAAGACGAATTTGCTATAGTTCCTTATGTTAAAAATGAGATCGTTGCTATTGCACCCATGCTTGATAGCTTCCTCAACGAAAAGCATGATTTAAATGATTTTACTATAAATTCTCTTGATGTCAATTGTGCTAATAATATGCAAAACCCTAAGCTTGGGGATGCTAGTTTTGCTATGTCTACTACTTGTTGCAATGATCATGATTGGGGTGATTCTTCTTATGATCTTGAAAATTTATTTAATCCCCATGATGAATATGAGATTGATAATATTGTTTGCAATAATATTGAAAGTGGGTTTGGAAGAGTGTCAACTCTAGATCCCACATATTTGGAGAATATTCAATCTTATGAAATTTTTGATAAAAGTGGGTTTGGAGAGGTCATGACTTTAGTTAATGTTAATCCCACTATTTCGGAAGAATGTCAACTTTGCATGCATGTGGATTGTGTTGAAAATATTTTATGTGATAGCTATTTTTTGAATTTGCTTATGATCCCACATGTAATTATTATGAGAGAGGAAAATATGGTCATAGAAATTTTCATGATAATAAATTACCTCTCGTTATGTTGACATTGCTATTGTTTCTTTCCGCCTCCTTGCATATGCTAGTTTTTGCTTGCCTTGATAATTTGTTTGCCTATAAGATGCCTATGCATAGGAAGTATGTTAGACTTAGATGTGTTTATCACGTGTTTTATGATTCTCTCTTTGTGCTTCAAATCTTGTCTTTCTTGTGAGCATCATTGAAATATCAATGCCTAGCTAGGGGCGTTAAACGATAGCGCTTGTTGGGAGGCAACCCAATTTTATTTTTTGTTTTTTGTTTTTGCTTCTGTTTAGGAATAAATAATCCATATAGACTCTGTTTGTATGTGGTTTTATCTTTTAATTAGTGTTTGTGCCAAGTAGAACCTATAGGATAAGCTATGATGATAGTTGATTTGATTCTGCTGAAAAACAGAAACTTTGCACTCACGAGAAAAAATTCAATAAATCACAGAAAAGAGATTTTGCGTTGATTCTTTTTTCTGATGACCAATAAACAAATTTTCCAGTACGTCCTATTTTGGTAGAATTGTTAGAGTTCCAGAGGTTTGCGTTAGTTACAGATTGCTACAGACTGTTCTGTTTTTGACAGATTCTGTTTTGCGTGTATTGTTTGCTTATTTTGATGAATCTATGGCTAGTAAAATAGCTTATAATCCATAGAGAAGTTGGAATACAGTAGGTTTAACACCAATATAAATAAAGAATGAGTTCATTACAGTACCTTGAAGTAGTCTTTTGTTTTCTTTCACTAACGGAGCTCACGAGATTTCTATTGAGTTTTGTGTTGTGAAGTTTTCAAGTTTTGGGTGAATTCTTTTGATGGATTATGGAACAAGGAGTGGCAAGAGCCTAAGCTTGGGTATGCCCATGGCACCCCCAATATAATACAAGCACACCAAAAAGTCAAAGCTTGGGGACACCCCGGAAGGCATCCCCTCTTTCGTCTACTTCCATCGGTAATTTACTTGGAGCTATATTTTTATTCACCACATGTTATGTGTTTTGCTTGGAGCGTCTTGTATTATTTGCATCTTTACTTGTTAGTTTACCATAATAATCCTTGCTGTACACACCTTTTGAGAGAGCCATGCATGATTTGGAATTTGCTAGAATACTCTATGTGCTTCACTTATATCTTTTGAGCTTGATAGTTTTGCTCATAGTGCTTCACTTATATCTTTTGAGCGTAATAATTTTTGCTCTAGTACTTCACTTAGATCTTTTAGAGCACGGTGGTGGATTTGTTTTAAAGAAACTATTGATCTCTCATGCTTCACTTAGATTATTTTGAGAGTTGTTAGTAGCATGGTAATTTGCTTAAAGTTAATATACTTGGTATTCAAGATTTGTGAAACTTTCTTTTGAGTGCGTTGAATACTAAGATGAGTTTGATGCTTGATAATTGTTTTGAGATATGGAGGTGATAATATCAAAGCAATGCTAGTTGGGGTGATTATGAATTTAAAGAATGCTTGTGTTGAAGTTTGTGATTCTCATAGCATGCACGTATGGTGAACCGCTTTGTGATGAAGTCGGAGCACAATTTTATTTATTGATTGTCTCCCTTATGAGTGGCAGTCGGGGACGAGCGATGGTCTTTTCATACCAATCTATCCCCCTAGGAGTATGCCGCCAGAGGCATTCATATAGAGTCATATTTTGTTCTAAGTATCGAGTTGTAATTGTTGAGTTGTAAGAAAAATAAAAGTGTGATGATCATCATTATTAGAGCATTGTCCCAGTGAGGAAAGGGTGATGGAGACTATGATTCCCCCATAAGTCAGGATGAGCCTCCGGACTTTATGAAAAATAAAAGAGGCCAAAGAATCCCAAAAAAAAGAGAATGGCCATAAAAAAAGAAAAAAAGAGAAAGGCCAAATGAAAAAATGAGATAAAAAGAGAGAAGGGACAATGCTACTATCCTTTTTCCACACTTGTGCTTCAAAGTAGCACCATGATCTTCATGATAAAGAGTCTCATATGTTGTCACTTTCATATCCTAGTGGGAATTTTTCATTATAAAACTTGGCTTGTATATTCCAATGATGGGCTTCCTCAAAAGTGCCCTAGGTCTTCGTGAGCAAGCAAGTTGGATGCACACCCACTTAGTTTCTTTTTGAGCTTTCATATACTTATAGCTCTAGTGCATCCGTTGCATGGCAATCCCTACTCACTCACATTGATATCTATTGATGGGCATCTCCATAGCCCATTGATACGCCTAGTTGATGTGAGACTATCTTCTCCTTTTTGTCTTCTCCACAACCACCATTCTATTCCACCTATAGTGCTATGTACATGGCTCACGCTCATGTATTGCGTGAAAGTTGAAAAAGTTTGAGATTTCTAAAGTATGAAACAATTGCTTGGCTCGTTATCGGGGTTGTGCATGATTAAATACTTTGTGTGATGAAGATAGAGCATAGCCAGACTATATGATTTTGTAGGGATAACTTTCTTTAACCATGCTATTTTGAGAAGACATGATTGCTTTAATTTGTATGCTTGAAGTATTATTACTTTTATGTCAATATGAACTTTTGTCTTGAATCTTTTGGATCTGAATATTCATGTCACAATTAAGAAGATTTACATTGAAATTATGCCAAAGTATCACTCCGCATCAAAAATTCTTTTTTATCATTTACCTACTCGAGGACGAGCAGGAATTAAGCTTGGGGATGCCTGATACGTCTCCAACGTATCTATAATTTTTTATTGCTCCATGCTACTTTAACTACTGTTTTGGACTATATTGGGCTATATTTTCCACATTCATATTATTTTTGGGACTAACCTATTAACCGGAGGCCCAACCCAGAATTGTTGTTTTTGCCTATTTTAGTATTTCGAAGAAACAGAATATCAAACGGAGTCCAAACGGAATAAAACCTTCGGGAACGTGATTTTCTCACCGAACATGATCCAGGAGACTTGGACCCTGCTCCAAGGAACAACTGTGGAGGTCACGAGGGTGGAGGGCGCTGTCGGTGTCAAAACCGGCGGATCTCGGGTAGGGGGTCCCGAACTATGCGTCTAGGCGGATGGTAACAGGAGACAAGTGACACGATGTTTTTACCCAGGTTCGGGCCCTCTCGATGGAGGTAAAACCCTACTCCTGCTTGATCAATATTGATGTTATGGGTAGTACAAGAGTAGATCTACCACGAGATCAGAGAGGCTAAACCCTAGAAGCTAGCCTATGGTATGATTGTTGTTCGTCCTACGGACTAAAACCCTCCGGTTTATATAGACACCGGAGAGGGCTAGGGTTACACAGAGTCGGTTACAATGGGAGGAGATCTACATATCCGTATCGCCAAGCTTGCCTTCCACGCCAAAGAAAGTCCCATCCGGACACGGGACGAAGTCTTCAATCTTGTATCTTCAAAGTCCGGGAGTCCGGCCAAAGGTCATAGTCCGGCCATCCGGACACCCCCTAATCCAGGACTCCCTCAGTAGCCCCTGAACCAGGCTTCAATGACGACGAGTCCGGCGCGCACATTGTCTTCGGCATTGCAAGGCGGGTTCCTCCTCTGAATACTTCATAGAAGATGTTTGAACACAAGGATAGTGTCCGGCTCTGCAAAATAAGTTCCACATACCACCGTAGAGAGAATAATATTTGTACAAATCTAATCTGCTGACGTACTCCGTAGCGTGACATCATGCCACAGCCAAGCCTTTATTTGAATCGTTTTACTGTCCCACCTCAGCGCGTTTAGCGAGGCGGTTTCCTTGGCACGTCTTGTCAAAGCAGAGATCATGTCCCCTTATTCCGGGATTCTTATCAATACGGGCGTGGGTAACCCAACCGCGCCATTAATCACGGCGCTTGGGAGATAAGCGAGTTTTACTAGGCTGGTGGGGGCACATAGTTTCGGCCGCCCATATAAGGGGATAAGGATCCACCCTTTCCATCTACGCCTTCCTCCTCCTTCGCTTATCCATTCCTGTGCACTCGAGCTCCAGCGCCCAAGTCCGCACTTCCTAGCTCGACCTTCCCCAACAATGTCCGGAGCGGGAGGCAGGTGGATGGCCTCCTCCGTCACGGAGAGGCACATCAAAAAGTTGAGGAAGGCCGGATACCTGTCTTACGACATTGCGCACCGGCTCCCAGATGAGGGGCAGCTCATCCCCACCCCCAGGCCCCATGAGAGGGTGGTGTTCCTCCCCCATTTGCTCCGCGAACTAGGCTTCCCTCTTCACCCATTTGTCTGGGGACTCATGTTCTACTACGGCCTGGATTTCCACGATCTGGCCCCGAACTTCATCCTCAACATCTCGGCGTTTATCATCATGTGTGAGGTCTTCCTCCGCATCAAACCCCACTTTGGCTTATGGCTAAAGACCTTCAATGTCAAGCCGAAGGTCATGGGCGGCCGGCAAGCAAAATGCGGAGGCGCCATGGTGGGCAAGATGGCCAACATCACATGGCTCGAGGGCGCCTTTGTGGAAACCATCAAAGGGTGGCAATCGGGGTGGTTCTACATCACCAAGCCGTGTGACCCTGAATGGGCAACGGCCCCCGAATTCCAATCTGGCATCCCCACACGGCTCACCTCATGGAAAGAGATGGGCCTATCGTGGGGTAATTCGGTAGAGGTGACCGGACTCCAAACCTGCGTCAAAGACCTGATCGACAGGAAGGTTAAACTTGTCACCGTAGTCTAGGTCATGCTCTTCCGCCGGAACCTCCCGTGTCAACGACGGGCTTTTAATTTGTGGGAATTCGACCCGGCCCAGCACCAAACTTTGTCCAGGCTCTTCGACACAATGCACGAAGATGCCTGGAAGGTGCTTTTCAAGAGCTCCGAGGTTCATCCTCCCATTACTGAGGATCGCGGATTCTGCGCAAAGCGCCAAGCCAGCGCGGTAAGCTTAGTTTACCCATTACAGGGTACTTGTTTTTCATAGTTTGACTCTATGCGGGATCTAAACTCCCATTCCTTTAACATGACTGGCAGAAGAAGGCCGGACAGATCGACTGTCCGGCTCCTTTGCCTGAAGGCCCAGCAGACGCATGCTTGACGAAGCTGCTGGTCCCGGCACCTCACGTGGTGCCGGAGAAGAAGGCCAAGAAGAAGGCCACGGGAACTCAAAGGAGCTCCCGGTGCCTGGTGGTGTCGGACTCATCGCCCGACGACCCCAAAGCACACTCGTCCTCCGAAGACGAGGAGGAGGAAGAAGAAGCCTCTCCCCCTCCAGCGAGGGGAGGAAAGAAAAGGAAGGCCGCCCTAACTAGGGAGGCCGGGGGGTCCAAGAAGGGAAAGACCCTTCTCCCGGACTACGCCTCCGACGCCGACGACGGCGGAGAGGAGTGGCCGTCTAGGGCCAAGCCCCTGGCCAAATCGTAAGTATCCGGATACCAGAATAATTCATGGCGTTCCTTTATTTGCACAGTACCTTCTGACGCCGAATATAATCATGCAGTCCGCCCAAGGCTCAGCTTGACGATTCGTCGAGCGGCTCCCTGGATTCGTTGGATGTGAATAGTCTTTCACTCCCAACTGCTACCTCCCCCCGCCCTATGGACAATGCCGAGGTGGAGTCCCAAAAGGGGCTAAACCAGGAGGAGGTGGTCCCGGAGGCGCCGCAAGGCGACCTCCCGGACTCTAGGCCCAAAGGGGATAAAACCCCGGAGGGATCTAAGTCCGGCCCTGGGCCGAACACCGCATCCGAACCTTCAGTGGTTCCGGAGTCCGGCAGGCGGCCCCCTCGCAAGAAGGGCAAGCCTACGACGCCGGCGGCCTCTGTCCAACCGGAGGCGCCAGACAATTTGCTGGAGGTGCTTAACGGCGCCTCCATCGATGAGGAGCACCGCACTGTTATGAGTGCGGTGATCCAGAAGGTTCAGTCCGCCAAGAGCGGGCTGACAGAAGGCTGTGCCAGCCTTCTAACAGGCTTCGAGGTATGTATTTAAAACATGTAAAAATGTTACCGCATAGACAGTAGCCCCTGATGCTCAGTTTGGTGTTCGGAAAGAAAAGCCGGACTGAGGATCTAAAAAGATATACGCAGGAGTCTAACATAAAAATGTCAATATGGGAATGCAGGCCGCGCT
The DNA here is from genome assembly GCF_018294505.1 of Triticum aestivum. Taxonomy (NCBI): domain Eukaryota; kingdom Viridiplantae; phylum Streptophyta; class Magnoliopsida; order Poales; family Poaceae; genus Triticum; species Triticum aestivum. Next base: position 92,468,179 of record NC_057801.1, on the reverse strand, counting down.
GCTGACCTCGGCCGCACTGACTGCGGAGGTCGATGCATTGAAGCAGAGCCTCGAGCGGTCTGAGAACGAGCTCGGCCTTGCCAAGAAGCAGCTCGAGACAAGGAAGGTAGGTAGTACCTTATGTAAGTGTATATAAAAATACCTGGTTGCAAATAGTGACAGGACCAACGTGAATGTGACAGGGGCCACAACCGAGGTGGCGACCCTGAAGGAAGCGCTGTCCAAGGCCGAAGATAATGCGGCCATGGAGCGCACCGAGCGAGAGAAACAAGAGGCACGGGTGGCGGAGGTGCGGCAAGAGCTCAATGCTCTCGTGAAAAAACACGAGAGTTTAGAGCTTGACTCAAAGACGCAAGAGTCCGAGCTTGCCTCGGCACTTGAAAGCGCCAAATCTGCCAAGGCCGAAGCCCAAAAAGCCCTCCAGGAGATTGAGGCGATGAAAAAGATAGCGGCGGGTAAGGCATTCTTTATGCAAAGCAAGCATGTGAAAGTGAATTACGTGTTACTTACCCGAATCCGGAGCTCTCCAGGAGCATTCGCAGATCTGCCCCGCAGTGTGTCCGCCGCCGCCGCATTCTACCGAGCCGAAGAAGGGAGCTCGACGGAGAAGGTGTTCTGGTCCTAGTATGCTGAGGCCAGACACCCAGTGCCCTTGAGCGACCAGCTGAAGCAGCTGGTCGAGCTCCATAAGGTAGCCGAACAGGCCATGAAGGGCCTTATAGGCCGGCTGTGGCTTGGGGAGGTCCTTCCTGAGAGCTACTTTGGGCTGGTGAGGTGGCTGGTGGATGTCTGTCCATGGCTTGAAGTTGTCAAGCGCTCTGTATGCATCGAACGCGCCCGTAGGGCCCTTGCCCGTGCCAAAGTGCACTGGGGCAAGCTGGATGCTGAGAAGCTGGTGACGAAAGGACCACCGGAGGGGAAGGAGCATCACAGGCCCGAGATGTACTATGAGGGCGTCCTAAAGGGTGCCAGCCTTGTGGCGAACGAATGTTCCAAGGATGTAATTTTTGAGTAAACTCGCTCGTGTTTTTATCCTGTGCGCTGAAAACTTGTTCATATGCGCTAAGCAACGCTTTTTGAATTTAAAATATTACCTTTTGTGCGGCCGTTTATTAAATCTGAGAGATGCAAGTCGTCGGCTTCTACCCCCATGCCACGAGTGCTGGGGTGTTCGGGATAAACCTAAGTTCTCTTGTTCCCATTCTTGGGTCCTTCGAGGGAGGCGCTCAGCACAACAAACAAGGCAATTGGACTTATAATGCTTTATCACTCTCACTTAGCCATATAATTCTATAATTTTAAATTTCGGCGAAGCCCCTAGTATTCGGAAGACCGAGTTCGGGGCGCTATCCACGCCTAGGCCGGACAAAGCCAGCTCCTCGCTCTAAGCGGCATAAGTCTTTAAGGACTCGAAAAACCTCTCGAACAGCGACCGGCTCTCGCCCTATCATGACGGTCAGTTTTAGCTTTCTCTACTGAGGTGTTAACCCAGCTCAACTGGGGCACAATCGCAGTAGTTCTCCCAGCGCTACCTTAGCCGATATAGCAGAACGCAAGGTACCAAAACATGGGAGCCGGTCAAACCCAACTATTGACCCAAGACATGATTCTGAGCCGATGCATATAATGTTATAAGTTCGGGGTGCCGCACTCATGAGAGTGTTCGGTCTTCTCACACCGTATTCTGGGGTACTTAAGCCCCTGGTGTATTGGCCGTACCAAAGTGTACGGTTGCAAAATGTCATAACTGAACATATTTACATAAAAAATGAATGCAATAATAGACAAGAGCTACGTATTGTTTATTAAAGGGCTGCTATGAAAGCAGAATGATACAAATAGTGCGATAAGCAAGAGATGGGATTATTTGACATGTCCCCCTCCAGGGGCAAGCTGCGAGACTTTAAGTAAAATAGGTATTTAGCTCGTTATAGAGACCACCTGGACATTCGACGTGGCTTGTTGTCTCCCTGGCTGTTGCATCATGTGTTCGGCAATTGTACTGCCGGACAGGCCTTCCTGAAAGTGGAGTCCTAAAAGTAAGAAAAGAGAAATGACAAAATCGGGAGCCCCTGGTGCGGTTAAGCTGCATTCTGGTCGTGCCGTGTTTGTGCCCTTCCCCCTATGCCCATGGTATTTCCAGAGCGTAGTTATGTACGCGTGGTACTAGTTTCGCAATCTCGCGAGGGCTGGGGTTGGGGCCGCACTGCTATGCTTGCTCACAACGTGCCAGACGGTCTTGTTGTAGGTTACTCCAGGTGCGCTTGACGATGTACGGCCGCTTAATAGCCGGACTGGAGAATTGCCTTGAGAGGCTACTTTGTACTTCCACCGCGAGGGCCGCTGTGTGCTCCTCTGTTCGGAGAGAGCGTTCAGTGTTTCCATTGACCGTAATGACTCCTCGAGAGCCTGGCATCTTGAGCTTGAGATATGCGTAGTGCGGCACCGCATTGAACTTTGCAAATGCGGTTCACCAGAGCAGGGCGTGATAGCCACTGCGGAACGGGACTATGTCGAAGATTAACTCCTTGCTTTGGAAATTATCCGGGGATCCAAAGACCACTTCGAGTGTAACTGAGCCTGTACAGCTGGCCTCTACACCTGGTATGATGCCTTTAAAGGTCGTCTTTGTGGGTTTAATCCTTGAGGGATCTATGCCCATTTTCCACACTGTATCCTGATAAAGCAGGTTCAGGCTACTGCCGCCGTCCATGAGGACTCTAGTGAGGTGAAATCCGTCAATGATTGGGTCTAGGACCAATGCGGCGAATCCGTCGTGACGAATGCTAGTGGGGTGGTCCCTTCGTTCAAAAGTGATCGGGCAGGAGGACCATGGGTTGAACTTTGGGGCGACTGGCTCCAACGCATATACGTCCCTGAGCGCACGCTTCCGTTCCCTTTTGGGGATGTGGGTTGCGTATATCATGTTCACCGCACTTGTGGGGGAAAGCCCTTCTATCCTCTGTTGTTCGATGGCCGGGGCTCCTCCTCGTCATCGCTATGCAGCCCCTTGTCTCTGTTTTCGGCACTTAACTTGCCTGCCTGCTTGAACACCCAACAATCACTATTGGTGTGATTGCTTGGTTGTTCGGGGGTGCCGTGTATCTGGCACGAGCGATCGAGTATCCAGTCTAAACTGGAAGGGCCCAGAGTATTTCTTTTGAATGGCTTTTTCCGCTGGCCGGGTTTAGAGCCTCTGAATCCGGCATTAACTGTCGTATCCTCAGTATTGTCGCCATTAATGCGGCGCTTGTGCTTGTTGCGACGCGACCTGCCATTGTTGTCCTTGGTATCCGAATTACCAGGTCTCTTGGTCATGTTATTGCTACGAGCTAGCCAGCTGTCTTCTCCCGCGCAAAAGCGGGTCATGAGTGTCGTGAGGGCTGTCATGGATTTCGGCTTTTCCTGTCCTAGGTGCCGGGAAAGCCATTCGTCTCGGATGTTATGCTTGAAGGCTGCGAGGTCCTCTACATCCGGACAGTCGACTATTTGATTTTTCTTGGTTAGGAACCGTGTCCAGAATTGTCTGGCTAATTCCTCTGGCTGCTGAATTATGTGGCTTAGGTCATCGGCGTATGGTGGTCGCACATAGGTGCCCTGGAAATTGTCAAGGAATGCGGATTCCAGGTCCTCCCAGCAACCAATTGACTCTGCTGGCAAGCTGTTAAGCCAATGCCTAGCTGGTCCTTTAAGCTTGAGTGGGAGGTATTTGATAGCGTGTAGATCATCACAATGGGCCATGTGGATATGAAGAAGATAATCCTCGATCCATACCGCAAGATCTGTTGTGCCATCGTATGATTCGATGTTTATGGGTTTAAAACCCTCGGGGATTTGATGATCCATTACTTCATCTGTGAAGCATAGTGGGTGTGCGGCGCCTCTGTACTGGGATATATCACGACGTAGCTCGGATGAGCTTTGTCTGTTGTGTTCGGACTGGCCGTATTTGCCATATCCGGCGTGACGGTTATCGTCACGTGTCGTGGGGCGCCCACGCGATCCGTAGATCGATCTTGTTTGCCTTGCCTTGTCCTCCAATATGTCTCGCAAGTCTGGCGCGTTTCCCCATGCCTTGGTACTTTTTGAGCGGCGTCGGGGTGCGGCTTGAGTCGATGGCCGAAAGGCCTCTCTGTCGCGGCCACGGGGTGGCCGGTCGGCCGCATCATACGCTGGTGATGTAGGTTTAGTTGCTTCCTCCTCTAATTGGGGTAGCAGCCTGCGCTTTGGGTAGCTCTTGGAGGGGCGTTCGAGTTTGTACTCTTCGGTAGCAAGGACTTCAGTCCATCTGTCGGCTAGCAAGTCTTTGTCAGCTCTAAGGTGCTGCTGTTTTTTCTTGAGGCTGCTTGCCGTGGCCATAATCCTGCGTGTGAAACGCTCTTGTTCGACGGGGTCCTTAGGCACGACAAATTCGTCGTCGTCGAGGCTTGCTTCGTCTTCGGAGGGAGGCATGTAATTATCGTCCTCGGCCTCTCTATCTGCCGCTCTCTCATGAGGGCTGGCTTCTCCATCCTCCTGCGCTGAATGCTACTGGAGGGGGTTGTCTTCGGCACTGTCCGGGGTGTTATTGTCTCCGGTGCCAGAATCACCGTTTTTGCTTTGGCGGGATTTAGAGCGGCGCCGCTGATGCCGGCGCTTAGGCTGTTTCTTGGAGGGGTCATCCTCCGTTGTTCCATCGCCATCCCCTTCTTTTGGGGTGTCCACCATGTATATGTCATATGATGAGGTGGCTTTCCAGTGCCCTATAGGCGCTGGTTCTTGGTCGTCTCCTTCATCGGCATCCATACCGTTGATGCCTTCGGAGTCGAAGTCGAGCATGTCGGTTAATTCATCGACAGTGGCTACGAAGTGGGTGGTGGGTGGGCTTCAAATTTCTTCGTCGTCCGCATCCCAACCTTGCTGACCATAGTCCGGCCAGGGCTCTCCTGATAAAGAGAGAGACTTTAGTGAATTCAGGATGTCGCCAAAGGGCGAGTGCTGAAAGATGTCCGCGGCGGTGAACTCCATGATCGGAGCCCAATTGGGTTCGATTGGAAGGGGTGTAGAAGATTCGGAGTCCAGAAAGGAGTCCGGCACCTTGGAGTCACAAGCTTCGCGAAGGACAAGACTGGTGTTCGGCTCGATCACCGTAGAGATTGCAGCCCCCGAGGCGATGTCCAACCATCCGTCCTCGATTGGCGTAGTCGGCTTCGAGCTAAGGGCCGAAGCGGACACCTGAGCGGCCTTCTGGGCACTGTCCGGCGGCAGAGCTAGATCATGCCCATCGTGATAGTGCGACGCGCTCGGCTGTGGCTTGAATCCGTCGAAGACCAAGTCTCCGCGGATGTCAGCCGTGTAGTTCAAACTTCCAAATCTGACCTGACGGCCAGGGGCGTAGCTTTCAATCTGCTCCATATGGCCAAGCGAATTAGCCCACGGTGCAAAGCCGCCGAATACGAAGATCTGTCCGGGGAGAAAAGTCTCACCCTGGACCGCGTCGTTGTTGATGATCGAAGAAGCCATCGGGCCTAAAGGTGATGACACAGAGGAACTCCCAATGAAAGCACCAATGTCGGTGTCAAAACCGGTAGATCTCGGGTAGGGGGTCCCGAACTGTGCGTCTAGGCGGATGGTAACAGGAGACAAGGGACACGATGTTTTTACCCAGGTTCGTGCCCTCTCGATGGAGGTAAAACCCTACTCCTGCTTGATTAATATTGATGATATGGGTAGTACAAGAGTAGATCTACCACGAGATTAGAGAGGCTAAACCCTATGTCACGACCGGTTTTCTGGGCATTGTTTCCCAGAAAATGGCCCTTGTGCTCACCAGCCCCAGGATTACTGTTAGCTGATGAGGCACCAACTTGATACCGAAACTCCAAGCAAAATACATAATATGTAGTACAAGACCATTCTGGCCTATGAGTACAACATAAGGTTGCTAGTGGTTGATGGCGGAAGCGGTTTGTGGCACGTCAGTGTCTATGGGACTCCATTTCCCACAGGAACAGCTGACCAGGTTAACTCCTATCTTCGCGAGGCTTCTATTACCGTTGCTTAGGTTCCGGGGCTGTCATCGCAACGCTCCTCTCCATGCAAGAAATATGGCCAAGACAATAGCCAGGGACAAGCCAGTGAGTACTTTGAATGTACTCGCAAACATTATGAACACGGGTATAATATAACAACCGATAATCATGCTCTGAAATATTCTATGATCACAATGTCAGTCATAAAATAAAATCCATGTTGCATGCAAGCAGGTTATTTATATGCAACATGAATATGTAATAATAGAGTAGTAATAAAATGCACCGACCGGGTGTCTGAAGCGACACCTCGAAAGGCTAGTAAATAACGAGCATGCCTCAGTAGGACGTCTGAGCGACACCACATAAAGGGCTTATAGAGTAAATAAATAACAGCATGCCACAGTCGGGCGTCTGAGCGACACCACATAAAGGGCTTATAGAGTAAATAAATAACAGCATGCCACAGTCAGACGTCTCAGCGACACCAGATAAAGGACTTATAAGAAAACAATCACAGTAAATATCCAGGAGGTAGAACCATCCCAGGGATACTTAATACTTCAAATAATATAAAGAGGTTAGTCCATAATAATAATAATCATAATCATCATAAGTCGCACGTCATGATCCATGTTCTGGTTTAGTAGTTTCTCCTCCGAAGACCGACACTAAGACCGACACTTGACCCAACCCAGACTGTAGTCCTTAACCATGGACACGGTTATTTGAATAGATTTAATCTCTGTAGAGGGTGTACTCTTTACCCACGAGTAACGGATTCCTTTAGTCCATCGGGACTAATTCCGTCTACGGTCTTTTAATTGAAAACACACCTGACCGCACACACCAGCCTAACTTACCGGTGTCTGGAATCACCCATGACACTAGTCAAGCAAAACTCTAAGTGGGGAGGCTACAACCTCGATTAGCATGGGATCACAAAATTTATACCGCGCGCAAACTGGGGGAGCTACCCCCTCGGCTACAACCGAAACACCCATGCCCCCGGACCAGGTGGCATGCCTACCGGATGCAGCCGGTATATTCCACCATGGACTCTATGTATAGTGTGTGCGGGAAAGGGGTTGACAACTTACTGAACCGTACCCTACCTATGGCAGGGACAAGTGGTAGTACAAAACAAGTATGGGGGTTACTGGAACAAGACTCGATCTACAGTCGACTCAGGAGGTTTAAGTATTCCTTGCATGATTAGCATAACAATTTATACTTCGACCAACAGACAGAATCACCACTCGACATACCCCATCATGTCGTATCAGACACAACCATCTTGACGGAGGACTAGGGACAAGCCCGTGTCTACCCAAGACAGAGGCTTTCCCGGATTCTTTCTGGTATGCATGAAAGGCATATGATGGTGACTACTATCACAAACATATCAAACTCCAATAGCATGAAATCATCAATAAGCACTCCTGAGTAGGGACATGTCATCACATAAAATAACGGATACTCCGTGTCGAGGTGGTGTTGTGAACGTGTCAAATAACACACACAATATTATGCCAGGGTTCAGAATGCTTGCCTTCAAGTTGTGGAGAGGCAGGGTGCAATCCAAAACTTTTGAAAGTTTTCTTCTCTCTCCAAAAATCCTATTTTTAAAAATATTGAATTAAAACATAGTTTCCAAAACAGTGCAAAAAAGTTGTCTGAAATTTTTTCAAATAAATCTGAAAATAAACTAGACAATATTTGAGAGAGGTAGGAAAAAGAATCAACTCATTTGGAGTCATATTTAAAAAGTTATGGTCAGTCAAAGTTTTGGTCAAACTCTATTTTTTAAAATAAAACAGAAAAGGAAAAACGATTCGAAACTGAACACGTCAAAGGCGTACTCTGGTTTTACGTATCCACTTATCCAGCGTGGGCTGGCGTGGGGGTCACTGACAGTGGGTCCAGGGGGGCCACTGGTCAGGTTTGACCAGTCGTCTTTCCCTCCTCTTCCTCTGCCCAAGCGGAGGCAGGACTCCGGCGATCGCCGCCGGTGATTGGCGGCTCCTCGCGGGGTTCCGAGGGCGGGGATGGATCCGCCAGTCCAGGGTGGTTCTCCCGGTGCTCGCTAGGCAGGTGGGGACGGAGGGAGTCGGCGGCGACAAGCTTCGCGGCGGCCGGTGGCTTCGGGAGCAAAAGGGGGTCTGGGCTACGGTGGCTCTCCGTCGCAGCAGGGGGTTTGGGCGGCTCCGCAAGACAAAGGGGAGTCGGGTGGTGGTGTTGGATGGACGGGAGAGGGCCTGGTTGCGATGAACGGGGCCGGAAGGCGGCGGTGGCCGAGCTGGCCAGAGACGGGGAAGACGGCCTCCCCTGGTCGATTGCGGGCTAGGGGAGCTCTAGGAGGATGGCTTGAGGCTGCTTGGGATCTAGGAAGAGCTCGGGGTCACCATTTATAGTGTAGCTAGGTCAGTTCCACCACTGTTGGGGATAAGATCGACGGCCAACCGCTTCTGTTGCGGCAGGGCGATGTGGCATCGACGAGCGCTTGCAGACGAGCGTGAGGATAAGCTTGGACTGCTCCAAAGGGCAGCTGGCGCGCGGCTGTGGCTCGGGCGGCGCCGTCCGTGGTAGGAGCTCACTATGGCTGGCCGCTAGCCGCCGTGGCCGACCTTATGGCGGCGATGTGGGGCTCCAGGGACGGCTCTACGGCGAGGGAGGGGGCGGTCGTGCTGGCTGCGAGAGGGGAGTGGCCAGGACGAGCACGGGGGGGGCGGCAGTGAGACGCGGCGGCTTGGTGCGCACGCGTGCAAAACGTGTGCTCTGGGCGCGCCCAGAGCATGCGCACCAGGTGTTCGGCGAAATGCCAGGGCATGCCAGGAGGCTTGGGTGGGGCTGGGGCTTACCAGGTCTAGGCTAGGGTGTGCAAGCAGATCAGTGGACAAGCTAGTTTGATCATAGGATCAAGTTTACAATGAAAACTAAAACTTATGCCAAAACTGCTCATGCACTCAAGGTGTTTGACAAAATGCTAGAGGCATCTAGGCCGTTCTTGGAGTGTCCAAAATCTCCAGATCCTAGTCTCTTTAGAAGGTAAAGAGGGTGGCAAGGTTAGTTTGTCAAAGACAAAAACTTGTTAGTGCAATTATTTGAGAAAACCAAATTTGGTCAGAAGGGAAAAGGATATGGTTTCATGGACCAAAAATACTCCCATGGGGCCACTCTCCTGGACTTAAGGGTTTTGTAGGGTGGTTTACAAGTAGGAAAAGGAATCATAGCTAAAAGGGCAAGTTGAAACATGGTTGCAGTACAATTCAACAAGCTGGACCAGAATGAAGATGAGGATGATTTGCTCAAATCTTGCAAAGAACATGCATGGGTTTTTTCATAAAAATGAATTATATGCATCTACTGACATCTCCAAATTTTTATGTAATGTTTAAAGAAATATTTAAATAGGTTGTAGTGAAATCTTACCAACTGGATCAGTTTTGAAAACTAGGGTTAGAGCTTAAAAACTCAAATGAATAAATGATATTTTTGCATCAGAGTGATATAAAAACACCACATGACATCCCAATTTTTGGTGAAAATTTTAAATGCATTTATCAAATAGTAGCAGTGCAAAAGAGGCCCTAAAACCTTTGAAAAATTATTTTAAAAGAATAAAGCTCAGGAAAACAATTATGCAAATAAATCCACTGATGAAAGAATTGTTGTATTGAGAGAGTATACAAGTCCAATAATATTTTTGGAAAGTTTCCCCATAAGGTAAGAACTCCACAAAAATCAAAGAGAAGGGAGGTTTCTGAGATCAAAAGAAAATCCAGAAAATAAAATTTTTAATCTCCTGGTAAATTTTATCAAACAAAACATGGTTAAATTTTTGGGGTGTTACACCTTAGAAGCTAGCCTATGGTATGATTGTTGTTCGTCCTACGGACTAAAACCCTCTGGTTTATATAGACACCGGAGAGGGCTAGGGTTACACAGAGTCGGTTACAATGGGAGGAGATCTACATATCCGTATCGCCAAGCTTGCCTTCCACGCCAAGGAAAGTCCCATCCGGACACGGGACGAAGTCTTCAATCTTGTATCTTCATAGTCCGGGAGTCCGGCCAAAGGTCATAGTCCGGCCATCCGGACACCCCCTAATCTAGGACTCCCTCAAGCGCCCCCCCCCCCTGGGCGCGCCCCCCTACCTCGTGGGCCCCCTGTTGCTCCACCGACGTACTCCTTCCTCCTATATATACCTACGTACCTCCGTCAGATCAGATACGGAGCCAAACACCTAATACCACCGCCGCAACTTTCTGTATCCATGAGATCCCATCTTGGGGCCTATTCTGTAGCTCCACCGGAGAGGGCATCTACCACGGAGGGCTTCTACATCAACACCATAGCCTCTACGATGAAGTGTGAGTAGTTTACTTCAGACCTTCGGGTCCATAGCTAGTAGCTAGATGGCTTCTTCTCTCTGTTTGGATCTCAATACAATGTTCTCCCCCTCTCTTGTGGAGATCTATTCGATGTAATCTTCTTTTTTCGTTGTGTTTGTTGAGACCGATGAATTGTGGGTTTATGATCCAGCTTATCTATGAATAATATTTGAATCTTCTCTGATTTCTTTTATGTATGACTGAGTTATCCTTGCAAGTCTCTTCGAATTATCCGTTTGGTTTGGCCAACTAGATTGGTAGTTCTTGCAATGGGAGAAGTGTTTAGCTTTGGGTTCAATCTTGCGGTGTCCTTACCCAGTGACAGAAGGGGCAGCAAGGCACATATTGTTGCAATCGAGGATAACAAGATGGGGTTTTTATCATATTGCATGAATTTATCCCTCTACATCATGTCATCTTGCTTAAGGCGTTACTCTATTTTTAACTTAATACTCTAGATGCATGTTGGATAGCGGTCGATGAGTGGAGTAATAGTAGTAGATGCAGAATCGTTTCGATCTACTTGTCTCGGACGTGATGCCTATATACATGATCATACCTAGATAATCTCATAATTATTCGCTTTTCTATCAATTGCTCAACAGTAATTTGTTCACCCACCATAGAATACCTATGCTCTTGAGAGAAGCCACTAGTGAAACCTATGCCCCCCGGGTCTATTCTCATCATATCAATCTCCATTACTTTATTTACTTGCTTTGTTTTTACTTTGCCTTTTACTTTTTATTTTGCATCTCTATATCAAAAATACCAAAAATATTATTTATCATCTCTATCAGATCTCACCCTCGTAAGTGACCGTGAAGGGATTGACAACCCCTAATCGCGTTGGTTGCGAGTAGGTATCGTTTTGTGTAGGTACGAGGGACTCGTGAGTGATCTCCTACTGGATTGATACCTTGGTTCTCAAAAACTAAGGGAAATACTTACGCTACTTTACTGCATCATCCTCTCCTCTTCGGGGAAATCCAACGCAGTGCTCAAGAGGTAGCAGGGTACCTCCTTTTTTTATTCTAGAAACAACCACACGCGAATATCGAGGTGTTGGTTACATAGAACAAATTTCCTAGAGTTCGTGCTCATCCCTCCTCTATCTCTCTTCTCAGCCAGCCAGCAGACGCGCGGAGCCCATCGTCTCTTTGCTCATATACGGTCCCACATGTCAGTGAAAATGCAAGAGGACCCACTGAACCTGCACAACTTTCACCTCAACGTGCTGGTGATGAAAAACAAATCCAATAAAGATCTTCGGTGGCCGCTTTTGGAGTTACTCAAGAGTAGTAAGATTCTATTTACAGTTTAACCCAAGATGCACATCACGTGGCTTCAACTACCACTCTATTTTCTTGCATGACACGACCTGGATGTTGGATGTCCCACATGTCGGCAAAAGGAGGAAGAACTCGACCAAATCTTCGGTTGTGCTCTCGGATTAGACTAGTTGTGCTAACTTAAAATTTTATTGTGTAGAATGGATGCAAGTTTTGGTATTGGGAAGAAGAGTACATCGATATATTGATAGAGCATAATTTAGTAGATGTTCTAGCACTTTTAGCTAGCATAGAGGCTAGAGATGAGACTAGTGCACTTGTTGATAGAATAGAGGCTAGACATGAGACTAGATGCGAGGAAGCAACATCTACTTCTTTACACTCGAAGAAGAAAGAAGCACGCAAGATCGAGCCTCCACAGATCAACAATGAATGCATCCTTCTCTCTGCTCTGGGTTCGATACTCATGTGTTATATCCTCTATTTTATTCATTTCCTCTTCTTCTATCAATGAAAAGATACGCAAGCTTTGCGTATTCGTGAAAAAAGATCAACAATGAATGCATCGAGAAGGCACTAATCCAACTTACAGGAGCAGTTATGGAAGTTGGATATCTTCTAAAATCTATTCTTGTGGTTCTTGTTTCCTTTGGTCTTGCTTTTCTAGTAAAAATTTTGGTGATGTATTTCCATGTACCAAAAAATCAATGATGAAAAAAAGATATGTGTTTGCAAAGAAAAATGTACGCGGCCGGGATGCGTCCGCGCATTTGGCGCACGACCACCACATCCGAGAAATGGCTCGGACACGACCCCATTGCCCTACCCAAATGGACAGAATCTGGGCAAAACGGAGGTCCGTTTGGGGTCGTGCGTTGGAGTTGGCCTTACAAGTGGGACTGCAGTTGAGGAAACCGACTATCGGCAAACCCCCACCTCACCCACCGTGCAATGGCTGAGTTAGAGAAACGACGAGGTTGAAGAGATTGTTGTAGCACAGACTCCAAGAAATATGGTGTTAGATGGAAGTCGTGTTGGTGGCGTGTGTCGTACTCTTGGACATGAATGCTTGTTCTGGCCCATGCCACCCTACTACTCCTACTACTTATAGTAGTATTATCGAGGATTCGAGGTGCTAGTTACGTACAGCAAACACATTAACATATGGCCCACCTCACACTGTGGCCAAATTTCCTGGAGTCTGTGCTAGGATAAAAAGTGTTCTTTGTGAGGGTGGGTGGCTGGTCTCAAGTTTAAGCAATATCATCGAGTTGAACCACGAAGGATGGTAACAAGCTTGTCGAAGATAGCAACAACTTCATAGTTCTTGTAATTCCAAGAGCAATTGGGAACTCGACAAATTGCTATCTTCCATAGAAGACAGTCACCATGATCGTATTTGAACGTGCGTAGAATACCGGTGTGCTCAACCTCTGGGTAGTCTGCTGAGATTTTTCAAAGTGGAACTCGGTGATGAGTGTACACATTCACAAGTTCCCACTCGCAGTTGTACCCAATATAAACAACCCAATCTCCATTTGCGCCTGCCCAAGCCTTGCCCTCAAGTGATGGCATCTTAACATCATACGTATCATTATCAAGCGGCATCAACTTGCACAAGGCGAGGCCTCCGTCGTCCCTGCGCCAGTCAGCAGGGTCATGGCGAAGAAGATAGGGGAGATCAAACCGCTCCTGGACCCTTGGGTTCCTTGTAATGATGTTGTTAGTTGAGTCGAGAATGGTCTTGAATGAACCTGCCATGCTAGCCGAGGTGATGATGTCGCACCGATCAATGAGTTCCTCCACCACGTCATCTTTCAGATCGGGGCAAGAATAACGGGGTCGTTTCTGGCATGTTCCCTCCATGAAGAAGACGATCGAACAATGGCAGAAGGAAGGGTGAAGGCAAATGGAGGGGGGAGGAAGAGTGTGCGATAACAGTTCCAAATCAAGAGGGAAAGGCGAAGAGTCGGTGGACAGTTGCCAGTTTTCCACGGTACACGAAGAGGCGCCCCAGCCTACACGTCCGTTTGGAAATACTAGTAGAAAAGGACTCGCTGACGTCTCACTGACATGTTGGAATGGGACCACATGTCAATGAAATATGGTGTGTAATTTCTCGTGCAAAATGCGATCTGGCCGCGTTGGCCCGAGGTGCCGCATTAGTTATCGACCTTTATTTTTTTAACATACAATCTGAATGGATAGCTCCTGTGGTCATCACACATGAGCGGTTATATAGGTGGGCTAGGTGGGCAGGCGGTTGAGTAGGCGGCAACAATCTGAGTGCTGAAAGAGTTGATCCGATGCTTGGTTTTGTTTGGATTTTCCAACTATGACCATTGGATAGAGTGAATCAATGGCCTACTTTCAAAGTTATTCTCATACTATAGAATTTTTGATTGAGTTGCTGTGCTACTACCGTCCAATATTCGTGTGTGGTTGTTTCTAGAGTAAAAAAAGGAGGTACTAGTACTTACTGTGGGAAAGGTGAAGTGATGGTTGATTCTCCTGAGCAACTTATTAATGTGGGAATATGGTAGTACCAGCGGATTCAATGAATAGACAAATGATGGTTGCTTCATCCGAGCAACTTACTGTGGCGAAGGTGGGACACTGTGATTTGACTGCTCACTAGTCATTACTACTGCGGCGCAACGACCGGGGTGAATCTTTCCCTGCAGTTGTGTTGTGCACTCAATATTGCTGCATGGCAGGTGGAGCCGGATGAAGGATGTCCAACATGTCGGCAAAACGAAGTTGAATTGTTTCTGGCATTGCTATCAATCCTTCAGGATTTGTTTATATGTACGCATAATTTTAATGTAATTGTACTGTGATGCTATGAAGGTTTCAACTTTGGTTCCCGCAGGAAAAAAAGGTTTCAACTTAGGATTCATGTGTCTTGCCTCAAGATTATCTCGTTACAACATTCCATCAAATACAAATGAAACTACCATGGCTACTAATGCATCTAAATGGTTCGCAGATCAGCGCCAATATTCACATCACAACTAAAGACAAAGTTGTGAGAAGGTGTACAAATAAAGAAAAATATATAATTGATTGATGTTGTTCATAGGCATGGCTCCATTTCCTTGGCACAGTGTTCATTGCTTGGCAGCTAGTTTCACCTAGCTCTGTAGCCAAAAAAGAGGTGTATGGAGGACACCACAATCCGATCATTTTGTGCAGCTCCACTAAAATCGAGTGGACCATCCCTGTTTGCAAAGATATCCAGTCAGTGTGATTACAATAATAGTGGAACTAGATGATGAAACATAACACACACAAATAGAAGCCGATCACCTCTACGATCTCTCTTTAGGACTAACTTCTTATTGGAGAAGATTAGGCACTGAGTTGGATGAGGAGGATAGCAAAACCAATCTCCCTTTCTGTAGTCCCACGGAAATGTAAAAACGTTGCCCGCGTGACATTTTGGTGGAACTACACAAAACACTCTTAAGAAAAAAGTGATTTGTGCAGTTCACCAAAAGGTCGCAATAGCAACGAGGTGAAAATGGATAGCCCTGTTTGCAAAAGGAGGTAGAAAGGAAACAATTACTGCCCAATAACACGAGTTGAAGACACATACGCCGACAAAAAAGAAGCATATTCCATGTAATAAGGGAAAGATAGCACATGGTGGTTTATCAAAAATGGTTTGAGGACGAGATTGCAAGATGGAAAGTACGCCGGCCGAGATACGATTTAAGCAAACAACTAAAGAAGATCCACATGCAGCAACATGGGAAGATGGGCAGTGGAGCAAGGCCGGAGGAAGCTGTACCTGAGGGTCGTCGGGATGTTACTAGGAGGGCGCCGGCGGCCGGGATCTTCCCATACTGCGGCAGCGAGCAAGTGGCGAAGGCCCTACCGCGTCGGAGCTTGGTCGGAGAGAACGGCGAGTACCGCAGATCGGGAAGTGTTGCCTCAACACCGTCGAACAGAGATATGATGCACATCCTCCATTTCCGCCGGCGGACAGGATGCGGCCGGATCACTGACCAACGCTGAGAGAGAGAGGCCACCGCCGCCTTGTGTGAGATGGTGTGACGAGAGACAAACCCATTTTTTCATTTTCCCCACGGCAATCGTTTTATATTCTGTACGTGCCATTGAGGAATATATAACTTTATTTAATACTAATGCGTCAAGTCGAACTTTGTTCCGTCTAGGCGTGGTACCTGACCCTCCTTTGAGTAAACAACCGCTACACGCGTCAAATTATCACGTGGGCTGCCTTTTCATACAGAAACAAACTCCACCGTGTACACGCGCGGGTGTGGCCGGGAACAAGACGTGAGTACGTGTGTCCTGCGTGCACCTCTTCTTTAGGTGCAGGTACGTACGTGGGTGGGTGTGAGAGAGATGGTTTGTGCAAAACAGAGGCAATGTGTTGATGATATCTCAAACAGAAAAACGTAACATATGCAATGTGTGTGAAATGGAGTCATGGACGTGAGATATCGATAGAATTGAAAACAGGGATGAAGTGTGTGGCTGCGCGATCGATAAAGAGTGCCATCGAATTTGTGTTTGCCCACGTCAAAGATACAGGGCGGCTGGCCTACTGGAATTTGAGAGGGCAGAGGTGCAGTTTTTCTCCGTGGCATGGATACCTACCTACAACGTTCGTCTATCGGTGTGTGTGGGTGGTGGGGGGAGGGGGCAGAGACCGATCGACTAGTATATGTGTGGGGAAGGAGAGAGACCTAGCTATGTATTGAGGGAGATCGATCGCATCCATGGATATGTGTAGCAGAGGAATAAGGTTGGGAGAAAGACAAAGGTAGAGCGTCGGAGGGTTGGTGGTGGAGTGGCGTCTCACAAATGGTGGGAGAGGCCTGCTAGACAAACGGAGGGTACGAGTGCAATATCAATAAGAGAGGGCGGGGGATGTCTGTCTGTCTATGCACGTGCGTGTGAGAGACGGGTCGGGAGGTATGCAAGGATGATGAGGGGAGACGATATGGTTGTGGTAAGCATACGTAACTACATAGGAAGATCAACCTCGTGTGTCCGAGAAAGGGAGAGACATAACTAGCGAGGTAAGTGTATCGGTGCGTGGGGAAAACGAATTATAGTCGACCTGGCTATATGTAGGGAGATCAGTACGTATACACGCCTGCATGTGTTAGAAGCAAATAAGGTCCGGAGAGACAGACAGGGGGAGAGGGGTGCGGCTAGGAGGTGGTGCGAGAGGCCTACCATGTCGAGGGGGGAGGAGTGTGCGAGTATGAGATCAATGAAAAGAGGGGCGGGAGTGTGCACCTGCGTGGAACCGTATTGGACATAGGGGGCATGGACGGTGAGAAGAGAAGAGGGGAAGTATATATGTGTTTGTGGTAGGCACACTTGGCTAGAGAGGTATATCGACCGGTGTGTGCCGGAAAGAAGGAGCCGGGGGCCTACACACACCGCGGGTGGACGACCTAAAGAGAAATAACGAACGTGCGCGATGGAGGGGACGCTAAGGGTGGGTGAGAGGGGGGCGGGCGTGTGCATGCACGATAGAAAGTTAGCGCTAGCTAGCTACAAATAGAAGAGGATCGTGAAGGTGTAAAAGACGAACAAAGATCATAATTCATTATAAAAAAGTGGATACGGATACTTGAAGAAGATATCATAATGTAGAACATTGATTATAATTTGGGCTAATGTGTGGCTTTTGCAGCTCAGGTCTAAATACTTGTCATAATGTAGGGGGCGGGGCACTATACTTTGTGTGATAAACACGGTGTACGTATGGAACATGGTTTAGATTATGAATATATAGTTAGTACATCAAATGTACTATTATTTGGAATCAACATCAAGTGTATTCAAAAAATAGAATTCGAGTTCATGTAGTACACATAGTTCATATCTATCTCTATAGTAATCATGTGGTGTGTTATTAAGGTAATACACGAATGATGGTTGAAGTTGGCAACAATCATGATTGTAGATTCTTATTGAAATAGAGAAACGAATTCAAATTCAGTTCGAATTGCAGCGGTAGTATAGACATTTGGAATGCACTAAAATGTTGGTATGAGTAGGTTACATGCATTATACAGCAAGCGAAAAAATTTAATTGGACATAACATGGATTCATACTCCCTCCTTCCATCTATATAGGGCGTAATGCGTTTTTTAAGACCGCCTTTGACTATTGACAAGATTAATAGTACATGACATGCACAATGTGAAAATTATATCATTGAAAGCTCCTTTCACACACGAATTTAACGGTGTGCTTTGTGTAAGTTGCATGTCATATATTATTGCTCTAATATTTGGTCAAAGTTAGCATCAAAAAACGCATTAGGCCCTATTTAGATGGAAGGAGGGAGTAGCTTTGAATAGCATTTGTATAGTAAAACGGGGCAAGACTCTCTCTTTGTGTGGTGTGAATAGTTTTATTTTTCGTTTTCTTTTTGGTTGAGGGAAGTGCGAATTGATTTGGTACGTACAAGTACAATATTACACGTTAGGCTTGTCCCTAAAATTCAACCCGCGCCTTGTTATATCCCGAAAATTCAGATATCGTGCTCCCAAAACTGGCACCTTCACAACCCGCACCTTGCTATCCAGAAATTACAATGCGCGCGAAAACTCCCTCCAACTGCCAAATCCCGACAAGCGAAATCCCCCTTCTAACCCTGAGCCGAAAGGGCCACTAATTCAAATCGGTGGGGGGTACTTTTGCATGGTTCACCCCCTCCCATCACCTCCTTTTCGCCATTTGAAATCCTAGGCCGCCATAACCTCTCCACTCCAGCCGCGAAACCCCACCCTCCTCCATCCGCCACCTTACCACTGCCCAGCCAGAGCCTCTTCCTTGACGACATCGTCCACCACAATAGCTCGACGTCCCTCGTCCACCTCCCCGGATGAGGATCCCTCGTCCATCTCATCGTACCACCGGTTCATCCACCCCGTCCTCCACCTCCAAGGGGCTACTCCGATGATTGCCTCGTCTATCGCGGCTGCTCCATCCCCACAGTGCCACCTTAACCTGCTCCACCAGAACCGCAGCATCCTCACCGACTCCTCGGACGAAGCAGAGGCCTACTCGGCGCCACCAAAGAGGTTGCACACTCATCGCATCACACCTTCTCCTTAACTCGACCTCCCGGCGCCAATAGTGCTCCATCCTGCACCCCCATGGAGTGGCTACCTTGAAGCCAGCGCCGCGGGAGACATCTCCACGGCGGCTCTCCCCCAGTGCGAGGCCCCTTCGGCGGCGGCGTCCATACCAGCCAGATCTGCTGCTACTACTCCGGCTCTCGCTCGCTCGTGCTGCTGCTGCTGCTCTGGCTCTCGCTCGATCGCTCGCTTGCCCAGCTGCTGCTGCTCCGGCTCTCGCTCGCTCACTCACGCTACTGCTGCTGCTCTACCCTCGCTCGTACTGCTGCTTTGCTCCGATTTAGCTACACTTCAGTCGACTGAATCGACTTTTGGGTCAGTCGATTTTCAGGGGGGGGCTCGCCGGAGGTAAGGAAGAACCACCCACAGCGGGGACGGGGGCTCGCCGGAGAGGTACCCCACTATCTATCTTAGGGTTAAGGGTGGGGGTGGGGGGCATAGAGGGCTGGCCGGGATGACGGTGGACCGGTGGTGGGGAGTTGTTTTGGGGCGGCGAGGCAGCGCTAGGGCCGGTGGTTCGGCCGGTGGTGGCTGGCGGCTCAGAGGGGTGCAGGTTGAAGATGAACTGCATGCCCTCCCTAAACTACATGCCAAGTGCCTCTCTGCTACCATTGCATTCAGTTTCGATAGTAACATTCGGATTCCACAGTAAATTTCAGTTTCGGTAGTTAAGTTCATGGTCAATAGTTTTTACCTCATCTGTTGTAGTCAGGTGGTTTTTGGTGATGTAAATTTTACATATATTTTACATCATCTATTGGAGATGCTATTAGAATCCCACTTGAGATTGACGATGTTTGTCTTGTGCTACTTCAGCCTTGACGTCTTACGGCTCACCGGAGCTGCTCCAACAACAGAACGATCCATCACAACATAGCAGTGCCCTGGGCGCCGTCTACAGATTCCTCAGATCTTCCTCCACACCTCCGACAGCCACCTCTGCCTCAACTGCTTCAGCGACCAACCCAATGATGCTGAGGTCGACACGGCTACGACAAAGAGGTTGTACACTTGTTGCATCACTTATTACTATACATTCATGTCGATCCATTAGGGCTATTTTGGTTCAACGGAAAAACATAGCAATGGGGAATTTTCCAATGGCACTCTACTATTCAATTATTCATGCATTTTGTTGAAAGGAATGAAGCAAAACATCCACCTGGACCTACTTTTCAAAATCCTATGCATGAAAACAAGACCAAGTGCATTAGTGGCAGAATAACATTCTAACTGTACACGCTTTCATATGGTTTCACTTTATTTTGGCCATGTTTCTTTGCATTCCTCTGCTCTTCCAATTCCTGTAAACCAAACACCCAAGTTGACAGAAATCCTGTGTTTACAAATGCTCTGTTTACCATGTGCATTCCTATGGTGTTTTTCCTATCCCTGCGTTTTTAGAATCATGCAAGCCAAATGAGCCCTTACAGAATTACTTCAGTTACAGGTAGGTGTCGAAGGGAACTTTGTGTGGTTTGTCCTGCTCCTGCCGCGACGTCGTCCACCTCACCTGAGCTGCTCCATCGACAGAAGCATCCACCAAACCAGACATCACGACTCCTGACCGTCTTTCGCCGCCTCAAATCTCCTTCCCTGCCGCCGGCACCCACCGCAATGGCATCACCATCATCGACTCAGCAGATGAACCTGAGGAGTACACGGGTCCACAAGAGAGGTCGCACTCTTTTGTTTCTGCTTATGTTATGCATTGCTTAAAATTACCTGCTACTTTATCATCCTGTTCACCTCTTGGACTCCAAGTCAGGTCCAAATTAATGTTCAAACTTGAGTTCTAAATTAGTTGTGGGGCACATATCGAGGCAGCAATGAATAGTATGTCTGTCTAATATCTGGTTCACCTAGGGTATGCCTATGTTGTTCATCTTGGGTGGGAAACAAATAGTAAAGCAATCATCATCTGTCTTTTTATTAAATTAAAGCAATCATCAGCCTGCTATCATTATTTTTGGATCCATCCACTGGTTGTTACCATCACTCTAAATTTCTGCATGCTCTCCTTACATAATCTCACCATATTTTTTTCGTATGCATGTCAGATATTGTACACAGTCATGTTGAACATGTAGAGAAAAAGAGAAGAGTTTTGCGCGGCAATACAATGTCATGCAGACATCGCTCCATGGTGGGTTCAATGGCAAACCCTCCCCACCCCTCTCCAGATTGTAATCCAGAGGAAGATATCTGTTCTGAGGCGGATTCAGACGCCGCTGACCACTCCTATTTACCCCCCCCCCCCCCAAGGTGTTTGCTCTACCTTGGCATGATGATGTTAGTCATATCATGCATATGTTGCCTTGCAGTGCCTACTTTTGACATCATATATGTCATCTGCTTAGTTTAGACATGTTCTGTAATGCCACTGTTTAGTTTCTATATCATATATGGGAATTATGCAGTCTCATGTCTTTTAGCCAGCCATAATATATGTGAAATGTGCAATGCCATCCTGTTTAACCAGGCATCATATATTTGAATGATATCTTGCCCATCCTTTTCTTCATTACATTTCCATTTGTCGACAATGTTTGTACATTAAACTACTCTTCCTGTGAATCAGCCATTTGGGTGGGAGATGGAAAAATCTGGAGTGAAAACAAGGCCTTCAGAGCAGACAGTGCTACCTGTCGAAGCAGATCTCTTGTTGGGTCCCGATAGCTCCTCAGAGATGGATTCAGAGACAGATGACCAGTCCTATTCCCCCACCGAGGTGTATGCTCTAACTTGGCACGGTTATACTGCTCATATCATGCATATGGTGTCTTGCATTGCATAGTTTAGACATCATATACACAATATTCAACACCATGTTCTTAGTTCAGACATCATATCGAATGCCCTCTGTTTAGCATATAAATCACATATGTGAATTAAATGATGCGATCCTGATTACTTAGATAACATGTAGGTGAATTATGTCATGCGATCCTGTTTAGTTATTCATCATATCTTTGAATTATGTTATGCTATGCTATCCAGTTTAGATAGACATCATATATGTGAAATTATGTCATGCTATCCATTTTAGTTAAACAATATACATGTCAACTATTTCATGCCCTCTTTTTTCCACACTATCTATTGCATCTGTCTCTCATACAATGTCTGTACATTCAACTATGTTTCCTATTTATCAACCATTTGAATTGGAGCGGGTGATGCCAGTATCTAGCGGACTAAAAACACGGTCTTCAAATAAAACAGTGCTACCTCTTGGTGGAGATAGCACCCCGGTTGTACATGCACGAGAACCAGCCCTACCACACATAACTCAAACTCTCGCAGATTGTACCCCTACTGCGATGGACAGAGAACCAGCTTCACCCAATCTAACCCCAACCCCAGCAGATAGTAACCCAGTTCCTGTTGACACAGCACCATCTCCACCACAGAGCTCCCAAACAAGAGCAGTTAGTAAGGCAGCTCCAGTGCCCAAAGGGCCAGTACTACCACGGTGAACCCCAACTCCACCAGTTAGTACGCCTATTCCTATGGAGGAAGCACAACCAATTAGTTGTAGTTTAGCAGCTATCACATTTGATGTTGTTAAATCGTATGTGTGTATCTTCCCATCTTGGAAATATTATACTGAAGATGAAGGAAAATGCCAGTTGCAGGTGTTTGTCCAGGAGTTATGTGTAAGTAATGTTATTCATGGCAATTACTTTGCTTTGTCCCATACATCCTACCTCCATGATGGTTATAATACAGCAAATTTTCCCATTTTTCTCTATAGTGAAGGACCAATTTGGAAACTCAGGATGACGTAACCTGTGCTAATACCTCTGCTATCTTCAAGAATGCTTGGTGGCAGTATCGGAATTACCTGAAGAAAACGTACTTCACCGGCAAAGAAACTCATCAAATTCCCTTACGTTCTCCTGAGACACATTTACTGGATGACAACTGGAACGCCTTGTTCTGTACTGGTCCCGAACCAAGAATGTTGTAAGGTCTATGAGCTCATTTTCTATTTTTAAGTACTATATTCTTGTGTCTTACTGTACTCTGTTCATGTAGAACAAGTGCCTAAACCTGAAGAACAATTGTTCTAATTTAAGATTGCATTGCTGCGTTTTGCCACCGCCTTGCGCTTTACTGACCAAAGTGCATGCCTATGCGCAGTTATGCACAGATTAAGCGTAGTTATGCACAATGTGTTTTGCCAACGCCTAGAGCCTAGGTGCGCCTTTTTTAACTATGATTGCTATCATGCATACTGCTTTGCTCTTATATCACTGTATTTACTCATACAAACTTATTTTAAAATTGAAGGATCCAATCGAAACTCCAATGGCACAGCAGGTATGTTCACGCATGTTTCTTTAACAGGTTTGCTCTTATCAATAGCTCTGTTGATTTCAATTTCAATTGTGTATACACTTGACTTCTCATATCATGTTTATTATTAGCATCACAACAGAGCCAATAGTGTTGTTGTACATGTAGACCCATGGTACCCATCTGAAATCTTGTTGTGTCGTGTAGTTTCCCATGCTTTGTATTCTTTCATCGCTGCTTTGTCTTGAACTGATATGATTTGAACCGTGTCTCTATTTTGATTTGGCAAGACAATGCAGTGACCATAGGACATAGATATATGTTTGTTTGATGCTTTTATTATGTACTAGTACTTGGCAATAGAAGAATTGGTAGTTTAATCCTGTCCACCTTACTAATGAATTGGTTCACCGAAATGAGTTTCATATACTAGTACATGCTAAATCTATTATCTGTCTGCTTGTTTCTTATTTTAGAATACTGACAGAATATTGGGGAAGAGTGCCTTATTAAGCAATGGTAGAGGAAGTAATGTAGATAAGGTTTAGGATAGTGACACATCCTTGTTGGTCTCCAACAAAGCTGATAAAATAGCTAAGGAAGACTATCTTGAAGACAGTGAGACAACCCCAAAGTCATGTCTTGGTTTAGTGTTCGAGTTACTGGCCACTACCGCTTGCACAAGCTATTCAAACTCACTGTCTGAATCAATTCGGTTTCTTCAGTCTCAACTACAAGCTGAAAGACATCGATCAGCTGGGCTGCGACAAGAAGCGGAAGGACTGCGGAAGTCCCTGGAGCATTCAGATGCATACTTTCTAGTGCAACAACAAGCGTTGGAGGATTTTAGCGCCAAATAGGACAAAGGTAATAAGCTTGCTAAGCTTATTGCCAGCATGGTGGATACCCATGATAACGTTTCTTGAGCTCTTCTGAAGTTGTTTCAGTTATGCTCTTGTTTTGCTGCTGCGTTTATTTGCACTGGTGGCCAATTTTGATGGCCAGTGTATGTAATATGCTGCTTTGTTCCCTATATTTGCACTGGTGGAGAACTTTGATGCCCAGTGGATGTAATATGTGTAATAGTGGTAATAGGCTAGCGTTAATTGCTTGCTTATTTATTTCCTTATTGTCTTGTTTAGTTGTTTGCTTGTAGTCACTGCAGTTCTTTTTTTGTGTGTTTCTAGTGGCCACAATAACCTATTTTTGGAAACTAGGTCAAAATAATCGTGGCAACACATGGACTGTTGTAACCATGGGCCTCCTGCGGGTCGTATGATCCATGGGCCTTCTACGGGCTATAGGATCCACTGGCCGTCTATACGGGCCGTAGGATCCATGTGCCTTCTACGGGCCGTAGGATCCATGGGCCTTCTACGGGTCGTACAATCCATGGGCCTTCTATAGGCCGTATGCTCCATGGGCCTTTTACGGGCTGTAGGATCATGGGCCTTCTACGTGGCGTATCATCATTTCGCCAATCATGGGTCGTACTATTCGTGGACCATAACGGGCTGTTAATAGGCCGTATTTGATAACTCTATGAAAACAGCCCAACAGGGTTTTTTTACATGAAAACGGCCCATCGTATTAACGGGCCACAAACGGGCTGACTGTAACCATGGGCTGAATTTGACCCACAAGCAGAAAATGACAGTAACTGACCGTAAGTAACCGAATGTTGGAAATGAGCCCAGGAATAAATGGGCCCTGAGAAGGCCGAAAGATAACATGGGCTGGAAACGGCCCAATGGAATAATGGGCCGTTAATGGGTATAAAGTGATACACTGTTCATTACGGGCAAGTTTCACCACGGGGCATTAATGGGCCAAGAGTTACAAAGGGCCTCATATGGGCTGAAAGACGTCATGGGCCATACATGGGCCGGAAGTTAAAACAGACTGGAATCATATTGGACGGCCCAGATGATGCCTCTAGGCCTAATTCGGAGAGGTCGTAACGGGCCCTGGGTTAGTGGGCTGTAAATGGGCTATATGCAAACATGCCGTTAATAGGATTTCCGTGGGCTAGCCCGCCACCTTTTGACCAAGTCAAACGGGCCGACTTTTTCACAGGAATGGGCCTCTGTTGGGTTGTGCCATGTGTCGATGTATCATAGGCGCCTTGGGTCCAATGAGTGGATGACATCTGTCCCAACGGTGAGCTGACACGTGTTTCCTCAAGGCAATGATGATTTTACACGTGGAAAATCCCCATTGGTCGGGGCTGTTAACGGGTTATCGGATCCAAAACCGGACCCGATAGCTTAATGGTTCCGTTATGGTGGATGCCACGTGTCGGTCACCCTTGACGAAAACACTTGTGACGCGCGATTTATCGTCATGGAAGTGGACACTTTCGTGATGATAATTTTGGTATTATCATGGAACACTTCTACGACAGCACATGTATGACTATCTTGATTCTGTCATAAAATCGTCATGGATGTACACGCATGACAAAAAACGTGACCTACTATGACAAACATGTATCATCACGAAAGTGTATTTGTTTTGTAGTGATGACAATGATGAAGCATGTCATAATAAACGGAACGGTGGAAAGTTTGGCAATATATCTCGGAATGGCTATGAAAATGCCATAATAGGTAGGTATGGTGGCTGTTTTGAGGAAGCTATATGGTGGGTGTATGGTACCGGCAAAAGTTGCACGGTACAAGAGAGGCTAGCAATGGTGGAAGGGTGAGAGTGCGTATAATCCATGGACTCAACATTAGTCATAAAGAACTCACATACTTATTGCAAAAATTTATTAATTATTGAAATATTACTACGCGCATGCTCCTAGGGGGATAGATTGGTAGGAAAAGACCATCGCTCATCCCCGACCGCCACTCATAAGGAAGACAATCAATAAATAAATCATGATCCAACTTCATCACATAACGGTTCACCATACGTGCAAGCTACGGGAATCACAAACTTTAACACAAGTATCTATACAAATTCACAACTACTCTACTAGCATGACTCTAATATCACCATCTTCACATCTCAAAACAATCATATATAATCAAACTTCTCATAGTATTCAATGCACTTTATATGAAAGTTTTTATTATACCCATCTTGGATGCCCATCATATTAGGACTAATTTTATAACCAAAGCAAATTACCATGATGTTATAAAAGACTCTCAAAATAATATAAGTGAAGCATGAGAGTTTATCAATTTCCTCAATATAAAACCACCACCATGCTCTAAAAAGATATAAGTGAAGCACTAGAGCAAACGACAAACTACTCCAAAAGATATAAGTGAAGATCAATGAGTAGTCGAATAATTGTGCAACTATGTGAAGACTCTCTAACATTTAAGAATTTCAGATATTGGGATATTATTCAAATAGAAATCAAAACAAAATAAAACAAAATGACATGACGCTCCAAGCAAAGCACATATCATGTGGTGAATAAAAATATAGCCTCAAGTAAAGTTACCGATGAACGAAGACGAAAGAGGGGATGCCATCCGGGGCATCCCCAAGCTTAGGCTCTTGGTTGTCCTTGAATATTACCTTGGGGGGCCTTGTTCATCCTCAAGCTTAGGCTCTTTCCACTCCTTATTCCATAGTCCATCGAATCTTTACCCAAAACTTGAAAACTTCACAACACAAAACTCAACAGAAAACTCGTAAGCTCCGTTAGGAAAATAAATCACCAATTTTGGTACTATTGTGAACTCATTCTAAATTCATATTGGTGTAATATCTACTGCATTCCAACTTATATATGGTTCATACCCTCCTATACTACTCATAGATTCATCAAAATAAGCAAACAACACATAGAAAACAGAATCTGTCAAAAACAGAACAATCTGTAGTAATCTGTAACTCTAGAATACTTATGTAACTCTGAAAATTCTGAAATTAATTGGTGTATGTGAGTAATTTTTCTATTAATCTTATTCAAAAAGAATCAACTTAAAAACACTCTTCTGGTACAAATGAAAATTATTCTCGTGAGTGCAAAGTTTCTGTTTTTTACAGCAAGATCGCATTAACTTTCACCCAAGTCTTCCCAAAGGTTCTACTTGGCACTTTATTGAAACAAAAGCTATAAGACATGATTAATACAGTAGCTTAATCATGTTGACACACAAAAACAGTAGGGTTAAATATTGGGTTGTCTCCCAACAAGCGCTTTTCTTTAATGCCTTTCTAGCTAGGCATGATGATGACAATGATGCTCACATAAAAGATAAGAATTGAAACACAAAGAGAGCATCATGAAGAATATGACTAGCACATTTAAGTCTAACCCACTTCCTGTGCATAGGGATTTTTTGAGCAAACAACTTATGGGAACAAGAATCAACTAGCATAGAAAAGCAAAACAAGCATAGCTTCAAGATTTTCAACACATAGAGAGGAAAGTTGATATTATTGCAATTCCTACAAGCATATATTCGTCCCTCATAATAATTTTCAGTAGCATCATGAATGAATTCAACAATATAACCATCACATAAAGCATTATTTTCATGATCCCCAAGCGTATAAATTTTATTACTCTCCACATAAGCAAATTTCTTCTCATGAATAATAGTGGGAGCAAACTCAACAAAATAACTATCATTTGAGGCATAACCCAATTGAAAATTAAAATCACGATGACAAGTTTCATGGTTATCATTGTTCTTTATAGCATACATGTCATCACAATAATCAGCGTAGATAGGAACTTTATTCTCATAATCAATTGGAACCTCTTCTGAAATAGTGGAATCATCACTAAATAAAGTCATGACTTCTCCAAATCCACTTTCATCAAAATAATTATCATAAATAGGAGGCATGCTATCATCATAATAAATTTGCTCATCAAAACTTGGGGGACTAAAAATATCATCTTCATCAAACATAGCTTCCCCAAGCTTATGGATTTGCATATCATTAGCATCATGGATATTCAAGGAATTCATACTAACAACATTGCAATCATGCTCGTCATTCAAATATTTAGTGCCAAGCAATTTAATGAATTCTTCTTCTAACACTTTGGCATAATTACTAGAATCCTTATTTTCACGAAATACATTAAAGAGATGAAGCATATGAGGAAACCTCAATTCCATTTTTTCGTAGTTTTCTTTTATAGACTAAACTAGTGATAAAACATGAAACTAAAAGATTCGATTGCAAGATATAAAGATATACCTTCAAGCACTCACCTCCCCGGCAACGGCGCCAAAGAGCTTAGTCGACGGGGTGTTAGTGCCGCTTACCTAGCCTCCCCGGCAACGATGCCAGAAAATAGCTTGATGTCTACTATGAAACCTTCTTCTTGTAGACGTTGTTGGGCCTCCAAGGGCAGATATTTGTAGGACAGTAGCAAATTTCCCTCAAGTGGATGACCTAAGGTTTATCAATCTGTGGGAGGCATAGGATGAAGATGGTCTCTCTCAAACAACCCTACAACCAAATAACAAAGAGTCTCTTGTGTCCCCAACACACCCAATACAATGGTAAATTGTATAGGTGCACTAGTTCGGCGAAGAGATGGTGATACAAGTGCAATATGGATGGTAGATATAGGTTTTTGTAATATTAAAATATAAAAATAGCAAGGTAACTAATAATAAAAGTGAGCACAAACTGTATTGCAATGCTTCCAAACAAGGCCTAGGGTTCATACTTTCACTAGTGCAAGTTCTCTCAACAATAATAACATAATTGGGTCATATAACTATCCCTCAACATGCAACAAAGAGTCACTCCAAAGTCACTAATAGTGGAGAACAAATGAAGAGATTATTGTAGGTATGAAACCACCTCAAAGTTATTCTTTCCGGTCAATCCATTGGGATATTCCTATAAGTGTCACAAATAGCCCTAGAGTTCGTAGTAAAATAACACCTTAAGACACAAATCAACCAAAACCCTAATGTCACCTAGATACTCCAATGTCACCTCAAGTATCCGCAGGTATGATTATACGATATGCATCACACAATCTCAGATTCATCTAATCAAACCAACACAAAGAACTTCAAAGAGTGCCCCAAAGTTTCTACCAGAGAGTCAAGATGAAAATGTGTGCCAACCCCTATGCATAGGTTCACAAGGTCACTGAACTCGCAAGTTGATCACCAAAACATACATCAAGTAGATCACGTGATATCCCATTGTCACCACACATAAGCACATGCAAGACATACATCAAGTGTTCTCAAATCCTTAAAGACCCAATCCAATAAGATAACTTCAAAGGGAAAACTCAACCATTACAAGAGAGTAGAGGGGGAGAAACATCATAAGATCCAACTATAGTAGCAAAGCTCGCGGTGCATCAAGATCGTGCCATGTCAAGAACACGAGAGAGAGATCAAACACATAGCTACTGGTACATATACCCTCAGCCCCGAGGGTGAACTACTCCCTCATCATCATGGAGAGCGCCTGGATGATGAAGATGGCCACCGGTGGTGATTTCCCCCTCCGGCAGGGTGCTGGAACGGGCTCCCAGGAGGTTTTTGGTGGCTATAGAGGCTTGCGGTGGCGGAACTCCCGATCTAGGTTATGTTTTGGGGGTTTCTGTATTTATAGGAGGGTTTGGCATCAAGAACAAGTCAGGAGGACCCATGGGGTGTCCACGAGGCACAGGGCTCGCCCAAGGGGGGGCGCCCTCCACCCTCGTGGGCCCCACGAGACTCCTCTTTGATAACTTTTTGTTCCAGTATTTTTTATATTTTCTAGAAAAAATCTCCGTTGATTTTCAGCGCATTCTGAGAACTTTATTTCTGCAGAAAAACAACACCACGGTAGTTCTGCTGAAAACAGCGTCAGTCCGGGTTAGTTCTAACCAAACAATACCAAAAGCATGTAAAAATATTATAAACATGGCATGAATACATAAAAAATTATAGATACGTTGGAGACGTATCAATCATATCTACTATATGATTCACATTTGATCTTTCGATCTCCAGTGTTCCGATACCATGTTTGTACATGCTAGGCTCGTCAAGTTTAACCCAAGTATTCCGCGTGTGTAAATATGGCTTACACCTATTGTATGTGAACGTAGAGTCTATCACACCCGATCATCACGTGGTATCTCAACACGATGAACTGTAGCAATGGTGCATACTCAGGGATAACACTTTTACCTTGAAATTTAGTGAAGGGATCATCTTATAATGCTACCACCGTTCTAAGCAAAATAAGATGCATAAAAGATAAACATCAGATGCAATCAAAAATATGTGACATGATATGGCCATCATCATCTTGTGCTTTTGATCTCCATCTCCAAAGCATCATTATGATCTCCATCATCATCAGCTCGACACCTTGATATCCATCGTTGTGTCGTGGTCGTCTCGCCAACTATTGCTTCTACGACTATTGCTAACTCATAGCGATAAAGTAAAGCAATTACATTGTGTATGCATTTCATACAATAAAGAAACAACCATAAGGCTCCTGCTAGTTGCCAATAGATTACAAAACATGATCATCTCATATGATAACATATATCACATCATGTCTTGACCATATCACATCCCAACATTCCCTGCAAAAACAAGTTAGACGTCCTTACTTTGTTGTTGCAAGTTTTACATGGCTAATACGGGTTTCTAGCAAGAACAGTTCTTACCTATGACACAAAAACCATAACGGTGATTTATCAAGTTTGTTGTTTTAACCTTCAACAAGGACCGACGACAGTCAAATTCGATTCAACTAAAGTAGGAGAAACAAACAACCACCAACCACCTTTTTTATGCAAAACTAGTTGCGTGTCTGTCGGTGGAATCAGTCTCATGAACGTGGTCATGTAAGGTTGGTCCGGGCCGCTTCATCCAACAATACCGCCGAATCAAAATAAGACATTGGTGGTAAGCAGTATGATGATCACCGCCCATAACTCTTTGTGTTCTACTCATGCTTATCATCTACGCATAGACCTGGCTCTGATACCACTGTTGGGGAACATAGCATGCAATTTCAAAAAACTCCTATGCTCACGCAAGATCTATCTAGGAGATGAATGATACGTCTCCAACGTATCTATAATTTTTATTGTTCCATGCTATTATATTATCTGTTTTGGATGTTTTATATGCATTATTATGCTATTTTATATTATTTTTGGGACTAACCTATTAACCTAGAGCCCAGTGCCAGTTCCTGTTTTTTCCCTATTTTTGAGTTTTGCAGAAAAGGAATACCAAATGGAGTCCAAACGAAATAAAACTTTCACGGTGATTTTTCTTGGACCAGAAGACAACTAGGAGACTTGGATATGAAGTCGTATGAGCCACGAGGCTTCCACAAGGACGGAGGGCGCACCTAGGGGGGTAGGGAGCGCCCTCACCCTTTTGGGCCCCTCGTGCACCTCCTGACCTAATTTCTTCACCTATATAATCCCATATATCCCCAAACCAACAGAGGCATCCACAAAAACACTTTTTCGCCGCCGCAACCTTCTATACCCGTTAGATCCCATCTAGGGGCCTTTTCCGACATCCTGCCGGAGGGGGATTCAATCACGGAGGTCTTCTACATCAACACCATTGCCCTTCCGATGAAGCGTGAGTAGTTTACTACAGACCTACGGGTCCATAGCTAGTAGCTAGATGGCTTCTTCTCTCTCTTTGATTCTCAATACCATGTTCTCCTCGATGTTCTTGGATATCTATTCGATGTAATACTTTTTTGTGGTGTGTTTGCCGAGGTCCGATGAATTGTGGATTTATGATCAACTTATCTATGAATATTATTCGAATCTTCTCTGAATTCATATATGCATGATTTGATATCTTTGCAAGTCTCTTCGAATTATCGGTTTGGTTTGGCCAACTAGATTGGTTTTTCTTGCAATGGGAGAAGTGCTTAGCTTTGGGTTCAATCTTGCGGTGTCCTTTCCTAGTGACAATAGGGGCAGCAAGGCAGGTATTGTATTGTTGCCATCAAGGATAAAAAGATGGGGTTTTCATCATATTGCTTGAGTTAATTCCTCTACATCATGTCATCTTACTTAATGCATTACTCCGTTCTTTATGAACTTAATACTCTAGATGCATGTTGGATAGCGGTCGATGTGTGGAGTAATAGTAGTAGACGTAGAGTCGTGTCGATCTACTTGACACAAACGTGATGCCTATATTCATGATCATTGCCTTAGATATCGTCATAACTTTGCGCTCTTCTATTAATTGCTTGGCGGTAATTTGTTCACCCATCATATTATTTTTTATCTTGAGAGAAGCCTCTAGTGAAACTTATGGCCCCCGGGTCTCTTTTTGATCATATAAGTTTCCGATCTACAATATTAGTTTTCGATCTACTATTCTTGCAATCTTTTACTCTCCGGTCTATAAACCAAAAATATTTACTTTATCGTTTATCTATCTCTATCAGATCTCATTTTTGCAAGTAACCGTGAAGGGATTGACAACCCATTTATCGCGTTGGGTGCAAGTTTGTTTGATTGTTTGTGCAGGTAACCTGTGATTTGTGCATTGTCTCCTATTTCAGGGTGCAAGTGGGACGGGTTGAGGTCGTCCCACAGTCCCGCAATCTTGCCCGCACACGACATGTGGGCTACGCAGGTGACCATGATGCAGGACGTGCGGGTTAAGCGGGAGCCGCCAACCCACATAATCTTTTTGTTGTCTTGCTAATACACATGGTT
The DNA here is from genome assembly GCF_018294505.1 of Triticum aestivum. Taxonomy (NCBI): domain Eukaryota; kingdom Viridiplantae; phylum Streptophyta; class Magnoliopsida; order Poales; family Poaceae; genus Triticum; species Triticum aestivum. The sequence goes on along the minus strand of NC_057801.1, from coordinate 92,435,375 downwards.
AGTCGTCGTTCCCATTGGCCGGCTAGGCGGCCTACGCCAGCCACACCTTGCTGCCTTCTTTGTCCTTGCACGATCGAGAACTAAGCCTCGAGTGTTGGCTGACTATCACGACCCATGCCGTGAACTCGCACAGTGCTTCGGCTAGCAGGTCGTTAGTCTGCATGTCCAGATAGTTCATGGGCTCGTACAGCTCCAGGAGTAGCATCGTGCAGTTCCTCAATGCCATGGAGGCGAGCACCACGCGCATCTTCTGCCATCCGGAGAGACTGTTCAGGTGCCATCCGAAGAGCACTTCTGCGCGGTGGACTTGTCTGCACCATTGGGCACGATGATAGCGGCACGGGTTCCCATGTACACGTCAACATCGCCACCGGACAACTTGAAGTATGTGTGCCTGAACCCAGTGTCCGTAAGCTGGAGGAGCGGCCGCCGTCGGGGCAGCTCGTTGGGCGCTGGGAAGTGGAACTCACGCAAACAGGATTCTAGATTCTAATGCACACGTACAACATCTGAGATTCCAATACAAACTGGAATGGCTATGCGGGCACATAGTGGGTTCCGGCGGACAGCCCGCAAGTGGCCGCATAATTATGCAGTTACCCGCATGTTACCGCAAAGCATGTTTTATGCGGGGCGGTCTTTGCGGGATTGCGGGCAACCCGCGCCGCGTGCACCCTGACTCCTACTGGATTGATACCTTGGTTCTAAAACTGAGGGAAATACTTATCTCTACTTTATTGCATCACTCTTTCCTCTTCAAGGGAAAAACCAACGCAAGCTCAATAAATACCAGGAATAATTGTTGGCGCCTTTGCCGAGGCGATCTACACCAAGTCAAGACATACCAAGTACCCATCATAAACTCTCATCTCTTGCATTACATTGTCCGCCATTCGCCTCTCGTTTTCCTCTCCCCCACTTCTATAACGATTTTAAAAAAGATGTTCCTTTTCTTCGCCCCTCTTCCTTTCGTCTTTCTCACTTGCCTTTTGTGTGCTCGTGTGTTGGATTGCTTGATTTGTCATGATGGCTCAAGAGAATACCAAATTGTGTGACTTTTCCAACACCAATAATAATGATTTTATCAGTACTCCGATTGCTCCCGCTACTAATGGGGAATCTTGTGAAATTAGTGCCGCTTTGCTGAATCTTGTTATGAAAGATCAATTTTCTAGCCTTCCTAGTGAAAATGTCGCATCCCATCTAAACAATTCCGTTGATTTGTGTGATATCAAAAGAAAAAGGATGTGGATAATGATATTGTTAAATTGAAGCTATTTCCATTTTCGCTTAGAGATCGTGCTAAAACTTGGTTTTCATATTTGCCTAAAAATAGTATTGATTCATGGAACAAGTGTAAATATGATTTCATCTCTAAGTATTTTCCTCCTGCTAAGATCATCTCCCTTAGGAACGATATTATGAATTTTAAGCAACTTGATCATGAACATGTTGCACAATCTTCGGAGAGGATGAAATTGATGATACGAAATTTCCCTACTCATGGTTTGAATTTGTGGATGATTATACAAAAAAATTATGTCGGATTGAATTTTGCTTCTAGAAACCTTTTAGATTCGGCCGCAGGAGGCACTTTTACGGAAATTACTTTACGAGAGGCTACTAAGCTCCTAGATAATATTATGGTCAATTATTCTCAATGGCACACCGAAAGATCTTCCACTAGTAAAAAAGTGCATGCAATTGAACAAATTAATGTTTTGAGTGGAAAGATGGATGAACTTATGAAATTATTTGATAGTAAGAGTGCTTCTATTGATCCTAATGATATGCCTTTGTCCACTTTGATTGAGAATAATAATGAATCTATGGATGTGAATTTTGTTGGTAGGAACAATTTTGGTAATAACGCGTATAGAGGTAATTTTAATCCTAGGTCATTTCCTAGTAATTCCTCTAATACTTATGGTAATTCCTACATAATTCCTATGGAAATTGTAATAAGATGCCCTCTGATTTTGAGATTAGTGTTAGAGAATTTATGAGTTCGCAAAATAATTTCAATGCGTTGATTGAAGAAAAATTTCTCAAGATTGATGATTTGACTAGGAACGTGGATAGAATTTCTCTTGATGTTGATTCTTTGAAACTTGGATCTATTTCACCCAAGCATGATATTAATGATTCTCTCAAAGCCATTATAATTTCCATTGATGAGTGCAAAGAAAGAACCGCCAAGATGCATGCTAAACGAGATTTGTTTGAAAAAGTGTGTTCTTCTAGTTTTCATGAAAATAATGATGAAGATCTTAAAGTGATTGATGTGAATCCTATTTAATCTTTGTTTTCTAATATAAATTTTGATAAATATGGGACTAAAGATGAGTCAACTTTAGTTAAAAGGCGTCCCAATGATTCGGAGTTTTTAGATCTAGATGCAAAAATTGATAAAAGTGGGATTGGAGAGGTCAAGACTTTAAGTAGCAATGAACCCACTCTTTTGGATTTCAAGGAATTTAATTATGATAATTGTCTTTAATAGATTGTATTTCCTTGTTGCAATCAATGTTGAATTCTCCTCATTCTTCTAATCAAAACAAAGCTTTGACTAAACATATCGTTGATGCTATGATGCAATCTTTTGAAGAAAAGCTTGAATTGGAAGTTTCTATCCCAACAAAACTTTATGATGAGCGGGAACCTACTATTAAGATTAAGATTAAATATTATGAGTGCCATGCTTTGTGTGATTTGGGTGCTAACGTTTCCACAATTCCATGAACTTTATGTGATGTGTTAGGTTTCCGTGAATTTGATGATTGTTCTTTAAATTTGCATCTTGCGGATTCCACTATTAAGAAACTTATGGGAAGGATTAATGATGTTCTTATTGTTGCAAATAGAAGTATGTGCCCGTAGATTTTCCTTGTTCTTGATATAGATTGCAATCCTACATGTCCTATTATTCTTGGTAGACCTTTCCTTAGAACGATTGGTGCAATTATTGATATGAAAGAAGGAAACATTAGATTTCAAATTCCATTATGAAAGGGCATGGAACACTTTCCTAGGAAGAAAATTAAATTGCCATATGAATCTATCATGAGAGCCACTTATGGATTGCATACCAAAGATGGCAATACTTAGATCTATTCGTGTTTTTATGCCTAGCTAAGGGCGTTAAACAATAGCGCTTGTTGGGAGGCAACCCAATTTTATTTTTGTTCTTTGCTTTTTGTTCCTGATTTTCTTTGAATAATTCATCTAGCCTCTGGTTAGATGTGGTTTTGTGTTTTAACTAGTGTTTGTGCCAAGTAGGACCTTTGGGATAGCTTACGGTGATAGTTGTTTTGATCCTGCTGAAAAAAGAAAACACTTTTGCGCCCAATAAATAATTTCCTAGATTTTATTGAAACGTGCTTTTGATATGATTCTTTTTTATCTAGATTGGTGCACAAATTTCCCAGTACATCCTAATTTTTCAGAATTTTTTGGATTTAGAGAAGTATTCGAGAGTTACAGATTGCTACACACTATTCTGCTTTTGACAGATTCTGTTTTCTATGTGTTGTTTTCTTATTTTAATGAATCTATGGGTAGTATCGGGGGGTATGAACCATGGAAAAGTTGGAATATAGTAGGTATTACACCAATATAAATAAAGAATGAATTTGCAACAGTACCATAAAGTGATGATTTATTTTCTTATACTAACGGAGCTTATGAGATCTTCTGTTGAGTTTTGTGTTGTGAAGTTTTCAAGTTTTGGGTAAGGATTTGATGGACTATGGAATAAGGAGTGGAAAGAGCCTAATCTTGGGGATGCCCAAGGCACCCCAAGGTAATATTCAGGGACAACCAAGAGCCTAAGCTTGGGGATGCCCCGGAAGGCATCCCCTCTTTCGTCTTCATCTATCGGTAACTTTACTTGAGGCTATATTTGTATTCACCACATGATATGTGTTTTGCTTGGAGTGTCTTGTATGATATGAGTCTTTGCTTTTTAGTTTTCCACAATCATCCTTTCTATACACACCTTTTGAGAGGGACACACATGAATCGTGATTTATTAGAATACTCTGTGTGCTTCACTTATATCTTTTGAGCTAGGCAATATTGCTCTAGTGCTTCACTTATATCTTTGTAGAGAATGATGTAGGTTTTATTTTATAGAAATTGATGAACTCTCATGCTTCACTTGTATTATTTTGAGAGTCTCTAAACAGCATGGTAATTTGCTTTGGTTGTAAATTTAGTCCTAATATGATAGGCATCCAAGAAGGATATAATAAAAACTTTCATATAAAGTGCATTGCATACTATGAGAAGTTTGATTCTTTATGATTGTTTTGAGATATGAAGATGGTGATATTAGAGTCATGCTAGTGAGTAGTTGTGAATTTGAGAGATACTTGTGTTAAAGTTTGTGATTCCCGTAGCATGCACGTACGGTGAACTGTTATGTGATGAAGTCGGAGAATGATTTATTTTTTGATTGTCTTCCTTATGAGTGGCGGTCGGGGACGAGCAATGATCTTTTCCTACCAATCTATACCCCTAGGAGCATGCGCGTAGTACTTTGTTTTGATAACTAACAGATTTTTCAATAAGTATGTGAGTTCTTTATGACTAATGTTGAGTCCATGGATTATACGCACTCACACTCTTCCACCATAGCTAGCCTCTCTTGTGCCGTGCAACTCTCGCCGGTACCATACACCCACCATATACCTTCCTCAAAACAGACACCATACCTACCTATTATGGCATTTCCATAGCCATTCCGACATATATTGCCATGCAACTTTCCACCGTTCCGTTTATTATGACACGCACCATCATTGTCATATTGCTTTGCATGATCATGTAGTTCACATCATATTTGTGGCAAAGCCACCTTTCATAATTCTTTCATACATGTCACTCTTGATTCATTGCACATCCCGGTAGACCGCCAGAGGCATTCATATAGAGTCATATTTTGTTCTAAGTATCGAGTTGTGATTCTAGAGTTGTAAGTAAATAAAAGTGTGGTGATCTTCATTAATAGAGCATTGTCCCAGTGAGGAAAGGATGATGGAGACTATGAATCCCCCACAAGTCGGGATGAGACTCTGGATGGAAAAAAAAGAGGCCAAAAAAATGAGAAAGACCCAAAGAAAAAATGAGAGAAAAAGGGAGAAGGGGCAATGTTACTATCGTTTTTCCACACTTGTGCTTCAAAGTAGCACCATGATCTTCATGATAGAGAGTCTCCTATGATATCACTTTCATATACTAGTGGGAATTTTTCATTATAGAACTTGGCTTGTATATTCCAATGATGGGCTTCCTCAAATTACCCTAGGTCTTCGTGAGCAAGCGAGTTGGATGCACGCCCACTTAGTTTATTTTTGAGCTTTCATAAACTTATAGCTCTAAGTGCATCCGTTGCATGGCAATTCCTACTCACTCATATTAATATCTATTGATGGGCATCTCCATAGCCCGTTGATACGCCTAGTTGATGTGAGACTATCTCCCTCTTTTTGTCTTCTCCACAACCACCATATTCTATTCCATCTATAGTGCTATATCCATGGCTCGCGCTCATGTATTGCGTGAAAGTTGAAAAAGTTTGAGAACATCAAAAGTATGAAACAATTGCTTGGCTTGTCATCGAGGTTGTGCATGATTTAAATATTTTGTGTGATGAAGATGGAGCATAGCAAGACTATATGATTTTGTAGGGATAGCTTTTTGGCCATGTTATTTTGATAAGACGTGATTGCTTTATAAGTATGCTTGAAGTACTATTGTTTTTATGTCAATATTAAACTTTTGTTTTGAATCTTTCGGATCTGAACATTCATGACTCAATAAAGAAAATTACATGGATACATATGTTAGATAGCATTCCACATCAAAAATTATGTTTTTATCATTTACCTACTTGAGGACGAGCAAGAATTAAGCTTGGGGATGCTTGATACGTCTCCAACGTATCTATAATTTTTTATTGTTCGATGCTATTATATTATCTGCTTTAGATGCTTTATATGCATTATTATGCTATTTTATATTATCTCTGGGACTAACCTATTAACCTAGAGCCCAGTGCCAGATCCTGTTTTCCCCTGTTTTTGAGTTTCGCAGAAAAGGAATACCAAACGGAGTCCAAATAGAATAAAACTTTCGCGGTGATTTTTCTCGGACCAGAAGATAGCCAGGAGACTTGGAGATGAAGTCGGAAGAGCCATGAGGCGTCCACAAGGACGAAGGGCGCGCCCATTGGGGGTAGGGAGCGCCCCCCATCCTTGTGGGCCCCTCGTGCACCTCCTGACCCAATTTCTTTGCCTCTATATTCCCATATATCCCCAAACCAACAAAGGCATCCACAAAAACACTTTTCTGCCACCGCAATCTTCCGTGAGATCCCATCTAGGGGCCTTTTTCGACGTCCTGCTAGAGGAGGATTCCATCACAGAGGGCTTCTACATCAACACCATTGCCCTTCTGATGAAGCGTGAGTAGTTTGCCACAGACCTACAGGTCCATAGCTAGTAGCTAGATGGCTTCTTCTCTCTCTTTGATTATCAATACCATGTTCTCCTCGATGTTCTTGGAGATCTATTTGATGTAATACATTTTTGCGGTGTGTTTGCCGAGATCCGATGAATTGTGGATTTATGATCAACTTATTTATGAATATTATTTGAATCTTCTCTGAATTCTTATATGCATGATTTGATATCTTTGCAAGTCTCTTCGAATTATCGGTTTGGTTTGGCCAACTAGATTGGTTCTTCTTGCAATGGGAGAAGTGCTTAGCTTTGGGTTCAATCTTGCGGTGTCCTTTCCTAGTGACAGTAGGGGCAGCAAGGCATGTATTGTATTGTTGCCATCGAGGATAAAAAGATGAGGTTTTCATCATATTGCTTGAGTTAATTCCTCTACATCATGTCATCTTACTTAATGCATTACTCCGTTCTTTATGAACTTATTGCTCTAGATGCATGCTGGATAGCGTTCGATGTGTGGAGTAATAGTAGTAGATGCAGAGTCGTGTCGGTATACTTGATACAGACGTGATGCCTATATTCATGATCATTGCCTTAGATATCATCATAACTTTGCGCTCTTCTATCAATTGCTCGGCAGTAATTTGTTCACCTACCGTATTATTTTCTATCTTAAGAGAAGTCTCTAGTGAAACCTATGGCCCCCGAGTCTCTTGTTCATCATATAAGTTTCCGATCTACAATATTAGTTTTTGATCTACTATTCTCGCAATCTTTTACTTTCCGATCTATAAACCAAAAATACCAAAAATATTTACTTTATCGTTTATCTATCTCTATGAGATCTCACTTTTGCAAGTAACCATGAAGGGATTGACAACCCCTTTATCGCGTTGGGTGCAAGTTTATTTGATTGATTGTGTAGGTATTGAACGATTTGTGCGTTGTCTCCAACTGGATTGATACCTTGGTTCTCAAACTGAGGGAAATACTTATCTCTACTTTGTTGCATCACCCTTTCCTCTTCAAGGGAAAAAGCAATGAAATCTCAAGAAGTAGCAATCCATAGCAATGAGGGGGATCGAGTGTGTCTATGTACCATCATAGACCGTAAGCAGAAGCATTTGGCAACACGGTTGATGTAGTCGAACTTCTTCTAGCTCCGACTGATCAAGCACCGAACGTACGACACCTCCGAGTTCTGCACACGGTCAACTCGGTGACGTCCCTCGCCTTCTTGATCCAGCAAGGTGTCGAGGTAGTAGATGAGTTCTGTCAGCACGACTACGTGGTGACAGTGATGGTGAAGTGATCCTTGCAGGGCTTCGCCTAAGCACTGTGAGAATATGACCAGGGGTGTAAAATGTGGAGGGGGGTGCCGCACACGGCTAACAATTGATGTTGTGTGTTCTAGGTGCCCCCATGTATATATAGGTGGGGGGAGGCAGCCATGGGGTGCCCCAAGTAGGCCGAATCCTACTTGGGGTCCTCCCCAATTCGGCCTCCCCCTTCCATAAATGCCAGAGGGGGAAGGAAAGAGGAGGGAGGAGGGAAGGAAGGGGGAGGCCGAACCCCCCAATCCTTTCTCCCTTCCCCTCTTTCCTTCTCCTCTGGTTCCACCCATATGGGGGGTGCACCGGCCCCTGATGGCTAGTGTGTTTCCCCTCTTGGCCCAATAGGCCCATATCTTTTGCCGGGGTGCCCGGAACCCCTTCCGGTGACCCGAACGTACCCGATACCCTTCGGAACACTTCCGGTGTCCTAATACTATCATACTATATATCAATTTTTACCTCTCAACCATTTCGAGACTCCTCGTCATGTCCGTGATATCATCCGGGACTCCGAACAACAATCGGTTACTAAAACACATAACTCATATAATACAATATCGTCATCGAATGTTAAGCGTGCGGACCCTACGGGTTCAAGAACTATGTAGACATGACCGAGACACCTCTCCAGTCAATAACCAATAGCGGAACCTAGATGCTCATATTGGCTCCCACATATTCTACGAAGATCTTTATTGGTCGAACTGTTATGACAACATACGTTATTCCCTTTGTCATCAGTATGTTACTTGCCCGAGATTCGATCGTGGTATCTTCATACCTAGTTCAATCTCGTTACCGACAAGTCTCTTTACTCATTCCGTAATACATCATCCTGCAACTAACTCATTAGTCACTTTGCTTGCAAGGCTTCTTATGATGTGTATTACCGAGAGGGCCCAGAGATCTATGCCAACCCAACAAACAACTTTGGAGATACCTGTAGAGCATCTTTATAATCATCTGATGTCTACTATGCAACTTTATTCTTGTAGACATCTGTTGGGCCTCCAAGCGTAGAATTTTGTAGGGCGGTAGCAATTTTCCCTCAAGTGGATGACCTAAGGTTTATCAATCCGTGGGAGGCATAGGATGAAGATAGTCTCTCTCAAGCAACCCTGCAATCAAATACAAGAAATCTCTTGTGTCCCCAATACAATAGCAAACTGTATACGTGCACTAGTTCGGTGAAGAGATGGTGATAGAAGTGTAGTGTGGATAGTAGATGTGAGTTTTTGTAGTGCGAAAAATTAAAAACAGCAAGGTAGTAAATGATAAAATGGAGCACAAACGGTATTGCAATAATGGAAAATGAGGCCTAGGGTGCATACTTTCACTAGTGCAATCTCTCAACAATGCTAACATAGTTGGACCATATGATTATCCCTCAAAGTGCAACAAAGAATCACTCCCGAGTTCCTATTAGCGGAGAACAAAAGATAGAAATTGTTTGTAGGGTACGAAACCACCTCAAAGCTATTCTTTCCGATCAATCTATCCTAGAGTTCGTACTAAAATAACACCATATAATACATATCAACCAACTCTAATGTCACATAGATACCCCAATGTCACCACGAGTATCCATGAGTTAATTATACGATATGTATCAAACAATTTCATATTCACAATACTCAATCCACACAAAGAACTACAAGGAGACCCCAAAGATTCTATCGGAGAAAAGATAATAAAAACGTGCATCAACCCCTACACATAGATTACCCCAAAGTCACCTCAGGAATCTACAAGTTGAGTGCCATAACATATATCAAGTGAATCAAAATAATACCCCATTGTCACCATGGGTATTCATATGCAAGACATATATCATGTGTTCTCAGGTCTTAACATTCAATCCGACAAGACAAAACTTCAAAGGGTAAAGACTCAATTCATCACAACAAGAGTAGAGAGGGGAGAAACATCATATGATCCATCTATGTTAACAAAGCCCATGATATATCAAGATCCTGACATCTTAAGATCACGAGAGAGAGAGAGAGAGAGAGAGATTACACACATAACTACTGGTACAAACCCTCAGCCGCGAGGGTGGACTGCTCCCTCCTCATCGTGGTGGCCGCCGGGATGATGAAGATGGCCACCGGTGATGATTCCCCCCTCCGGCAGGGTGCCGGAATGGGGTCCCAATTGGTTTTTGGTGGCTACAGAAGCTTGCGGCGGTGGAACTTCCGATCTAGGGTCTCCCCGAGGGTTTTCAAAATATTTGGGAATTTATAGGGCAAAGAAGGGGTACGGGAGGCCACCGAGGTGCGCACAACCCACCAGGGCGCACCCTGCTGGGTGATGCCCTCCTCGAGGCACCCCCTAGGTGCAGCCTTTGCCCACTGGTTCTCTTCTGGTCCATAAAAATCCACAAAAAGTTTCGCGGTGTTTGAAGAACTTTCATTTCTGCACAAAAAACAACACCACGGTAGTTCTGCTGAAAACAACGTCAGTCCGGGTTAGTTCCATGCAAATCATACCAAAACCATATAAAATTATTATAAACATGGCATGAATACTTCATAAATTATAGATACGTTGGAGACGTATCATCATCCAGTTACGTTGTGACGTTTGATAGCACATAAGGAATTCCTCCGATATCCAGGAGTTGCATAATCTCATAGTCAAAGGAATATGTATTTGACATGAAGAAAGCAATAGCAATAAAACTGAACGATCATAATGCTAAGCTAACGAATGGGTCTTGTCCATCACATCATTCTCCTAATGATGTGATCCCGTTTATCAAATGATAACACATGTCTATGATTAGGAAACTTAACCATCTTTGATCAACGAGCTAGTCTAGTAGAGGCTTACTAGGGACACGGTATTTTGTCTATGTATCCAAACATGTATCAAGTTCCCGATCAATACAATTCTAGCATGAATAATAAACCTTTATCATGAATAAATAAATATAAAATAACACCTTTATTATTGCCTCTAGGGCATATTTCCTTCATGGGTTGCGCGCGCCGCCGGCGGGTGGCACCCGGCAACGCCGAAAGACGTGAGCTTTGGGATTGGCACGCCGTGGCGGTGTACGGGGTCGGAATGCGGCAAGGCAGAGAGAGCCTACGCGGAGGATGGGATGGCGACCGATGCCACCAACAAGCTAGGAACCGAAAAGGAACACATATCCAAGCTGCTAGGGACGGAGCCGTCGGGATGTCGCCAAGCCAAAGGCCGGAGAGACGCAACAACTGGACCGCCGGGGACGGAACCACGCCCGCAGAGGACGCTGGAGAACGCATGTACATGACCGCCAGGACCGGAGCGGAGCCGACAAAGTGTCCACCACGAGGCCTCAACCACCCGCTAGAGAAGACCACCTTGACCACAGAAATCGGACGGAAACAACACCGTAGCTCGGAGGAGGCGTCGCCGGAGATGAGGAGCAGCCTGCAACCTGGGCAGGGCCAGAGCCTCTGCTCGCCTGGGGTCCTCCACCATCCAAGCCGCGCTAGCACCATCAGCAGCAACACAGTGGAAGAGCGTGCTGTCGAGGGGGAGACGACCATGGGAGGAGCAGAACGAGCTCGTGCTGCCACGCCGGGCCGGAGGACGTATCAGCCGGAGGGAGGGGTGGGGAGGAGCTTCGCCAGATCGGATCTGGGCGGGCGAGGCCGAGCGCGCGAGGAAGACACCGGGGCGCAGCTGCCGCCGCGAATCCGGGCAAGGAGGGGACGAGCGCCGTCAGAGGGGATGAGGAAGGCGGCGCTGGAGAGGGACGCGATGGTGGAGCGGCTCCGACTAGATCGAGGTTGGGGGAGGGGTCCTGGCTTGAAGAGGGGAACGAGACCGCCTCGCCGCCACCTTCCCTGGGCGCGGCGCGCTTCGCCGGCCAGCCCTCCGGCGGCGGCGCTGCGGGGAGTGACGGTGTAGAGCGGAACTTGGGCGGCGGCGCTGGTTTTCCCCCGTGTTGCCAGACACGTGCGACGTGGGGGACGAGGGTGGCTCCTTTATGCTCAAAGTCGAGCGGGGAGGCTGCGAATTCGGGTTAAGGAAGGTGGAGTGAGAGAGCGGCCCGGTGAACATTTCGCTATGATGCTGAGACTGAATACCGGACCCGTCGAATTTGAAGCATGTCCATGCTCCATGAAATCGAATAAAGTTGCGAATTTTTCTTCGACGGCCATGCATGTCATGAAATCGAGGATGATGTCGTGAATTAAGAGCGAACCCCACATGTAGTAGATTAACTCCATAGTATATTGTTGACTCATGAAGTTGAACTATCCAATGGTGGTTCGTTACTTCCGGGAAATATACAAGTAAGTGCTTTGCAGCAGAAAAAATGTCGATCGGAAATTGAACTCAAATTCCCGCCACGGAGAAACTCCAATACGCGCGCGTGGGCCGAAACCCGCCTGCTCCCCCCGCCCACGTTCTTTCGCCACGTCAGCGATCCGCGCCAAGGCGCATCTGGGTCGTCCATTGCGCACCGCGGCGGACGGCCGATATCATATCGATCCGTGGCACCCATCCGTCCACCAATCAGAGCCCGCCTCCCTCCTCATATAAATTCGCCGCGCCCTCGCCGTTTATCCACCACCATTCCCCCCACCTTCGAGCGAAGCCGCGCACAGCACACCAGAGCACCTCTCCCCGTTGCAGCAGCAGCAGCAGCATCCATGGCGCCCAAGGCTGCCGAGAAGAAGCCGGTGGAGAAGACCCCCGCGGGCAAGAAGCCCAAGGCGGAGAAGAAGGTGCCGGCGTCCAAGGAGGGCGGCGAGAAGAAGGGGAAGAAGAAGTCCAAGAAGAGCGTAGAGACGTACAAGATCTACATCTTCAAGGTGCTGAAGCAGGTGCACCCGGACATCGGGATCTCCTCCAAGGCCATGTCCATCATGAACTCCTTCATCAACGACATCTTCGAGAAGCTCGCCGGCGAGTCCACCAAGCTGGCGCGGTACAACAAGAAGCCCACCATCACATCCCGGGAGATCCAGACCTCCGTCCGCCTCGTCCTCCCCGGCGAGCTCGCCAAGCACGCCGTCTCCGAGGGCACCAAGGCTGTCACCAAGTTCACCTCCGCCTAATTTGGCACGTCGTCCGTGTGTCTTCTCTGGTGGATGGATCGATGTCACCCTGTAGTTTCCTGTTCGGACTCTGTCCTCTTGTAACTTGTGCTGGTTGTGTGGGATCATATTTCATGATCCGGAGAAATAGTAATTTCAGTTCTTGATATGATTGTGCAAGCTCGCTTTTTCTCTGTAAATCTCTGCGGCAACGACTCTGAACTTGCAGATATGTTTCTCTGTTTCAATTCTTAATTTCAGTTTCAGCGAAGTGTTTAGTGCCCTGTTTCAGTTAACTGATGAATTGTGGATATCTTCAGACAAACTCAGTTTCATCTGCCGACCTTTTGTCATGCTCGCTGAATGGCCATGATCCCCCAGAACGGATCGTGAGGTTAATGGATCAGGCTTGTTCTAGTCGAGGAGAGGATGTTTATTTAGAGAAGACGCACATAAACTTTTCTTGTGCTGAAATGCATATTTTGTACCATGTGTATTTTCTTTCGCCACTTTTTGTAATAATGTAATCACATTGTTGTTCTTGGGAGTACATGGTATGCAAATCTCTGCAGACAACGACTCCAAACCGGCAGAGATGTTTCTCTGTTGGACTATGAACTCTGAACTTGCAGGATGTAGGGTGGTGAGTCTATTTCAGTTAACTGACGAAAGTGTCGGTATCTTCAGACGTAAACTCAGTTCGATGGCTTTGATCGCCTGAAACTTCACTGTTGCCCATGCAGATGTTGCCGTTACTGAAAATCTCTGCTCCGTCACGACGTCAAGCATTAAAAACCAAAGCTAATCTCCAAATAATCATGGCGAAATTGGTTTCTTTCTAGCTCTGCATTCTGTACAACACGCGGCTTCAGTTGGAAGCACAAGTTAACAGCAAATGAACGCGCCGATCGCACGAAGAAAGAATTAGTCTCACACACGACCACGAGCAGCTCGTGATTCACTGATCAGTGGCACACGATGGTCCCGAAGCAGTCGATCCCATCGAACTCCGGCGCGAACCGCGCCCTCAACGTCGGCGGTGACTGCGATTTCCCCTTGTCCGGCTGCTGCTCCGCCTCAGCCGGCAGACCGCGCTGCTTTCCGTCTTGCCCTGCTCTAGCCTGGTCGTCGTCGTCCTGCTGCTCCTGCAGCCTCCTCCCCTGCCGCTGCCAGGAGAGCCGAGCCCAGCTGTTGCCGGAGCCGGCGCCGGGGGCGACGTCAGCCGGCGACGCGCTCAGGATGGAGAAGGCCAGCACCTTGTCCATACTCGATTGGAGACGGGGATGATTCCTGGCTTCCTGCAGCAGCTCCGGCGGCCGACGCTTTCTTGCACGCACGCACGCTCTGTGACTTTGCTTCAATTAATCAACTGGCTTTGCTTACTTGGTGAAGGGAGAGCGGCGACGCGACCCGGCTTATATACGGCGGGGCATGGTCATGGAGGAAGTTTTGGGCATGGCGGTTTCTAGCGCGCGCTGGAGGAGTCCAGAATATTCGTGGACGCGGCCGTGAGGGAGAACCAGCGAGCGAGCTCGTGAAAACGCGGTGGCGTGGTGGAGGTTGCAACCGTTCTGTGGTTTCGCGCGTGTTTTCCTGCTGTGCTGCCTTCACATGGCATTAAAGTATCACCCTCTTAACATTTTACCTTTTTTTAGATTTTTGGAAACTTCCAAACTTGATTTTCCATGAAGTTTTTTTAAATGTTGGTTCCCATGTAATAGCATGACACCTTGGGCGGGGGCACCATGCTAGAGAACACGACACCCTGGCCCGGGGCGCCATGTTTCAAAAAATTGGATGTTAATATAGGTTTTCAAAAAAAAAGATCATGTATTTAAGAAATGTTTAACGCGAACTCCCTCCATAAAAAAATATAAGACCGTTTAGATCATTAAAGTAATGGTCTAAATAATTTAGATGTATATGATTTTTTTAGAATGTTTACTGAAAAAAGCTTAAAATTTGTTGAACAAAAAAGAAAAGAAAAGATAAAAATCAACAAACAAACACAAATAAAGACGAAGAAAACAAAGGAACAAAGAAATATAAAATAAAACCAGTGAAAAACAAAAGAAAACTAAATTTATAACAAAGAAAAGCACGTCATTTGGCTCGCTCTCAGCCGCCCCCACGTGTCGCGCTCTGGGCGCTTCCTATGTAATTTTTTTTTATTTTTTTGCACGTGTTTCTGGCTTTTTAGATGATTTTTTCTGGGTTTTTTCGGCTTTTCTGTTTTCCTTGCCTTTCGTATCTTTTGGCCCTTTTGTTTTTTCTTCTATTTTTGAATTTTTTATTATATTTCCTTTTTAAAATTCATGGCATTTTATAAAATTCATTTTTCTCCAAAATCCATTATTTATATTTTATAAAAATCATGAACATTTTTGAATTTTTGAATTTGTTTTCAAATCCATGAATGATTCAAATTCATATTTGGTTTTAAAATTCATGAACATTTTTCCTTATTAACATTTTCTAAAAATATCTGATTTTTTATTATTTATACCTTTTTTTTAAAAATGAACCTTTTTAAAACATGTGAAACCTTTTCAAATCCATGAACATTTTCAAGTGTAGCAAACATATTACAAATCCCCAAACTCTTTTTAGAAAAGTGAACGATCAATGTCAACGATCAGTGGTCAACGGTCAAGGCAAGCTAATCAGCTGGTTGAAAGAAGAATGAAACAGGACGAGGCAACTAGCGAGAGCAAGGCGGGCGAGCAATGGAAGTGTTAATGGGCCACAGCCTGGGACATACTATCTTTTAGTGGGCGCTAGGGACAAAAATTGGCGCTGAAGCGCCGATTAGGAGGACTGCACCATCTGGTCATCACTTTCTCATGTGGCGTGTACCGTGCCATGGACTACTGGGCTGGGCCAATACTTTCCTCAAAATTCGGGACTTGCTACCACTCTCCATCCAATTGGAGGCTCCCACCCCGGCGACATGGAAATTTTTATTCCTAAATACTCCCTCCGTTCACTATTATATGTTCTATTTTTTAATCGAATGTACATAGACAAGTTTTAGTGTGTTTGTAAACTCATTTCAATCCGCATGTAGTCCATATTACAATATTCAAAATGTCTTATAATAGGGAGCGGATGGAGTATTTGCTAACAGGTTGAAGGTAATTTTGCCGGAAGTCATCTATCAGGAACAATGAGCTAAGTTGTATTACTCTCGCACACTGATTACATTGGCCACGTCGGGCTTATATAGCAGAAGTACACACAGAGAGAGGGGGAGAGAGTATACAACGGCACCCCTGCCATGCAGGGCGTGCGGGCGCACGTAGGCGCATGAACAGCGTGGGCAATTAGCCTAGCTAGAGACCCGGCGAGTGGGTTAGCCATCTGGGAGCTGTTGTAGACGAGCAATCGAACACCCCCCCGCAGCCGAAACGTGAGGTTCACCGATGTTGAGGCTGGACCGAAAATCGTTGAAGACGCGTGTCGGCAGCCCCTTTGTGAAGATGTCCGCAAACTGGGAGCTCGTCGGGACGTGAAGAACTGCAGCTCGCCTAGCATGACGCGTTCACGA
The DNA here is from genome assembly GCF_018294505.1 of Triticum aestivum. NCBI lineage: Eukaryota > Viridiplantae > Streptophyta > Magnoliopsida > Poales > Poaceae > Triticum > Triticum aestivum. Next base: position 92,418,997 of record NC_057801.1, on the reverse strand, counting down.
ACGAAGTGGAGATCTATCTCAATGTGCTTCGTTCGTTGGTGCTGCACCGGGTTGCTAGACATGTAGACGACGCTGACGTTGTCGCAGTAGACCACCGTAGCTCGCCCGGGAGGCTGATGAAGTTCACCGAGTAGTTGACGTAGCCACACCGTCTTGGCGACGGCGTTTGCCATGGCGCGGTACTCGGCCTCGGCACTGGACTGGGAGATGGTACTCTGCCGCTTCGACGACCATGTGAGAAGGTTGCTGCCGAGAAAGACACAGAAGCCGGAGGTCGACTTGCGTGTGTCTGGGCAACCTGCCCAGTCGGCGTCGGAGTAGGCAATGAGATCGGTGGAGGTGTCCCGATGGAGCTGGAGTCCGAGGTGCGTCGTCCCTCGCAGGTACCGTAGGATGCGTTTGACGAGCTGGAAGTGGCAGTCACGCGGCGCATGCATGAACAAGCAGCACTGCTGGACGGCGTAAGAGAGGTTGGGGCGTGTCAACGTGAGGTACTGGAGCGTTGCTCCACGGTCTCCGTGTGGCCAAGGAAATCAATTTAAGCCGGGTATGATGCTTTGGAGATTCTGATCTGGTGGCCCAACAAGTTTTTGGCACTTGGGATTCTAAGGATCCACTCATGGCGGCTTACAGACGCGAGGTGGATATTGTGGCGGGTCACTTCAAAGGTTATCAGGTTGAGCATATTGACCGGTGCAAAAACGAAGCAGCAGATGCTTTAAGCCGGCTAGGATCTCAGCGTAAACCGGTACCACCCAATACCTTTTTAGATATCTTGCATAACCCGTCTGTTAAGTTGCCTACAGAGGAGGATTTAGCTGTTCCTGATCCGGAGGCCCAATTGGTAGCCGCTTTACATGTAATTCCGGATTGGACGGTTCCATATTTGGTGTATATGAACCGGGGCGAGCTACCAGATGATGAGGTTCTAGCCAGATAGATAGTCCGGTGATCAAAGTCCATGGTTATTCACAATGGCGAGTTACACCACTGCAGTGTTTCAGGCATGTTCCAGCGTTGTGTTTTCGCCTGAAGAAGGCCAAGAGATTCTATGCGAGATCCATGAAGGGGATTGTGGTCATCATGCCGGTTCGAAGTCCCTGGTGGCTAAAGCTTTTCGTCATGGTTCTATTGGTTGACAGCTCATGCCGATGCTGAGGATTTGGTAAAGCGGTGTGACGCTTGTCAGAAGTTTTCACGCCGAGCTCATGTTCCGGCTCAAGAGCTATGGATGATTCCCATCACTTGGCCGTTTGCTACTTGGGGGCTTGATATGGTGGGATCTTTTAAGCGCTCCAAGGATAAGAAGACCCACCTGTTGGTGGCAGTTGACAAGTTCACCAAATGGGTTGAAGCGGAGCCTATAAGCAAGTGTGACGCAGCTACGGCGGTTCAATTTCTCAAGAAGATCATCTTCCGCTTTGGCTTTCCACACAACATCATCACGGATAATGGCACAAACCTTTCTAAAGGTGAGACGGAGGACTTCTGTCAGAGAGAGCACATCTGGCTTGATATAGCATCCGTGGCTCACCCCCAGTCTAGTGGTCAAGCTGAGAGAGCTAATCAAGAAATATTGAAGGGTATCAAGCCCTGGCTCATGGTTCCTTTAAAGCGGATGCCGGGTTGTTGGGTGGAAGAATTACCTTCTGTGTTATGGAGCATCAACACCACCCCCAATAGATCAATGGGTTACACACCTTTCTTCATGGTTTACGGGGCAGAGGCGGCCCTCCCAAGTGATATTCGTCATGATTCGCCCCAGGTTGCTAATTATGTTGAAGCGGACAATGAGCAAGCACACCAGGAGGCGTTGGACCTCTTAGATGAGAAGCGGGACATGGCTTTGGCTCGTTTGGCGGTTTATCAGCAAGACCTGCGGCGTTATCACAGCCGCCAGGTTAAAACAAGAACCTTTCAAGAAGGCGACTTAGTGCTCCGGCTCATCCAGGATCAAACCGATATGCACAAGTTATCCCCACCTTGGGAAGGTCCCTTTGTGGTCAGCAAGAATCTGCACAACGGATCATACTACCTCATTGATGTTCGAGACAACTCACGCAGTTCTGAGAAGGAGACCCGGCTGCCATGGAACATAGCTCTCCTTCGGCCTTACTACACTTAAGCCATAGGCTTCTCTTATGTACATATTTTGACAATGTATATATTATGATCAATATAATAAACCGGCATCCTTGCTATAAGCAGGGCCTCTGCCGTTTTCCTCAAATATCTTTTTGGTTACATGGGGGCTTCAGCTGACAAAGCGGAGTGCTGCCTGTTAAACCGGCAATCATGCCACAATACAGCTTGGGAGCTTCACACCCAAGGGGCCAAAGAGAGTCTGGATGCTATGCACAGCTCAAACATAGGCACCCATTGAGCACAACTCACATAAATTACTTGGGGGCTCTTTGTGCACTGCAACAAAGAGTTTGAAAGGACCCTTGTAATATGCTATCAAGCACGGCTTGGAAGCCTAGTGTATTCACGTAAAACCCCGGGTTAACCTGCCTTCATCAAGTAAGCCACTCCTATCCAGGTAATCCTGGCATGACCCGCCAAACGTTTGACAAGTCAATCTTATACAGACCCTGAACTTGTCAAAGTTAAAACGATGATTGGTTAGTTGGAGGTCCATCCTAAAAGGCTTTGCAAAATGGTTTAACTCAGCGGCCTGGCAACCCATGAAAAGCCTCGAATTTGGGCCTGGCAGCCCTTGAAAAGCCTTGACTACATGGTCTTTATTTGCTTTTTGCCAAGTTTTCCCCCCTTTGTTAAAATTTATGTTAAACCGGTGTCAGTTGACCCGGTATGGCTTTTTACTCATCATAATAACCCGGTGTTTGTTAACCCGGCTTGGCTTTCAACTACAAGTTGTCAGACCATATTCATTATTAAACCGGTGTTACAACACCTGGTCTGGCTTTGACTACATGTCGCCAGTTTGATCATCTGGTGTTCATCACAACCCGGTAAGGTTTATCATATACACCAACACTGTATGGTGAGAGTTATCAACACTCCAGATTTGGGTTCTCACCCTTACTACAATCCAAGTTGGTAAACCAACTAAGTGATTTAATATCACAGGTATGATTTATTTCATATTCGGATTCAACTTTGGTAATTAACCGGGCTTTGTATTGGGCATTGTGACCCGTCTGGCGGTAAACCGCCCGGACAATTCTTTTTATGCAGACATCAGGATCGCATGAAATTATCAAAGTGTATAAGCAAGCACATAAAATATCATGGCGGATCACACATGATCATGTATCAATATTGCAGAACAAAGTATTTTAACTAGCCTATTACAAGGCGCTTTGAGGCCCAAAATAATGATTGTTTTTCACACAGAACAGTATGTAAAAATTAGGCTTATTGCCGGATTAAGACTCGTCGCCAGGTGGACGTGAGGTTGATGGATCCTCAGGCGTCGGTTCAACCTCCTCCTCCCCACCCAGTGGCTGGAAGTCAACGGTGGTCCAGTCAATCGGGGTTAAAGCTTGAAAGACAACCTCTTCGCTTATAAGACTGGACGGTTCAACATCAGGGGCATAAGTGTGCTTACGAATTGGCGGAATAAGATTCTGCACTTCTTTCACAGCAGTGTCAACTCGATGGTTGTTGGCATCATAGAAGGACCGGTGAGCATCCAAGTTCACCTCTTCGGCCAATTGACTTGCTACTGGATGCATCTCCTTGGTCAGGGCTTTGAGGGCTTCATTATCAAATGCTGATCCGTTTTCTTGTTCATCCGGATAGCCCTTGGTGGTATCAACTGGATCCAGGTTAGCTATCCATGATTTGGCACGAGTCAGTGCTAACAAAGCGCCAGCCCTGGCAGCAGATCGCTTCATTTCTTCTATCTGCACCAGTGTCATCGACAATTTGGCTAGTGTATCTTGATTAGCATTGGTGCCAGTTTGTTATATGAGGCCGCACAGATAACTCATTGGGCACCAATGTATAGTTGCTCAATCAATGTGTAAGCTGCCTTCAACTTCATCCGCATATCTGCGCCCAGATGAGCAATGCGACTACCTGCAACGGTTTAAGAATTTAATGTTAAACCGGCAGAGTTGAAGATACTTTAGCACAGGATATTACAAAGTACTTACCAAAAATTGCAGAGGTCATAGCATTCACTTGATGTTTCAGCCCAGTCAGCTCTTCTGCCACCGGTTTAAGAGCTACTTCGGCGTCTTCAGCCCGCTTCAACAAAGCGGCCTTCTCAGTTTCCCAGTTGGTACGTTCATTTTTGAAGCCATCCTTCAACTATTCCATTGCTGTTAAAGCTCCCTTTAGCTCCTCTTTGGCTTTAGAGGTCTCTTCTTGTTAGGACTTGATGTTTTCTTGAAGATCGGCGATTTGAGATTCTTTGGTATTTATATCGGTCTGCAAAAATCAGATGCTAAAGCTGTTAATATTTCTATAAAAGTCCCAAGCACATAACAAGTTATACACTTGGCACTTGGGGGCTAATGTGGATTGTTTCTTAAAAAGGATGTTTTAAAGTCCCAAGACTCAATACAAGTATTAATCTTGGCACTTGGGGGCTAATGCGTATTTGATCAGAAAATTAAAGGCAGAAGACTTCAGGAAAGAACAAGTTTTGAACATGAAGTCCCGGTTCATCTTGATAAGGTAAACCGGCCCTTGGGGGCTACTCAGTTGAAGTGTTCTTTATCTCGAAAGTCCCGGTTTGTCTTCAAGAGATAAACCGGCCCTTGGGGGCTATAATGGAATTGGAATACAGAACAAGCAAATTTAAAGTGTTTTGAAGATTACCTCATAGCGTTCCTTCATTAAGTTCACCAAACCGTCCTCATAATCCCTGCTTGTGTATAGGCGGTTTAACAATCCGAAATGGAGCTCCTCGGCGCTAAGGTTAATGAAGCTGGATAAATCTGTCTCCCCTTTCCCCTTGCCCATAGCAGCAAATTCCTCCTTAGCAGGATGCTTTGACAAGGCAACTGTGTTGCCAGGGATAGTGTGACCGGTACCAGTGATAACAACATCATCATCGCCACCTTTTGATGGGGTTGGCGGATTGACAATATCCCTAGCCGGGCTTGGCACATCTTCGCCCTTGGCTGGGCTTGGAGGATCAGCATGCGGACCGGCCGGGTTGACTTCTGGCAGTTCAACATAGGTATCCTGACTTTGGGGTACAGGATCATCAATGGCGATGTCAGCATCTCTATTAGTGCCTTATGAAGTTCTATCCGGTTCAACCTCTTCAGTAGGGACATTGGTTTTTACTTTCTTTCTCAGACGGGCTTTGGCGCTGTAATATTAAAATAAGAGGTCAGTTGGTAAACCGGCGCAAGAAAACAAAGTTAAAGCCAGTATACTTACCCAAGGATGGTCTTGAGGGGAGGCATTTGCGTGGTTGATGAATCGCCAGATGAAGAGTTAGAAGTTACCTGATAATTTGAATCAGCCGGATTAAGGGGGTATCGGAAGCAACCCTTCAAGGGATAAGGTTTATTGAAAGAGCAAGAGACCTCTAGACGACGCTTCCGGTTTGGGGTGTCTGGCAAATCGGAGGAAGTCACCTGTTGGCCACTGTGCCGGGTTGTGCGACGACCTTCAGTTTGCTGTGTCTTCAAAGAAAATTGCGGATCCAAATGATCAAGAGGGTGAGAGTATTTTACTTTTCGAACTGCATGGCGAATTGTTTTGAACCGGCACATGATCTGAATCGGAGGAAAGGGAGATTACCTCTACATGATCCACACGACTGGCCTCCGCATCATCCTGGGAATGGTCATTGTCAATAAGGTGTATGAAAAATGGACCAAGGGAGTCAAGTTCTACCTCTGGATCCGACTCATCAACATCTTCAGGCGGATCAGAGGACTCGGCGGTTTTCTTATTGGCTGCTTTCTTTGTGACTTTGCTTTTTGCACGAGGAGCCCTCACCGGTTTGTCTGAAGCTTTCCTCTTCTAGAAAGAATCTTTGGCCTGTAAAATCAAAAAAAGGGTTATCAGAACAATGTTAAAGCGGAGACAGATCAATAAAGGTAGAAAAGGTAAACTTCTTACTGCTGGCGGTTTGTTGGAGGTGTAAAAAGGGACCAATATGGTCTTGCTGCATTGAGCGATTGGCTCATCCAACATCTTCTTCACGGACTCAGTGACTTCCTCATCAGTCATTTCTTTCTCATGATATCGTTGAGGGTCTTTGATGTTTCCGGTATACTCATGCATCAAATTGGAGCGGCGGCTTAAGGGAAGGATACCCCATGAAACCCAGCATCGAACGAGGTCAATGCCGGTTAAGCCATTTGCTAGAAAGGCCCGGAGCTTAGCAAGTTGAGGTGCATAAGCTTGTCGTTCTTTGGCGGTAAGCCGCAGAGGCAGTGGATGGCCATTGCTAAGCCGGTGAGCGCAGTAACCCGGCAGAGGGTTTTCATCAGCAGGCGCGGTGTTCTGACAGTAGAACCATGTTTGTTTCCAGTCCTTCGGATGGCTGTGGTGTTTGGCATGAGGGAAATCGACTTCTTTCCTCTTCTGAATTGACACGCCTCCAAGTTCAGTGTTGGGGCCGTCAGAGAATTCGGTTCGGCGGTTTAAGTGGAAATAATCTATAAAGAGCTCAATAGTTGGTTCTTCCTAAATATAAACTTCGCAGAACACTTGAAAATTGCATATGCTGCACACAGAGTTTGGTCCAATATCCTGAGGATGGAGTTGGAAGCTAGCAAGCACATCTCGGAAAAACTTTGAACCGGGGGGGGGGGGCTAAAACCCCGGTCTAGATGCTGCATGAACACAATCACTTCTCTGTCTTGAGGTACTGGAGGGCACTCAGGGCCAGGAACTCGCCAATGATGGACATCTTTCTTGGCCAAAGCGCCAGTTAAAACATATCCATTGAGCCGCGTTTCTGTGATCCGGGAAGGAACCCAGTTGCAAGCGGCGAATTGCTTGGTCATTTTGGAAGGCAAACTGAAAAAGAAGTGCGAAGGCCGGTTTACGATTCAAGGTTGATGTGCACAAACCGGTGTTAAACCGGGGAATTTAATCAAGATATATATACATGTTAAACCGGCTATTACTACTCAAGTCAGGATGGCGGTTTAATTGAGTGCTAATGGTACCAGGCGGATTATGATTTTCTACAAGTTAAACCGCCTATGGGGGAAGCAGCAGAGCTGAAATTCACTAAGTGTTGCAGAAACAAGTTTCACAAAATGGATATATAATTTTGGATCTACCGTGGTTCAGTAAAGGAAATTTTCTGAGTCCTACAATGGTGTTACGCAGAACAGAGAAGGTCCAGATGGGATTTGTCCAGGAATAACAAGATACTGCAATATGGTAGATTAAAGCTATGGATCTAGCCACAAGAGGAGGTTGTCAGGACTAGCTAGATTCAGTAAGATGCTAAAAGAAAAATAGATAAGTGCTGATGAACATCGAGGAACATGGATGAACACGAAGCCGTAATGGAGATCTAGGGTTAAAGGAAGAAAGCTTACCGGATTTTCAGGAACAGCGGATGAGATCTCTGGAGCGTTCAGGTTGATGCAGCGGCCTGAGATGACGCAGAGCTTCGAGGTCGACGGCGGCGGCGATGCTTGAGTTCTTCGGGTCGCGAGGAGGAAGACGAGGCGAAGAGGCAAGGGGAGAAAATGGAAGGACCCCCTGTCTTATTTATAAAGGGGTAAGAAGATAAGCGACATGCGCGAAAATCAAGGAGACTGAAGCGGCAAGGGGCGCAGCTGTCGCCTTGATTTTCGGGAATTAATTAAATGATGGGAATCTTTTTACATAGAGATGACATCATTATGATTCACTGTAATATTTAGAAGATGACGTCATGGCGGTTTAACAAAGTTAACAGGAGAAGACATCATGGCGGTTTACGAGAATCGTAAGAAGATGTTCACAGAATTTTCTTAAGTGTTGAAGATTGACATTAACAGGTTCAAATCAATCTGGGGCCTAATGTTGGGGATATAACTACTAAGTATAAACCACCCTGGAGGGGCCGGTTCACCCTCAACTATATTGAAGTCCAAGGGATGGCGCTTTACTGATTAAGCTTAGAGGCCCAGAGCCCAAAGGCGGATTAGGGCCCATAGTTGTAAACCGCCATAGTTGTATAACTTGTATTGTAAGTTAGGAAGGCAGAGACCGAGCCGGACACTTGTATGAGCCGGCCTCGGGACTCCGTAAACCGGCTGGGCGTCGACCTGTGTATATATAGGGATGACCCGGTGGCGGTTCAGGGACAAGAAACAAAAACTCGAGACTCAGGCAAGGCGTATTCTCTCCCTGGTCATCGAAACCCAATCAATTCCATCACAACTAGACGTAGGCTTTTACCTTCATCGTAAGGGGCCGAACTAGTATAAAACTATCATGTCCTTTGTCCGGTTTAACCCCTTTAAGCTAACCCGTCACGATGGCTCCACGACTAAGTCCTTTCACGAGGACATCTGACATGATATTTCCACGACAACTACAGAGTGAATGTCCGACCGTTGCAGTTTGGTGTGACTCCTGGTCTTCATATGTCGAGTGGTTTCTTGTATGGTCGAGTGGTCTTCGAAAAGGTGGGATACCTGAGTGATATGGTTGGTCGAGTGGATTGCACTCGATGTCTTCCTTGGGTACTCTCTGTTGTCTCTTGAGCTTCTTTGCTTCTAGGGTAGTGACCCTGGGTAGGGTATGTTGGTCAGGCCTATGACCCTACCCTAGGTCTATATCCTCATCACTAACCCTAGATTGGTAGGGAGTGTCAGTGGGGATTGTGACAGCGATTAGCCTCGTAAGTCATGCCCCGGCCCCCACCTCTGTTTATATGGCGCGGGTCACAGGGGCCCACCAACCATGGTTTGGTTGGGCGCCCCCGATCAGGGCGCGATGCAAGGGCCCATTCGACCCGTTGGGCTTGAACGAGAGAGAGATCAACCTAACATTCTCCCCCTTGATCTCAACTTTACTTTTAACCTTATACTTTCTAGTTTATTTGTTTCATCACATATTTGTACATAGAACATGTTTCATCGTCATAGCTTGATTGCCGATAGAATCATACAACTACAACATACGTTTTGTTCAGAAAAAAATTCTGTTCCTTTTTGGGCCTATCCAGGAATCATAAGGCTTTCCCTTAAACTCAAGCCGGCTAAGTGTTCCTTGAACACATTGGGTGGTAAGCCTTTCATTAGCGGGTCCGCAAGCATATCTTTTGTCCTTATATTCTCGAGACTTATAGTTTGATCCTGGATTTTATCTTTCATAACATAATACCTTATGTCTATTGTTTTGGCAGCATTACTCGACTTGTTGTTGTGAGCATAGAATACTGCGGGCTATTTGTCACAGTACATCTTTAGTGGTTTGTGAATACAATCTACCACTTTCAAGTCGGGTACAAATTTCTTTAGCCATATCACCTGCCCCGTGGCTTCGAAGCATGCTATGAATTCTGCATACATCGTGAATGATGCAACTATCGACTGTTTGGAGCTTTTCCACGAAATAGCTCCCCCAGCGAGGGTGAATATGTATCCTGACGTGGATTTTCTATCATCTTTGTCCCCCGCAAAATCTGCGTCTGAATACCCTTTTATCTCTAGGGAATCACTTCTCCTATACATTAGCATGTAGTCCTTTGTGCCTTGTGCATAACACAATGCTTTCTTTACCATCTTCCAGTGCTCTATGCCTGGATTCTCTTGATATCTATCGAGTACCCTGGTGATAAAGGCTAAGTCAGGGCGAGTGCACACTTGTGCATACTGTAAGATGCCAACTGCCGAAGCATATGGTACTGCTTTCATTTGATCGATCTCATACTGGTTCTTGGGACATTGGAATTTCCCAAAACTATCGCCCTTAACTATAGGAGCAGGTGTGGCTTTACTCGCATGCATATTATACTTTTTAAGAACCTTTTCTAAATATGCTTTCTTCGATAGTCCTAAGACTCCATTGTTTCTATCTCGGTGAATTTCTATGCCCAAAACATATGATGCTTCACCAAGATCTGTTATGTCAAAATTCGAGGATAAGAACTTCTTTGTTTCTTGTAGTAGACTAACATCACTTCTAGCAAGTATAATATCATCCACATACAAGATTAGGAAAATATATTTCCCATTTTTAAACTTTGCATAAATGCAGTTATCCTCAATATTTTCTTTAAATCCAAAACTTTTAATCATTTGATTAAACTTTGAATACCACTGTCTAGAGGCTTGCTTTAATCCATAAATGGATTTCTTCAGGCAGCATCCCATATTTTCCTTGCCTTCCATGATAAAACCCTTGGGTTGTTTCATGTAGACATTTTCCGTTAAATCTCCATTGAGAAATGCCGTCTTTACATCCATGTGATGTAACTCTAAATCAAAATGAGCAACTAATTCCATTATGATTTTTAAGGAATCCTTACATGAGACTAGAGAAAATGTCTCATTGTAATCTATCCCTTCTCTTTGTGTAAATCCTTTTGCCACAAGTCGTGCTTTATACTTTTCTACATTCCCTTTAGAGTCATACTTAATCTTGTAGACCCATTTACATCCTACTGTTTTGGCTCCTTTAGGAATTTCCTCTAAGTCCCAAACATCTTTAGAACTCATCTATTTCATCTCATCTTCCATTGCCTTCATCCACATTGATGAATGAGGGCTTCTCATGGCTTCTTCATATGAGGCGGGGTCTTTTTTCCATATGAACCATTTCTGTGTTATAACTTTAAAGTTAGTAGAAATAGCTGACTTTCTTGGTCTTGTAGACCTTCTAAGGGCCTCAGTTTCTGGCACATTCTGTGCCTCAACTTCTGGCACTTCTTCTAAAATTTGCTGTTGCACCTCCCTTTCATGCTCAACAATGGGTTCAGTCGGCTCCTGATGGACAGGTTTCGGGTCTACTCCCATAGTTGTCATGGGTGGAGTTGCAACTGGTAGTGAGAAAAATGGCTCCTGAATCATTGGATTAGGTGCATGCACCCTCTTCTCCTCAAGATCAATTTTTCGAGCTACCGAGCTTCCCTCATCATTTCGTCCTCTAAAAAGTCTGCCTGTCTCGTTTCTACAAACTTTGTATATCTGTCTGGGCAGTAGGAACGAAAACCCTTTGATCTGTCTGGATAGCCAATGAAGTGGCAACTCACTGTTTTGGGACCTAACTTTGCAATGTTTGGATTAAACATTTTGGCCTCAGCAGGGCACCCCCACACCCAGAAGTGTTGTAGGGAGGGCACCTTCCTGTCCATAGCTCGTACGGTGTTTTGGGCACCGACTTGCTTGTTACTCTATTGAGAATGTGAATGGCGGTTTTAAGCGCCTCCATCCATAATCCCAATGGCAAGTTGGAATAACTCATCATGCTATGCACCATATCCATAATTGTATGGTTGCGCCTTTCAGCTACTCCATTTTGCTGAGGCTCGCCCGACAATGAATACTGGGCTACTATGCCAGTCTCCTGCAAGAACTTTGCAAAAGGTCCAGGGACTTGGCCATATGGTGTGTGCCGACCGTAGTACTCTCCCCCACAGTCGGACCTGACTATCTTTATCTTTTATCATGACGATTTTCAACTTCAGCTTTGAATATTTTAAATTTATCCAACACTTCAGATCTTTCTTTGATTGGATAAATATATCCATAGCGAGAGTAATCATCTGTGAATGTTATGAACGAGTCATATCCATCCACACTTTTCATTGAAAATGGTCCACAAATGTCAGTGTGAATGATTTCCAGTGTGCCTGCGCTATGGATTGCACCTTCTTTGATTTGTTTTATATACTTTCCTTTAATGCAATCTATGCATTGTTCTAAGTCTGAGAATTCTAATGGAGGAAGAATTTGTTTTTTTGACTAATCTTTCTATTCTCCCCTTGGAAATATGGCCCAAGCGATAGTGCCATAATTTCGATGAATCGAATGTTCTCTTTCTTTTCTTTTGTTCTTTATTTGACGCGGAAACATGTTCATTCACATTGCATACATAATGCACTTTTTCACGAAGTGATAACAAATAAAGTTCATCGTGTAGTAAAGCATCACCCACATAAGCATTATTATACCATATGGCACGCTTGCCATGTCCAAAATAACATTCATAATTATCTTTGTCTAAAAATGAAATGCTAATTAAGTTTCTATTACATGAAGGAGCATAAAGAACATCTCTAAGTAGAAGCTTGAATCCATCATCTAACTCCAAGGAAATGTCGCCGACAGCTTCAACTTGTGCTTGAATTCCATTAGCTACTTCAATGCCTCTTTCTCTTCTTAGTGTAGTCCGGGTCGAATGGAATCCCTGTAAACAATTTGCAACATGAACAGTTGCTCCTGAGTCTATCCACCAAGTAGATTACGAAAACTGTGTGTACAAGGATTCATTAACTAAGGAAACAATGTTGTTACCTTGCTTTTCCATTAAGGACTTAAGCAAGCAGCGTAGTCTTTCTTGTAATGCCCTTTCTACTTGCAGTGGAGACAAGTGTCTTTGTCCACTAAGAAAGGCGGTTGCTGATGCTAATGCTGATAGGGTGCTTTTCCATGCTTTGAAGGAGAACTTTTGCTGTTTTGATTGTAATTCCTTTTCTTTTGATCCTTCACATAGTTGAGTGAACCACCATGTGAGGCTTTGAGTCTGTCCTCTTCTTGGACACACATTGCTATTGTCTTTTCAATGTCCCATGTTCCAGGTGACATATTGTAGTTTACAACAAAAGTTTCAAACTCCTTTGGCAGTGAAGCCATGACCAGGTGGACCAGGAGCTTTTGTTTAATATCCAGATCCTCATCCATGGGCTTTAGCTTTGCTGCCATATTGCTCATCCTGAGGATGTGCTCTCTTATTCCACCACCTGTGCAGTGTTCTATCACCAGTTGTTTTAACACCTGGGTGGCATATATCTTTGAAGAGCCAGTGAACTGGCTCTTTATCTTTGTAAGCAACTCCCATGCGGAAATGCACTCTGCAATGGAGCCTACAATGGTGCTCTCGATTGTGTTCTTTATAAATGCCATGCACCTTTTTTTGCATTGACCCACTTTTGGTTTTCTATGATGTATGACATCTCCAAAGGAGCATAATCCCCCCCTCTTTCTAGACCACGCATCATCATCATCAGTGGCCTCTCTTACTGGCTCTGTAGGTCTGACCGGCCGTGGTTCATCCACAACCCAGTCCAGATTAGCACAAACAAATGCCAGTTCTACTTTCTTCCTCCACTCAGTGTGATTGTCAACTTTGAGTGTTGGAACTTCTTTTAGGCAACTCATCAAGTGAAAGCCTCCTGAAATCACAATTTAAGTGACATCAGTATAACAATCATATGCATTAATCTAACGTTGGTCAAATTAAACATACAATTGTCTATGCAGTTAAATCTATATTACCATTGGGTAAAATATTAGAAATAAATGCACCTTTAAATTTTAATAATAAAACATGACCATGTTATTAACAACGTTGGTCATAAAAAATAACATAATCATATTCATTTTAATAATCACTTTAACATGCTCTTAAAAACCTAATTCTATCTAAACTTTTATTTTCTTTGTAAAAGAGCACTATTAATTATTTACGTAGCGGAAAAACATGAATAAAAATTCATGAACTTTTTAATCTTTACAAAAACTTTTCTTTGATTGAATAAAAAATCATGAACTTTATTATTTTCTTTATAAAATTCATGAACATTTCTTTTAGGAAAATTTTCTATTCTCTAGCTGCAGCAGAGCCCAGTGTGCGTGTCCTGCAGTGGAAAAAACCGGCCCACGGCCTAGCCTGCGCGCCGCCCGCGGCTGTGGCCTTGGCCCAGCGCTAGCGTGCGCGCTGCTACCGCCAGCCTCGTCCACTTTCGGCCCAAGAGCCTGCAACCGAGTTAGGGTTTTAATCCTGGCCGTCCACCAGATCGTATGGTCAGCCAGGGTCCTCAATGGATCAAAATCAGTCCCCCACTCTCTCTCCCGAAGGAAACCCTAACCCACTTTATTTCTCCTCCCTCATCTATGTCTCTAGTCACAGCAGTGGGGCTCCGCCGGCCGCTGGCGTCAAGCCATCGTGTCGCGCCACCGCGAGCTCCCTTTCCCCTTCCCCTTCTGTTCCTGTCCATGTCTTGTGGCAGGGCGAGGAAGAGAGGGACACAGCTGTGCCCTCCTCGGTTCCCCACATGCCTCTCTCTGGCCGACCGGCCATGATACGTCCATTTTGCATGATGCTTTTATATCAATATTTGTTGCATTATGGGATGTTATTACACTTTATATATCAATACTTATGGTTATTCTCTCTTATTTTTATAAGGTTTACCATGAAGAGGGGGAATGCCGACAGCTGGAATTTTGGCTGGAAAAGGAGCAAACATTGGAAACCTATTCTGCATTGCTCCAAAAGACCTGAAACTCCACGAAACCTATTTTTGGATTTAATAAGAATTATTGAGCGGAAGAAATACCTCAAGGGGGCCACACCCTGTCCAGGAGGGTGGGGGCGCGCCCACCCCTACTGGGCGCGCCCCTGTCTCCTGGGCCCCACTACAAAAAAAAGACACATTCGTGATTTTTGGGCCGAACGATTTTTTTTCTGTCATACATATGCCACTTCTATGACGATAATTGTGACAAAACCCGGTATCATCATAGATGTGGTGGGCTCCTACTTCTATGACAAAAAATCATGACAGAAAATGGGCTTTTCATCCTGGGCGGGCCGGAGACGCAGCTGCATGACATTCTTTGGGCCGTCCATGACGGAAAAAACTGTGGTAGAAGCGAGGGCGAGGAAAATTTTGGGGAGTTCCCGGTTATGGTGGGTGGTCGGGGGCCGAGCGATGCGCGTTTCTCTCGTACACGTACGCGCGTGTGTGCGAGGCGTTGGCTCTAACTGAACCCGAGCGAGGCGTTGGGCTCTAACTGAACCCGAGCAATTGCACCGTAGTCTACGCGTTACTGAACCCGAGCAATCGATTGATGGCTGTTAACTAAACCCGATCGAGCGATTCCTTCGCTACTGCTGCTAACTTAAGCCGATCGATTGGATGAACAGTGAGTGTTGTGGGGGGGGGGGGTTGGATGAACAGTGAGCGGTGGCGTTGCCTCTGGATGAACAAGACCCCGTGGTGTGGTGGAGGGCTGGATGAACAATAGACGGTGGAGGGGTGCCCGTGGAGGGGTAGTTGAACAGGACCCCGTGGTGTGGAGGGCTAGATGAACAGTAGACGATGGAGGGGTGCCCGTGGAGGGGTGGATGAACAGGACCCCGTGGTGTGGAGGGCTGGATGAACAATAGATGTTGGAGGGGTGCTCGTGGAGGGGTGGATGAACAGGACCCCGTGGTGTGGAGGGCTGGATGAATAGTAGACGGTGGAGGGGTGCCCGTGGAGGGGTGGTTGAACAGTAGCCGGTGGAGTAGCGCGTGGTGGAGGCTGGATGAACAGGAGCCCATGGAGGCTGGAGGAGGTCGACGGTGGAGATGAACAATATCCCGTGGAGTCCCATTTTGCGGTACGCCACACCCCTCCCGATGAACAGGACCCCCGTTTCGACCGTAGCGCTCCAACACAAGTCCGTTTCGTTTGTTTTGTGGTACGCCAGACCCCTCCCGATCAATAGGACCCCCGTTTCGATCGTAGGAGGTCCATTTCCTCCGTTTTGCGGTACGCCAGACCCCTCCCGATCAACAGGACCCCCGTTTCGACCGTAGGAGGTCCGTTTCGTCCGTTTTGCGGTACGCCACACCCCTCCCGATCAACAGGACCCCGTTTCGAATGTGTCCGGTCGAACACAAGGCCATTTCCTTCGTTCTGCGGTACGCCATGCCTCGTTTCCATCGCCTGTTCCGTCCAAGCCCTCCCGATGAACACGACCACGCATTCCGTTTCGACCCAGTCAGTTGGCTCCCCATGAACACAACGACGACGCTGTTTCTCCGTTCCGACCCAGCCAATGTACACGAGCCCTGGCCGTATGTATATATGCGCGAGTAGGCGTTCGAGACCCCGCCCGTATGTATACATACGTGGTTGTATTTTCTTTCTTGCACCCTAGCCGCTGTACGTACGTGTACATGCTACGTGCGCGCCTCTACTACGACACGTGGGCGCCTCTACATCCACCAGTATATATGTACATACACGTTCGCGACCAGAATGACAATGCTACGTACGCTTCGACCAGGTGGGTCCCGACTGTCAGGCACTTCCTTGCATGCGAAGATGTAGATGGTGGGACCCAGCAGTCAGGCGGAAATGTTTTTTTCATGAAATACGGTGGCCTGTCTGGTGGGTCCCCGCTGTCAGGTGGAGGAATAATTATTTTGCGCGTAATAAGGAGGCACTTCCTTGCTGTGGCCATGGACCCAGCTGTCAGCCTCTCCACGTACAGTCCACATCCGATGGAAGCCGTTCCTTGACCATGTTGACCACGCCGCGTCGAGAGCACCAGGGCGGTGGACGACGGCGAGGCCTAGGAAGGGGACGACACGGAGCCGGGGAAAACGCGGAAGTGGATGCCCACGCGTAGAGGAGTATGAGGGTTCACTGGTTCGCTGCGGTGTGAGGCTGCCATCGCCGCAGAATAACAGGGGGTGTGGGTGAGTAGAGGGATGGCCTGGACAGCGGTGGGATTAGTAGGCGGCGATGAGATCTCCGCCGCATCGCAGCCGGCCACGGGAGGCAGGAGGATGAGGCACGGCCGGTGCTAGTTTGGGCGGCTAGAGCAAGAAGACCAGAGGTTGAAGAAGCACTACGGCCATTGGATGGACATCGTATGGTCATTGGAGCTAGAATCGTTCATATTGACTAAGTTAACAAAGCCCTCCATCCCCGTCAACTTAGTAGGCCCACAAGTCAGCCTGCCACTATACTGGGTCCCAGCTAACAGGGGGAGTATTCATTTTTTTGTGCGTAATAAGGAGGCACTTCCTTGCGTGCGAAGATATAGCTGGTGGGTCTGAGCTGTCAGCGGCGGTAACGTTTTTTTCGCGAAATACAGAGGCCCTTTCGGTGGGTCCCTGATGTCAGGTGGAGGAATCATTATTTTGCGCGTAATAAGGAGGCATTTCCTTGCGTATGGTCGTGGACCCAGCTGTCGGCCTCTCCACATACAGTCCACTTCAGATGCATGTCGGTCGTTGACCATGTTGACTAGGCCGCGCCGAGAGCACCAGGGCGGTGGACGACGGCGAGGCCTAGGAAGGGAACGACATGGAGGCAGGGAAGACTCGGCAGTTGTTTCCCACGCGGAGGGGAGCACGACTGTACGAGGGTTTACTGGTTCGTCTGCCATCGCCGGAGAATAACAACAGGTGTGGGTGAGTAGAGGGATGGCTAGGCCAGCGATGGGAGTATGGTGGGGCGGTGAGGCCTGCGCGGTAGCAGAGCCGGCCGCGGGGAGGAGGGAGCAGGCAGTCCCGCCGGCGCTTGTTTGAGCGGCTGGAGCAGGAAGAGCAGAGATTGAAGAAGCACGACGGCCGTTAGATGGCCATCCAATAGTCACTGCTTGTGCGCCAACCTTTTTTTAGGAAAGCCTCAAATCTGTGGAAAACAACATACAACCCATCTGCCATTATTTCTAATAATTTACAGCCCATTTGCTAATTCTTAAGGTTTTTTTGGAGCCCATATTCTTTTTGTTAGCATTACAGCCCATATTGTGGCCACGGTTAAAAAATTATACGAAATTTTGCAAATTTCGGTGCGGTCTGAACTGTTTTTAATCCCCAAATTTCGACTCACATTCAAACTGATTTTAAAAATAAATGTATATCAATATAAAATCCTTCAAATTCTCAACGCATAAAAATTAATGTAATTTAAAATCTCGAAATGGAAAAAAAGATATTTGAAACTAATTGCGGGTTTGATGTGTTTTAAAAATGTACAGCCCATTTCTCATTACTGATGGGCCATTTTCTCGGCCAGCCGAATGAAAGCTCTCCTTGTCTTGAAAGTTTTACAGCCCAATAGGCCTGACAAAGCGACTTACTTGGCAAATCACAAAAAAACTGGGCTGTGGCCGTGGACCCAGCTGTCAGCCTCTCCACGTATAATACTCTTTTTTGATGGAATGTCGTTGACCACATTGATCATGCCGCGCCGAGAGCACCAAGGCGGTGGACACGGTGAGGCCTAGGAAGGGGACGACGCTGTCACGTCCCTAGCCTTGCTATGCACTTGGACTTTCTTCTGCATCATGTTTAAACTTCATTTAAACGTGAAATGGGGATGTCGAAAACCCTAGCACCAAATGGAATTCAAATAGGTTCAACCTAAAAATATTTTCAATGAACCTGAAATGCCCTTCATAAATGTTCATCATTTTTGTTTTGGTCCAGAACCTCTGCCAAAAGTGGTGCACACATTTCTGGGTCATTAATGGATTTTTGAATTAACTCATACTGTATTTGATTTGGAGCTATTAATTCCTATAAATATTTGGTAGCTCCAAATATTCTGAAACTTACTGAGGGCCTCTGAAACAATTCAGTTACTGCCCACAAATATTTTCAGGATTTATAAAAATGATTTGGTTTATAAACTAAATCAAAACAAATTGCAAAAATAGAAAACACTTACCTGGAAACTTACTTGGCGCTCACCGAAGCCCACCTGGACGGCCCAACACTGTTGGCCAGCCCACAGGGGCATGCCCGTCTTCTTCCTTCAGCCAGTAGGCAGAGGAGAGGCGTGGCACGCGCGCGTGGGGCTTCGGCCACCTCCTGCTTCGCCGTGTCGCGCTCTCCGTCAACCAATCCCGCGTCTGGAGACGCCTCGAAGCCCCTCTCGCCTCCCCCTCACTCGCTGCACTCTCTCCCCGCCCTCTGTTCCTCTCCCCGCATCACACCCGGGCACGGCCGTCGCCGCCGCTCCCCGCCTGCGCGGCCACCGCCGTCGCCTCGCTTAACCCCCATGGCAAAGAGGTTCCCCGCGTCCCCCTCGACCTCTACGCTGAAGCACGCAACCGCAGGCGCCCCGAACCGTTGCCATCGAGCTCGTCACCACCGCATCTGGCCGCCGGAGGTCGTCGTCGAATCGCGCCGTCAAGGACGCCCCGAGCACGCTGACCATCCCGTCGTCTCCGCTGTGAGTTTCTGCGTCTGTTCCCCTCTTCCCGAGCTCGTTTACGCCCCGCAGCCGTCGCCCTTGTCGACCGAACTGCACTGCCGCCGCCAAACCTCGTCACCGGCCACTCTTTCAGCGACTCCAACACCAACCGTCACCTCCCCTAGATGCGTCGCACTGCCAGCTTTCCAACGGGACCGCCCGCAGCCCAAACGGCCTCCTGTAGGTGAACCCCGAGCCACTCCGGTGTGCACCGCCGCAGATTTGGTCGCCGGCGTTAAGACGCCGGTGATGATGACGTGGCCGCTTAATTAGGCACTAATCACATCTAGTTAGCCCCTAACAAACACTGACTGTGGGCCCTAGCCGTAGTCAAACCTCACTCAATGCTTGTTTTGACCGGGATTAGTTCCCGAGTCACTGACATGCGGGACCCACCGGTCAGGTTTGACCCGGGTCAACCTGGTTGACCTACTGACGCAGTGCTGCTGTCATGCTGACGCAGTAATGGCTTTCTGGATTTAAAATAAATCAGGAAATTCCAGAAATTAGTATAAACTTCTAAAATTCATAGAAAATCAACCGTAACTCCAAATAAAATAATTTATATATGAAAAATGATCAGAAAAATCCAATCTATCCATCTCTACCATTTTCATGCATGTTAGAACAACTTTTGTTCATTGTTTAGGTCAAATCAATTAAACGGCATTTGAATAATCACATATGGAGTTTGAATTTGAATCTTGTATTCAAACCAACTTCATTTAAATTGTTGCTAGTTGCATTAGCTCAAACCACAGCATATTGCCATGTCATGATCATGCATCATATTGTTGCATTGCATTGATTGTGTTCTTCCTTGTTTGCCGGTATTCGTCCCCTCTCAGTAGACGATGTTCCGACGATGAGTTTGATGACACCAATGAAGAACTATATTATCTTCAGAAGTGCCAGGCAAGCAAAACCCCCTTGTTCATTCCGATAAAATCCCACTCTCTCGCTCCTGCTCTCTTTTACTGCATTAGGACAACAACAATTCATCTATTACTTTTACTTGCTGCGGTAGCTGAACCCCTTTATCCTCTGCATGACCTGTCATTGCCACAGTAAATAGATGAAACCCACTAGCATGAGTAGGAGTTGTTTGAGCCCTGATGTGCCTACTCATTCATGCTTGTTTGTCATGCCTGCTACTGCTTAGGGTTGAGTCAGGTCTGATTCATCGGGGATAAATTGGAATGTGGTGAACATGTCCTACTGTTGAGAGCTAAGTGTGTGAACACGATTTGGTAAAGGTAGCGGTGAGAGGCCATGTAGGAGTACATGGTGGGTTGTCTCATTGCAGCCGTCCTCAGGAACTGAGTTCTGTGTTTGTGATCCATGAACAACTACTACCACACATTGGGATCCTTAATTGACTCTCTCGACTTATTAATCAACTCGATCTCTGTCCAGGAGTTGCAACTAGTTTCTGGTATTTGTAGGTAGTGTTAGTAGTCTACCAAGTGGCACTCGGTACAGGTGGGCTTGGGATAGACTAGGCACAGTGGCACGGTGTACCAAGTGGCACCCGGATGGTGGGCTTGGGAACCCTGCTCACATCGTTTGGGGCCGTGAGCGACACCCCGGCCGGATCTCCTTGCGGATGGAACCCGAATAGGCGATAAACCTGGACGAGAGACTTGTGTGGTTAGTCAGGTCGTGGCCGACACCCTCGCTGGGCTTCCGCTTGAAGGTTGCCGAGTACATGTCGTGTAAACGACGGTAAGTGGTGAGAGCGTGTGTGAAGAAGTACACCCCTGCAGGGTTAATATGATCTATTCGAATAGCCGTGTCCGCGGAAAAGGACTTCTGGGTTGCCTGTACAGTTCATAGACAAGTGAAAGTGGATACTCTAAAATACGCAAGATAAGCGTGAGTGCTATGGATGGCGTTCTCGTAGGGAGACGGGAGCGGATCCATAGTGGTGTATTGATATGGTGAATATGTGGACTCGTGTGCGCCACCTCAAAAGAGTTACTTGCAGTCGTAGTTCAGGATAGCCTCCGAGTCAAAGATGGCTTGCTGCAGTTAAACCCCACCATCCCCTTTGTTGATAATGATGCATATGTAGTTAGTTCTGATGTAAGTCTTGCTGGGTACATTTGTACTCACGTTTGCCTATTTTATGTTTTTGCAGAGAGACTTCAGTCTCGCTAATAGTTCCACGTGGACTTCGACGTTTAGCTTGTTACCTCAGCTACGATCTTGTGCCTCGGCAGGATCTAGTAGATAGTCAGGCTTCTCAGCCTTTTTCATTTGTAGATGTCTGTACTCAGACATGTTAAGCTTCCGCTTGTGCTTTGACTTGTATGCGCTGAATGCTGGGTCATGAGACTCATGTTTGTAATATCTCGCTCCTCGAAGCCTATTGAATAAAATACTTGAGTTGTAGAGTCATGTTGTGATGCCATGCTGTATTTGCACATATCGAGCATATTGTGTGTATGTTATTGAAATGCTTGGTATGTGTGGGATCTGACTATCTAGTTGTTTATCCTTAGTAGCCTCTCTTACCGGGAAATGTCTCCTAGTGCTTCCACTGAGCCATGGTAGCTTGCTACTGCTCCGGAACACTTAGGCTGGCTGGCATATGTCCTTATTCGTTCCTGTGTCTGTCCCTTTAGGGAAATGTCACGCGATGAATACCAGAGTCCTGTTAGCCCGCCACAGCCCGGTTCACCGGAGTCCTGCTAGCCCAGTGCCACATCCTGGATTCACTCACTGATGACCGACACGTTCGATGTTGGGTCATGGATGCCTGTCCCTGTAAGTTTGTGCCACTTTGGGTTTACGACTAGCCATGT
The DNA here is from genome assembly GCF_018294505.1 of Triticum aestivum. NCBI lineage: Eukaryota > Viridiplantae > Streptophyta > Magnoliopsida > Poales > Poaceae > Triticum > Triticum aestivum. The sequence continues at coordinate 92,397,091 of NC_057801.1, read as the reverse complement.
CAGCCCGGGCTCCTTATCATATGGATGCTAGCGACACTATCATATACGTGTGCCAAAAGGCGCAAACGGTCCCGGGCAAAGGTAAGGCGACACCCATGGGGATACCGTGCGTGAGGCCGCAAAGTGATATGAGGTGTTACATGCTAGATCGATGTGGCATTGAGTCGGGGTCCTGACAGCTTTAGTATCAGAGCCTGACTGCCTGTAGGATTACCAAGCCAAACTGGTCGAAGTTGAGTCTAGAAATTCTTTAGTTATATAAGGGAATTGATTGTGGGTTGGAACGTAAGGCTCTTTTTACTCCTTATACCTCATGCCCTCTGATCCGAGTCATCTTATCTTTCCTACGGGGTTAAGGAACTAGGCTTCTCATCTTTCTATTAGGATCACGTGTTACTAATCCGTAGACTTGTAAGATTGTTGGAATCAAGCCTCAGTTCAGTTCCTACTATCTTCGTGTATTGATAGTTGATCTCAAAACCTTGATACTATGATGATCGAGTGGTTATGCCACCATTTTTGTATCATGTCTCAATTCTTTTAAGCATTTACAGCCGTTATGCTGTCCGAGTCATCCCAGGTTTCTACAATATTCTGATGCATTTGCAAATCCCTTCCTTCTGTTTCTGATGTCTCTTTGGGCTAGTTTGACCACACTATCGGTGAGTTGAGGTACTCAGTTGCCTTGACATATATGTTGGATCTATTATTATGACCCTAGATGTCTAGAGTATCACCTAGTAATATAGCCATGATTTGTGTCCCAGTGTGATGATTCTGGCCATCATTCTCGAAAGCATCCCGTGATGCCACTTAGTAGTAGGTATTCTATTCCTGGGTTTTCGAACCAAGATTCACCCTACTTAGTTCATGTTGATAGTGTTGCTAGTTCCTTTAGGTTATTAGTTACCTTTGCATTAGTCCTCGAGGTCCGTGGTATTTCCTTCTTCCAAATACTATGAACCGTTTATGGCAGAAGTTCTTTGAACCAAAAGATCATAACAGGAGTGCTCTCGATGGGTTCTCTATTCTATATTGCGACTCTGCTAGTTCAACTTTTCTGCATGGGTTATCCGGAAGAAATTTGTTGGACTTGGTTCAACATACTAATCTATGCATCCACAACTCAGAAAACCGTATGTTCCTTTGAGTTGTCCCGCTTTAGTTGTCTTCCGACCCTCGTCTATCAATTGATAGTCAAGACTATGCATGCATTCGTTCATCGATTCCTATTATTCTTGTGGTCCGTCAAGCCATTTTATTCCGGAATGACTAGGAGAAACCAACTCTAGTACCTTGTCCATTTCCAGGATTGGGTCAAAGCAGTCCTACTCCGCAGATCAAATTGCTAATCTAGCTTTTGCTCTGTTCTACCTTGGAGTATTATTATCTTTATATTAAGAATATCACGGGAATTGCACACCATCCTATGAACTCTTGATACAGTGATACTTCTTATTATCATTATTCATTCCTCGGTTTCGTGTTATTGTAACCGGAACACCGACAAGTGAATCGTGATGTGTGAAAACAAAACTGCTAGCAACCTTGTTGCTTGGTAGTTGAAGGACAATAGTTCTATTCTTAGTGTGTTGGTTCTTGAATCACGATTCTAAGATTAATCGTGCTACCTAGTCCTTATTTCCGGTGCACTTTTCGATCAATGAGTTGGGGCTATGCCAATCCCTTGCTTATTTGATCATCTCGTCTTGCCCTGAAAAGCAAGATTGTTCTCGAGCTTAATAGCATGTCGGTGGTTCATGATTTTTCTGATTATCTTCTCGGAAGTATCACCAGGTCATCGCCTGACCGCTATGTTGAGTTCGTGATCAAGATGGTTTATTCCTGTAAACCACCCCTTCTCCAAGAATCTGTGTGGGATACCCTTGAGCTAGTTGGTTAAGCCAAACAACAACTTGGAGAGTTGGAAGATAAAAGCTTGCCCGACTTAGTTCATGTTAAGGGATATCTTTTTGTGTGTGTGTGTTGAAGAAAGATGATATCCTCACCAATTGGCACTCGTGATCAGTTGTTAGATCTATCGTCTTATCCGATCTTTGATTTGAGTATGGGCTATCGTCAAATCGAATCAGAACCAACGGTATTCGTAATGTTGTCTTACTCGTGGTTGTTTTCCCTCGAGCATACACCATTACATCCTTTGGGTCTGACCAATGCTATGTCCTTGCTCACATAATTATGGAATTCCATTTATATGGACATCCAGATGACTTGTTGTTGAGGCCATCAGCAGCATTTTATCTTCTCCATGATCATGTTGAACATCCATCTAGCGTTGGAAACTTTTGTAAACATTACCTCTGTGTTCCATTCATGAGGTATATGTTCGGATGAAAGAAGTGACTTTCTCTAATTCACGTGCACTTGGTGTAAGTTGCCGCATGGATCCGAGAAAGATTGTTTTTGCTTCCTCTGGAATGGTCCCCAAGTTGGTCATGCACATGTGCGAAGTATTCTATGGTTTGGTAGGTTGGCCGCCTCCATTCTATATGTGTTCCTAGCACACCAAGCCACTGATTGACTTGTTCTAGGTAAAGAAGTCTAATTTAACTGCACAAGACTTCGATATCCTCGATGATGGTTCCCCACCTGAACTCGGTAGTGTTTTATTGTAAGACTACCATGTGATAATGTTTTTCTGGGACAATGTGTTCACATGTTGTAGCAGAACCAGCTCATGTTTTGGAGCTTGCTATCGTAGTTCATTTCCCGAGAATCTCGCAACGTCATCTCGTGGATTTGTGTTGCAAACTTTCATTTTTCTTCCTAGACTCGATGAGTCTGGAATATCCTGACACCAACCAGATCTGAACCTCAGGCAGATGTGATGGTTGGAACACTTTCCCAAGAACTACAATATTGGTCTCTATGTAACCCAATAAAGTGGATGTCGTGGCTGACACACCCAGCCGAAAGACCTATTTATTGTAGTATCTTGATTGAAGAAGTTGGCCACATCCCCATAAGGATCTTGTGGGATTTAATCCAGTAGTTGTTTCCTTATGGATTCTTGCACTTCCGAAGTCCGACCTTTACTTGATGGCCATGTTGATGTTTTAAGCATTGACCATGGTACCTAGTACATCAAGGAGAACATTAGAAGCGGAGTGCTAAATGTCTCTCGGTTGATCATCCAGATTTTGTTTCCTTGGCATCGCTAAGATGAAATCTGAGAAAGTGTTATCTTCCTTTGCATCTGCATCCTCCATCACCATTCATCATGGTAGTAAGTTGTGTTGCCAGGATCCTTGACACGGATATTGGTAAAACCTTGATGAATATGGAAATGCTCAAGTTCTTGAGAGCACGCACAAGCGCTAGGTGTTATCATGGGCACTAACTGGGTTTGCTCTCAGCTTCCTCGGTTATGCTATAACTTCTCAAACAGTGGACTCACTCTCTACTGTTGAGCTTCTTCCCAGTTACTAAAATCATCCCTTGTGTTGTTTTCAACAAGGTAATCCACATCATCCATTCTAGCCGAGTGTGTCGTTCTCCTGAACTCTGTCAAACGATCGTTCGTAATTTGCCCTAGGCTGGTATAAAGAGTTTCAATGATCTCTGAATCAAAGGTAATTCTTTTTGCCACTTAAGGGGATATTTCTACTGGTAACCTTTCCTAAGGTGCCCCGTTATGGGATCATGGCAACTATTTCCCTCGCTACTTTGAATCCCTCGTCAAATTGTTCTTCCGCCCTTCCTGATGTGTGTTTTGCCTCTCAGCTCAAGAGATGTTTCTATGTCTCATCCTGTGAGTTGATTTTGTGATCATTAGGATGATCCATCCTTGTAGAGTGTCCCTGTCCTCGTATTGGATGAAGTTCTCGAAAGCAAAGACGTCAAGATCAATATGAAGTAATGAATCAACATCTTTGAGAAGGACAGTTGGATCGTGAAGATCGTGTAAGCTTTGTGTCCCCTCTGTCTTCTTACCTCACGTCTTGAATCTAGGGTCGAGATTCTTGTTTAGTGGGGGAGAGTTGTCACGTCCCTAGCCTTGCTATGCACTTGGACTTTCTTGGTTGCTGCATCATGTTTAAACTTGATTTAAACTTGAAATGGGGATGTCCAAAACCCTAGCACCAAATGGAACTCAAATAGGTTCAACCTAAAAATATTTTCGATGAATCTGAAATGCCCTTCATAAATGTTCATCATTTTTGTTTTGGTGCACACATTTCTGGGTCATTAATGGATTTTTGAATTAACTCATACTGTATTTGATTTGGAGCTATTAATTCCTATAAATATTTGGTAGCTTCAAATATTCTGAAACTTACCGAGGGCCTCTGAAACAATTCAGTTACTGCCCACAAATATTTTCAGGATTTATAAAAATGATTTGGTTTATAAACTAAATCAAAACAAATTGCAAAAATAGAAAACACTTACCTGGAAACTTACCTGGCGCTCACCGAAGCCCACCTGGACGGCCCAACACTGTTGGCCAGCCCACAGGGGCATGCCCGTCTTCTTCCTTCAGCTAGTAGGCAGAGGAGAGGCGTGGCGCGCGCGCGTGGGGCTTCGGCCACCTCCTGCTTCGCCGTGTCACGCTCTCCGTCAACCAATCCCGCGCCTGGAGACGCCTCGAAGCCCCTCTCGCCTCCTCCTCACTCGATGCACTCTCTCCCCCCTCTGTTCCTCTCCCTGCAGCACACCCGGGCACGGCCGTCGCCGCCGCTCCCCGCCTGCGCGGCCACCGCCGTCGCCTCGCTTAACCCCCATGGCAAAGAGGTTCCCCGCGTCCCCCTCGACCTCTACGCTGAAGCACACGACCACAGGCGCCCCGAACCGTTGCCATCGAGCTCGTCACCGCCGCATCTGGCCGCCGGAGGTCGTCGTTGAATCGCGCCGTCAAGGACGCCCCGAGCACGCTGACCATCCCGTCGTCTCCGCTGTGAGTTTCTGCGTCTGTTCCCCCTCTTCCCGAGCTCATTTACGCCCCGCAGCCGTCGCCCTTGTCGACCGAACTGTGCTGCCGCCGCCAAACCTCGTCGCCGGCCACTCTTCCGGCGACTCCAGCACCAACCGTCACCTCCCCTAGATGCGCCGCACTGCCAGCTTTCCAACGAGACCGCCCGCAGCCCAAACGGCCTCCTGTAGGTGAACCCCGAGCCACTCCGGTGCGCACCGCCGCGGATTTGGTCGCCGGTGTTAAGACGCCGGTGATGATGACGCGGCCACTTAATTAGGCACTAATCACATCTAGTTAGCCCCTAACAGACACTGACTGTGGGCCCTAGCCGTAGTAAAACCTCACTCAACGCTTGTTTTGACCGGGATTAGTTCCTGAGTCACTGACATGCGGGACCCACCGGTCAGGTTTGACCCGGGTCAACCTAGTTGACCTACTGACGCAATGCTGCTGTCATGCTGACGCAGTAATGGCTTTCTGGATTTAAAATAAATCAGGAAATTCCAGAAATTAGTATAAACTTCTAAAATTCATAGAAAATCAACCGTAACTCCAAATAAAATAATTTATATATGAAAAATGATCAGAAAAATCCAATATATCTATCTGTACCATTTTCATGCATGTTAGAACAACTTTTGTTCACTGTTTAAGTCAAATCAATTAAACGGCATTTGAATAATCACATATGGAGTTTGAATTTGAATCTTGTATTCAAACCAACTTAATTTAAATTGTTGCTAGTTGCATTAGCTCAAACCACATCATATTGCCATGTCATGATCATGCATCATATTGTTGCATTGCATTGATTGTGTTCTTCCTTGTTTGCCGGTATTCGTCCCCTCTCAGTAGACGACGTTCTGACGATGAGTTCGATGACACCAATGAAGAACTATATTATCTTCAGAAGTGCCAGGCAAGCAAAACCCCCTTGTTCATTCCGATAAAATCCCACTCTCTCGCTCCTGCTCTCTTTTACTGCATTAGGACAACAACGATTCATCTGTTACTTTTACTTGCTGCGGTAGCTTAACCCCTTTATCCTATGCATGACCTGTCATTGCCACAGTAAATAGATGAAACCCACTAGCATGAGTAGGAGTTTTTTGAGCCCTGATGTGCCTACTCATTCATGCTTGTTTGTCATGCCTGCTACTGCTTAGGGTTGAGTCAGCTCTGATTCATCGGGGATGAATTGGAATGTGGTGAACATGTCCTACTGTTGAGAGCTAAGTGTGTGAACACGATTTGGTAAAGGTAGCGGTGAGAGGCCATGTAGGAGTACATGGTGGGTTGTCTCATTGCATCCGTCCTCAGGAACTGAGTTCTGTGTTTGTGATCCATGAACAGCTACTACCACACATTGGGATCCTTAATTGACTCTCTCGACTTATTAATCAACTCGATCTCTGTCCAGGAGTTGCAACTAGTTTCTGGTATTTGTAGGTAGTGTTAGTAGTCTACCAAGTGGCACCTGGTACAGGTGGGCTTGGGATAGACTAGGCACAGTGGCACGGTGTACCAAGTGGCACCCGGATGGTGGACTTGGGAACCCTGCTCACATCGTTTGGGGCCGTGAGTGACACCCCGGCCGGATCTCCTTGCGGATGGAACCCGAATAGGCGATAAACCTGGACGAGAGACTTGTGTGGTTAGTCAGGTCGTGGCCGACACCCTCGCTGGGCTTCCGCTTGAAGGTTGCCGAGTACATGTCGTGTAAACGACGGTAAGTGGTGAGAGCGTGTGTGAAGAAGTACACCCCTGCAGGGTTAATATGATCTATTCGAATAGCCGTGTCCGCGGAAAAGGACTTCTGGGTTGCCTGTACAGTTCATAGACAAGTGAAAGTGGATACTCTAAAATACGCAAGATAAGCGTGAGTGCTATGGATGGCGTTCTCGTAGGGAGACGGGAGCGGATCCATAGTGGTGTATTGATATGGTGAATATGTGGACTCGTGTGCGCCACCTCAAAAGAGTTACTTGCAGTCGTAGTTCAGGATAGCCTCCGAGTCAAAGCTGGCTTGCTGCAGTTAAACCCCACCATCCCCTTTGTTGATAATGATGCATATGTAGTTAGTTCTGATGTAAGTCTTGCTAGGTACATTTGTACTCACGTTTGCCTATTTTATGTTTTTGCAGAGAGACTTCAGTCTCGCTAATAGTTCCACGTGGACTTCGACGTTTAGCTTGTTACCTCAGCTACGATCTTGTGCCTCGACAGGATCTAGTAGATAGTCAGGCTTCTCAGCCTTTTTCATTTGTAGATGTCTGTACTCAAACATGTTAAGCTTACGCTTGTGCTTTGACTTGTCTGCGCTGAATGCTGGGTCATGAGACTCATGTTTGTAATATCTCGCTCCTCGGAGCCTATTGAATAAAATACTTGAGTTGTAGAGTCATGTTGTGATGCCATGTTGTATTTGCACATATCGAGCATATTGTGTGTATGTTATTGAAATGCTTGGTATGTGTGGGATCTGACTATCTAGTTGTTTATCCTTAGTAGCCTCTCTTACCGGGAAATGTCTCCTAGTGCTTCCACTGAGCCATGGTAGCTTGCTACTGCTCCGGAACACTTAGGCTGGCCGGCATATGTCCTTCTTCATTCCTGTGTCTGTCCCTTCGGGGAAATGTCATGCGATGAATACCAGAGTCCTATTAGCCCGCTACAACCCAGTTCACCGGAGTCCTGCTAGCCCAGTGCTACAGCCTGGATTCACTCGCTGATGACCGACACGTTCGATGTTGGGTCATGGATGCCTGTCCCTGTAAGTTTGTGCCACTTTGGGTTTACGACTAGCCATGTCAGCCCGGGCTCCTTATCATATGGATGCTAGCGACACTATCATATACGTGTGCCAAAAGGCGCAAACGGTCCCGGGCAAAGGTAAGGCGACACCCGTGGGGATACCGTGCGTGAGGCCGCAAAGTGATATGAGGTGTTACATGCTAGATCGATGTGGCGTTGAGTCGGGGTCCTGACAGACGCGGAGCCGGGGAAGACGCGACAGTGGATGCGCACGCGGAGAGGAGTACGAGGGTTCACTGGTTCGGCTGCGGTGTGAGGCTGCCGTCGCTGCAGGGCCTGGCTAGCGGTGGGAGTAGTAGGGGGCGATGAGGCCTCAACGGCAGCACAGCCGGCCACTAGAGGCAGGAGCAGGCGGTCTCCCCGGCGCTGGTTTGGGCGGCTGGTGCAAGAAGAGCAGCGATTGAAGAAGCAACAGGACCGTTCGATTCAAATCCAATGGTTACTGCTGCTAGAATCGTTTGTTGACTAAGTTGACAAGCCGTGCGTACGCATCAACTTAGTAGGCCCACAGGTCAGCCTCCCAACTAGTGTGCCCCAGATGTCAGTGGGAGGAATCATTTTTTTTGCATAATAAGGAGGCAGTTGATTGCGTGCGGCCAGGCTAGCGGAGGGAGTAGGGTGGGCCGGGGAAGCCTGCGCGGCATCACAGCGGGCCACAAGAGGAGGGAGCAGGCAGTCCCACCGGCGCTATTTTAGGCGGCTGGAGCAGTAAGATCAGAGATTGAAGAAGCACGTCGACCATTGGATGGACATCCAACAGTCACTGCTGCTAGAATCGTGTGTTCACTGACAAAGCCTTGCGTAAACAAGTCAGCCTCGAAATCTGTGGCGTGTACAACCCATTTGCTATTATTTTTATAATTTTTACTCATTTTCTAATTCATATGGAATTTATTGCACCCGTTTTCCATTTTTAGAATTGCTGGCCATTTTCTGGTCAGTACCAGGGTCAAAAAACTAACTAAATATGTGGGAAATTTTGAGAATTCACAAATTTTTGCTGGGGAACGAAATATTCTTAATCCAAAAATTAATAGCCATACTAAAACAAATTTAAAAATAAATTAGTACTATGTCATGTTAAATCCAATGAAATACGTATAAGATATCAGTGAAGAACAAAAACAAAAAAAGAAACTAATATCCCATTTGCTATAATTCTTTTGGAATTTTCAACCCCTTTTGATATTACTTTTAACAGACATTGACCATACTCTTTGGCCAGGACGGAATGCATCCTCCTCGTCTTGAAAGATTTGCAGCCCAGTAATTCGGAGAAAACAAATAGGCCTAGCTTGGGTATACTTCAAAAGTAAATACTGGGCTACCTATTTTCCCAAAGAACTGGAGCATGAGCATTTAGCTTTATTTATTTATTTACTTATTTATGTTTAGGGGACCATGAGCATGTACCTGGGCCGGATTCATGTGAGAGCCTCCATTCCAGTTAATTATGGGCTTCTCTATTGCGCCTTCATCAGTGGGCTGCATGTTATCAACAAGTGGAAAATGTGTTCCGTACGAAAAATAGTATGAGCTACGTACGGTACGGGGCACTAAAGGATCGAACCATGCAACGACTTCCAAAACATTGTGTTTGTCGTTCTAACAACACATTTATTCAACCAACAAATGAAATATACTACTGATTGTACATTGAAAATAGCAGCAGCAGCAACCAGGGCTGGGGGTGCAACAAAGGCAGTAAGTAGGCCAGAAGAGTGAAGACGCAACTCTCTCTTCCAAACCAAACATCAGCCATCATTACAAAAGGGCTACCAAAAAAGAACAAGTGTATGCATCAAACTAAATAAAGATCCTACTACACAAGTGTACGCATCTAACTAACTGGCTCAATTAGACGTTACTATTTATTAAGCTGTGGAGATTGGCTGACGGCTTGAACCAGATGGGTGCCTGACAGGGGAAACTCCAGCCAGCAGGTCGAAGTCTGATACTTGCGACCCTCTCTCCTACTTTGGGCTACAGAGCGTGGCGGCACATATCAGGGTATGGTGCATGCAGAGATGCATGGTACGCTGTGTACACACAGTTTTGCCTGATGAATGAAACCGCGCTGCCATCATGATCCTTGCCGTTGGTTATCTCCTGGTTAATCGGATAATTCAGTCCGACAAACAGAGAGCATGTACCAAGGCTACTTACCAGCCTCCAGTCAAAAATTCTTGAAGGCCCAGAGAAGCTAGGATCCTGCTCAAAGACCTTGCAGTGACTATGATTGTATTCCGTGAAACAACATGTCCGGTACGTGTGAACGATCATCAATCTTTCGCCGTCGTCTAATCGAGCCAGGAACCACCTGCAACTGCCATGCCACTTTTCTTTGAAAGGTACTGGGATTAGGAAGGGTAGGGACACCAGGCGGGCTACAACATCATATCGAGTTGGAGTCAAATAAAAAAAGGCTCTTGATTTAGTCAATCTTAAGAACAACATGTTATGAGCATGAATATTTTTTCAGTAAATGTTGACAGTAATATAAGCAAGCCATCATGATATCATAGGAAAGTAACATATTGCTGTAACAACTGTTTGTAGCGATGACTGGAGTAGGCGAGCAATACGTCCAGCCATAGAAGGATGTATGATCCTGCGATGGACATGCAGCTTTATCTACTTACCGTAGTGACCTTTCAGATAGGCGAGACCGCGGTTGAAGAATGCAATTAGCCCGAAGTCTTTATAATTTGCAGATCTTGTGGGCACTCGGTAGATTACAACCTTGAGCAAATCAAACTTGGTATCATGTTGGCTACTATAAGATTCCGAGTATTCTGGGCCGCGGCGCCAAAGGAGTGCAGTGTTAATCGAAGGAAGGGGGATCAATCGCCGGGTGTAGACCTCCGCGAGCATCCAGCTGCCGTGACCGTCGACGAGCACCATCCAAGACGTGTTCATGCCGACCCAGTAAATACCGTTAATGTAGTTGAGGCTGACGGGGATCGGATCGCAGTCAAGGGGGTTGATGCTCGCCACCCTATGATCGTTATGCTACGTGACACGCCGTTTCTGAATATCAGGCGGCATCAGCAAGCAAGGAGCTGGCTTAAAAAGCTCTGGCTGAGGGCTTTGAGTAAACGGTACAACCCCGACGAGCACGCGATGAGCGGCATGGTACTGAGATTGTCCACACGCGAAACAATGAGCTTGATTACCTCTGTGGGAGCGAATTCCAGCCACTCTTTCGGCGGACGCTGCTCGGTTCTGCCATCGTTAGTGCTTGGGTTTCGGACAAGGGGGGAGGCGCCTTAGCGGGGATGGAAGATTGGACGAGATTATGTGCGGACAAAGATGGAGAAGCGAATATGTGCTACGGGAAGTGGACAGGTGATGATGACTACATCACGCCGCTTGACTTATGAGACACATACCAGCAGCGTAGGGTCATGTTGATGCCAGACAACTTGCGTGAGTGATCATAGTACCGGTACTCCCTACAGTACCTACTACGGTACTATGCCCTAACTTGCTTGAGTAGAGTAGTAGAGTAGGACTCTGCTCTACTACTAGCACTGGAGGAGTAGTATATTCTAATCTAAAATAGTTACAAACTTCAATGCCCGAGCGTGGAACGACTACGAACCATGCTCAAAGACCGTGTCTACGTGGTGTTTGGACTTATATGCAAAAAAATTAGCAAGATGCTCGTGCATTGCACGACACACCATCATCACCAACTCGGTTTTTTATCTACTCCTACTCCTATAAAAGACTCAGTTGGTGATGATGGAGGCGAGGAGGCGTGTTCAGCCGGGCGTGCAGCGGACGACGCAACACTATTCGAGTAGTAGAGATAGAGACATAGGGAGGAGCACGAGGTTGTGGGAGATAAGGATGAACAAGGCAAGGCCTTATCTGTAAATGTGGAGAGAGGTGCGGGTATCTTTTGTAAAATTGTCATAGTTGGCTTTCTATCCGTCAGATATAGATCGGACGGTCTATATTACAAGATGGCAGGCATACCATCATCACCAACTCGGTTTTCTATAAGAGTATAAATATAAATATAGATAGAGACTAAGGACACCATCTACTGCTTTGTGCACTACTCCTGCGCTCCATTCGACGGCCGCAACGTCCCCTACAGCCACTCCCTCTTGCGCTACATTCGGCGGGCGCTGTTGAAATTTGGGGAGCGCACTCTCACGACTGCTGGCAGCCACGACTTCACCGACAACGACTTCTTCCCCGACCTCGGCAACCTCTTCCTCAACGACATGGGCGACAACCTCAACGCCAACGGTGCTGCTCCCGTTGCATCGTATGTGTTTCTGTCCTTCCTGTTCAAAATCATGGTAGAATTCATGTTTGTACTCTATATCCTACTACTATGCTAGTCCACATGATTAGTTTCATCTCTGTTATAGCCGTCATGATTTATTTTGTGCTTATTCGGATTAAATCTCGTAGTAACTTGCTCATATATTCAACTGGCGCAACGTCCCCTACAACCACTCCCGTTTCATGGACGGCCTGGTCGATGCCTCCAAGTAGCCCTTCATCCACTACTATGAGTGCCCGATGCCGTTTTGTGGCTCGCCGGCGGACATGGTGCATCCCCTCACGGATGCGTGCGGCGGTCACTGCTGGCCCTTGGCGGAGAACATCAAGTACGAGACATGCTACCTGTGCACCATGCCGGAGTCGCTGGAGGATCGCCGCCGCCTGCTAGTCTCGGAGGAGGACGTAGCGTCTTCCTCTTGATCGTGGGCACCGGCGAGGCCCGCGCAGGCCGCCGCCCCATCTCTGTGATGTGCGTCAGGGGCGACGCTGCTGACACTGACACTGACACGAGGCCGATGTATGGGTGCATGGTCAGTGTTACTACCCCTTTGGGTCACGTGGGCGGCGACACCGGCCTCATCGAACGGACTTGGACTCTGGGGAACTGGGACTATCCCGCCAATGTGGACTTGGAAAACCCATGGCATCCTTTACCTACCGATGTGGTGCACGGGGACTCCAAGGAGGTTCACCTGGATATACGCATTATCAAGTGAAATGTTGATCATTAGTCTTCGCTCAATGTAATCCGCTGTCTAAGCATGTGGAGACTTCCATGCAGGATCTTGCTCGATTGGAGTATCGCGCATGCATAAAAGTGTATCCGTTTATGGTTTAGTCTAGAATCTTCCATGTATGAATTTTTACTACAGTACTGGTGAAAGACTTATGATGAACCATTTCTTACATCTCCTCTGCCCCCTTGCAAGTCATCCTGATTTAATCCCTCCATCTAGGTGTATAAGGGCATGGTTAATATAACTTAATAGTATAGCCAACTGTTGACTATAAGAAAGTGCCATGTCATCTATAGCCAACATGTATAACAATCGATACTCAAAAACTAATTCTTAAATATCATTTCTTGCAAAGCACAATAAGTGTTATTTCTTCACAAGTTTTGGGTGCAGGTTAAACATTTGAACGCTTTTGTTTGCAAAAGATACCTTTTTATCTATTTCACCCGGATGTTTGTGAGCTCCAGAGATGAAATAATATCCGAAGAAACCTATCGATACCCGTTACACATGAGATGACCCCCACATCCTTTGTCAAAATAAACAACTCCCCGATCAATGCATTTCACTCTTCGGTGCAACGCACGGGCACCTTACTACTATAGATTAGTACGACCAAAAATTGAACTAACATTATATATAGTACGATAAATCCTAATGCATGTCACCTAAAATTATATCATTCAAAACTATGTTCAAATACAAATCCAATGATATCATTTTTGTTGACATGCACTAACATTTTGTCAGTTAAATCTTCAGTCAAATAAAATGGGGGACTAATAAACAACGACCGATGTAGGCCCTATTTGGATCCATGGGTTAGAGTTAGTTTGGGTTAGTTTGGACTCAACTAACCCAAAAGTATCCAAACAGGAGGGTTAGTTTGGGTTTGATGCATCTAACTCATCCAAAAAATCTAACCCACCCAAGAGGTGCTTATTCGGGTTAGTTCTTCTCGGGGCCATTAAAAACACATTTTTCTCTCGCTCTTCCTGCAGCATATCCTTCCCCACTTCCTCGAAGCTTCTCGTCCTCTCCCTCCCTCCCTCTCGCGCCGCCCGTGAAGGCGCCTCGCCGTATCCGTGCTCCATCTAACCCTGCCATCCAAACACCTCTTTGGTTAGAGTTAGTTCAGGGTTAGTACAAGTGTAGAGGGCGGCGATGCACGGGAGTCTCACCTCTCACCCCACTCGTGGCGCGGCAGTAAAGCCATCATATCAAAAAACCCAACCACTCCCAGTAATAAGTGGCCTGGTAAAATAAACGGACAAGCAACCATCACATCCCTCCGTCTTTTTTGCATTTCATCTCTCTGCATTTACTTTCTCTGGTTCATCTCGCACACTCGATCCCTAGCTACTACTCCTAGGGCCAGTTCTTTTGGCGGCTTCCCCAGCTTTTCCCACAAGACTAGTCACAGTGGAGAGTAACAATAAGGCGCCTCACTCATTTATTTGGGCTTCTAAACTACTACTCCGTCCTGGTTTATTCCTCACCATTGTAATTTGTGCTAAATTTTGACCAAAGATTTAACTGATAAAACGTTACTCCCTCCGTCTAGGTGTGTAAGTCATCTTATGAAAACCAAATAATCCCAAAACACTTAGGCGTGGTGCATTAACTTCTACCTCGTTTCTTGTTTCTTGACATATCAACCAATAAGAGATAAAGAGTGTGCATGCTTTTAATGACTTGAGATATCAAACACGACATGCAGTGGTTAGTTCATTGCATGCAATACTATTAATTAGCAAATAGAATTAACGTTTCTCATTTTCTCCTCCTTGGTCACGGTGCACAACCTAAGATGACTTACTCACCTAGACGGATGGAGTAGTGCATGTGACATGCAGTAACATTTCATTAGTTAAATTTATGATCAAAATTTGACACATATTACAATGGGGATCAATAAACCAGGACGGAGGTAGTAGTTATGGGATTACTAATCTAGAAGCCAGAACTGGCCCCTGTACTCCTACTAGTAGTAGTACTCAAGTTGGAATTCCAATTGCACGGCACAATTTGTTAGGCAAAAAATTCGATACAGGGTGTAGGAAGCGGTTTGGGAATTTGCATGCCTTTCCAACTAGTGAGATACTCCGTACAAAGTACGACAGAGAAATAACCACAGAGAAGGAAGCTAAAAGTAAACAATCAAACGAGCATTTTTGCATTTGTTTTGCATTGAATCGTTTCACAAGCTTGACTAGTGCTGTTTTTCTACTTTTACAAAAACTACATCGTAATGTTAAAACGTGCATTTGCACGTACATAAGTAATAGTAGTGCTCCCTCCATCTAGGTGTACAAGTCTTCCCTCCTTCTTGGTCACGGTGCACAACCAAAGATGACTTATTGACCTGGATGGAGGGAGTAGCACAGTCTACAAGCATATATCGAGAGAGACGTGTAGTCCGATAGTATAAAGTAAAGTTTGTGCTATATGCACGTACTTGCAAAATGCGTACGAATACACAAGGTTTCCAAACTTTCCATTTTACATACTTAATTAAGGACGCTAAAAATTCCTGAACGTTCGGGATTTATCATTTGCGTCCCAAAACTAATGAGATCGCCTTACGAAACAAAAATTATACTCCTCCTAAAAGCCACATCGCTCGCAGGAGCGCTTGTGGCGCGCCACGAGTGCCCTGGTGCACGGCCGTTTCCCAGCGCGCCGACACAACGCCTCTTCCTCAGCCTCGCAACTCGCGATGTGCTGATTGGCGGCTTGCCGGCGGGCGAGCGTGATCTCACCGGTGTGGTGATCCAGCGCCAACAGGTACTCCTCCTCGCTGGAAGCGTGCAACCGGTCCATGTACCACCAAGCGTAGATGAGCCGCTTGGGCCCAACTACACTCAGGGCGTCGGCACGGGCGTCCTCCACCACCCTCACGGCCCTCGCACGAGCCTTCTGCCAGAGAGCCAATTGCCTGACTCTCTCGGACGCGACATAGGCCTCCCAGGCAGCTTGTTCCGTGGTGCGCTTCTCTTCCTCGGCCTTCTTCTCCGCCTCTATTTTGGCGCGTTCTGCTGGAGGCAAAGCCTCCCACAAGGCGACATCCATTTCTTTCCAAAGCTCCTCAAGGCCGGGGGGCTCGACGGGCGGCGCGGCGTTCTCCTCGTAGCGGGGAGCCGATGCGTCCTCCGACGCGCGTGCTGGCGAGATTGGGAATGCCGACGCGTCCACCTCGACGCGTCGCGGCGAGGAGCGGAACACCGACGCGTCCTCCTCGACTAGTGGCGGCGAGGAATGGAACGGCAACGCGTCACGTCGCGGCGAGGAGAGGAACGCCGACGCATCCTCCTCGACTAGTGGCGGCGAGGAACGGAACGGCGACGCGTCGCGTAGCGGCAAGGAGCGGAACACCGACGCGTCCTCCTCGACTAGTGGCGGCGAGGAATGGAACGGCGACATGTGACCGTCCGCGTGGCGCAGCGAGGGGTTCCTAGGGCTTGGGAGGGGCGATGCCATGGTGGTCGATGTGAGAGGGAGGGGGAGGAGATAGCAATGAACGTGAACGTGAGGGGAGGAGATAGAGATGTCGTGGGAGGCACAATATTTATAGCGAGCAATGGCATACCTACGTAAGATATGGACTGAGCTATACTGACTTAACTGCAGGTCCAGTTGTGTCACTGACATGTGGGCCAGTCCCGTGTTGGGCCCATATGTCAGTGACTCAATGCACCTGAAGTTAAGTAAAAGCTACGTGGGCATATTTGTTGGAGTAAATTACGGGGGAGCGAAGGGGTGGAAATATTGCTGGTCACAACGGATTGGACAAGTGTGGGGGGAGGAGAGTCATGCATGCAGATTTTTTCACACGGGGTGGAGTGGTGGGACCGCCGGAGGGAGAAGGAGAGTTTGGCAGGCATATTATTTCCACACATGGAGAGGAAAAGATTTGGAGACGAATGGGCTTCCTGCAGGTATGGGGAACGGTGCATAATAAGTCATCTTGCATGCCGGGCTAGCTATAGTCTCAAGTCATTAAAAACATACACGCCCCACACATGTTCATATTTCAAGGTGCACTAAATTATTGCATGCGATGATTAAGGCTGGCCATAATGGTGGTATCTTAGCTGGTATCATGCACATGGGAATAGCAAACATGCTGATGTGGCAAAGAATTAAAGAAGAGAGGGGGGTTGGAGTAACTAGTGTTCATGCATGCATTGGTAAACACATTTTTTGTGAAGAACGACAACATTAGTTGAGTACTTTTCCAGACTTCAAAAACTATTCCACCGCCTCTACTCCCTCCGTCTAGGTGTGTAAGTCATCTTACGAAAACCAAATAATCCCAAAACACTTAGGCACGATGCATTAAATTCTACCTCGTTTCTTGTTTCTTGACATATCAACCAATAAGATATGTGGGGTGTGCATGCTTTTAATGACTTGAGACTACCAAACACGACATGCAGTGGATAGTTCATTGCATGCAATGCTATTAATTAGCAAATGAACATTAAGTTCTCTCATTTTCTCCTCCTCCTTGACTCACCTAGACGGAGGGAGTATGATCTTGCTAAGAGTAGGTGAAATTTTTGAATCGAGCCCTTTAAACTAGAAGGGAGGTAGTGGTACTCTAATAGCTAACCTTGTTGTGATGACAAGATAGGACATGGCACGCACCTGGACGAAGGAACTAGTCTGCATTGTGCATTTAAGTTTTGTCTGAAGTCAATGTACCTCTACTTTCACCAGACTTATAGAAAAATGTACTAGGAGTACTCATTATAATCAGCATTCACAATGTCAACATTCACAATGTCAAATCAATATTTTACACTCATTATAAAAAGTAGTTCTTATACTCATTATAATCAGTATTGTAGATATTGATATTTTTAGTATAAATTTGGTCGTGGGATTTCATTGATGCCTGTCAAAGCGTGGAGGAAGCGGAGCTTAGGGCTTGCATTGTCGGTCTCTACATAGGTATTTCTTTTCATAATCCTGTAATTTTAGAGACTGATTGCGCTTTTGTGGTGGCGTCTCTTGCATCTGGGGACTATGACATGTATGCTATGTGTGACTTGAAGATGAAAGCGTTGAGCGTCTCGAAGTTGATCAACATTCTTCAATTGTCAAAGATTAGCCGTTCGGCCAATAAGGTGGCACACTTAATCGCTAACTATAGCTTTGACAATAGATTAGATGGTAGTCTTGTAAATAACGTACCGCCCTATGTGGTGAATATTGTATCGAATGAGTGTACTGGTGTGGCTGGTAAATTAATATAAGGTGGTGTTAAAAAAGTATACATTTGGTCAAACACTTCGCAAACGATTGACGGGAGTAAAAAGGACCAGAGGGAGTATCATGCATGCGGAGTAGGCAAAAAAATGCTCATTTATAGCCGGTCGAAGTCTCAAAGGGCGCGACCGCACGAGGGAGGCGAAGGTCGTGGGAGGCGCGACGGTTGACGGAATTAAGTGAAGTTACATCCACGCGCCGGCATGGCGTGCGAACAGGCAGAAGCTATACCACTAGGCCTATGATATGGGTCTAGTAGACATGACATCTAGTGGGTCCCGCATAGTTCGCGAGAACTCTATGGGGGCTTGCAGCCGTTTATCCACCGGGCAAGCCAGCAACCCCACGCCGTTCGCATGCCCTACTCGTCCCCGTCTTCTACCTCACAACAGTTCGCTCCCAGTCGTCCCGTTCTTTCACATTAGTCCGCTCCCAGTTTTTGCAGGGTACAATAGTTCAAGTTCTCCTAACCCTCCTCCAAAATGCATGGCCTCCCAAATCTCCATGGTCGCCACTGAGTACCAGGTTAGAGCCATCACCGGTGATCAGTTCATCATCATCTACACACGTGGATCCGCGACAGTAAAAGAATGGCTTGCTCGCTTCCTACGCATGTTCAACAGTTCAACGGATGAGTGGGTCGCTGGGCTAGATGTTGAGTACACCACAGTCCTGGGACGAGAGAAGGATCTAAAGGACGAAGAGAGGAAGAAGCCCGCCGTGATCCAGGTTTGCGTACATAACGTTTGCTTGGTCTACCACATATGCCATGCCGACATTGAGTGCCAGGATTTTAAGAACTTCGTCAAGGACAAAAGAGTGAAATTCATTATTGTAGGCTTTAAGAACGACAGGGATGTCCTGCGTCGGATAGGTCCTGTTGTAGGCCAACCCTTCGATCTCTAGAAGGCAAGCCTGGTGTCCTCCTCTCAACCTTCAATGCTGACCCTGGCAGCAGCCATGATTGATCCTTCGTACGCTAAACTGAAGAAACCTCATCACGAGTTTCATCATGCATGGGAGTCGAAGACATTAGATGAAGATCACATCCTGTACGTAGCAATGGATGCCTACCTTTGTTTAAATATCTACAAGGGTTGGATGAAGAAGCAGAGCCGAGTGTCCGGTTAAAGCAAAGAAGCGTCGGCGAAGAGGAAGAGGCGGAGGGACGAGGACAAAGTCGAGGACGTGGACTCGGACTTCGAGTAGGTGGTAGTGCCATCGCTCATGCTGGTTCTACTGCAGTGTCAAGCAGACTAGTGGCTTAGTTTATTTTCAAGGGTGTGTTGTGCCGAGGCCCCAGCAGAACTATGTTTATGTTCTGTCTCGTTATTTGAACTCTTTAGTACATATAGTAGTACTAGTACTATGTCTTACTACTGTTCTTCTTGCAGTTGGTACTACTGCTCGTATCTTCGTGTTCCTACTGTACTTAATACGTTCGTACTAGTAGTAGTATAATTTGGGTCAGTCGATTTGTGAAAGAAGTTCGACGGAGTGAAGGAAATGGCAGAAGAGGTGGAAGAAGCCCTTCTAGCAATCCATGTTGCATCAAACGACTCACATGAGTTGACTGACCCAAATTGCTCCTTCAGATTGCAGGATCCATGTGGCATTCAAGGTCTCGAAGGTAGATTCCGCGTCCGCACCCGGTTTGCGGGCTCAACGCGCGCGCGACCGGCTTCTGCCGCGATAGCCACCATGCGCGCCTCCTCCGCACGGGCGGAGACGACAATGACACGCTAGTTCCTCCTCGCCGGCGTGCTGGAGCACGCGCTTGTCCTCCTCTTTGTACGCTGCATGCCTAGACGCGGCTCCACCAGCTGCTCGCGTGCTTGGCAGCGCGACGGCATCGCGAGGAGGGACTGCAGATGACGTGAGCAGGTGAGCCTTCGGCTTCATGGCACAGGGATGGTGGCGACACGGCGGTGATGGGCGAGAAATTGTTGGCCGGAGCAGGCGGGCGCCAGCATGCACAACGGCGGCGGCGGCATATTGATGAGTGCGCGTGTGGGAGCTTACTTTAGTTTTATATAAGGTTGGTCAAACTTAAAAGAAAACCGTACTAGTACACGTAAAGATTAGACTTAGGCAGCGCTTTTATTAGTTTTTTTTGAAGTTAGTACCACAACCACGATACAGAATCCTATGCAAGCGCGTGAACCGCGACCGTGCGCTCGATCGAACGGTGCGTCACCGTGTCGCGCTCGAAGGACATCCACCGAACCTTTTTGTGTGTGTGAAAACAATCCTCGAATATTACTCAACTTTTTTTTCCTGGGAAAGTTCTTGACGCTGCAATATTTCCATTTATTTGAATTTAGCTCCAGTTCGTGTTTATTTGGATTTGGACGTTTTAGGTCTGCCCTAGTTTTTTAAATACTTATTTTGTGTGTGTGACTGAGAGAGAACGTGTGTATGTGTCCATATGTGTGTTGTGGCGGAAGGGCAATGTGGAGACGGTGTGCGTGTGATACAGACATAGAGAGGTGTGAATGTGCAAATCATCATGCATGAGTGAGACATAGACAGATACCGATACGTTGCGTATACATGAGAGAACGGTCTTCTAGTTTACTTGTGTGTGTGTGTGTGTGACACGCACACCCACCCACCCACCCACACACACACACACACACACACACACACACACACACACACACACACTTCCCCGAGCACACAATTCATCCCCATCCAAGGTTATACGGCGACCACTCTCGCTTGTGTTTCTTTGCACCCCAACATGCACAACACCTCAATATTCAAAGAGGGCATTGAGCAGATCGAAGACGGCGACCACACCGTGCTAGAGAATGCGGGGTCATTTGGAAGCAGGGTGATGTGACGACGGCTGACTGACTCCTCCCCCACCCTCTCTCTCTCTCTTGCACAAAATTACCAATCCCTCTCTCCCCCGCACAAAATTGTCAATCCCTCAACCCACGAGATCCTTCCCCTCTCGTCCATGTTTTTCCAGCCCTCTCATCAAACATGTTATCTCTTCTCCTTCCACGTATACAGAATCCGGATGCACATGCATCTCACGTATATTACATGTCTCCATCTTTCTCATAGACCTAAGTTCTTCCTCTCTCTTTCTCTTTCTATCTCTCTCTCTCTCTCTCTGTCTCCTTAGGTTTGTATCCTACTCTCTCGTCCACATACATACAATCTTTCCCGCCCTATCTGCTCCATCTTCAAAAGCTCTCTCTGCACATTTCATTCACACATTGGGACATGTCAAAATATTGCTTCTATAATGGCTGATGTAGAGTTATGGTTGTTTTTGTTGCATCCTACAAAGTAATAACTATGAAATGCATTTAGATTCTCATTTGACTGGGATTATATGAGTTTGAGCATGTTGTGAAGTACTATAGACCTTGTATACATCTTGGGATTCGACAATGATTGTAACTATTGAATTGTATAGACCATTACATTCGAAGTCAATAGCCTAATATATTTATTTCACAATTTCAACAAATGATTAGTTCACTACAAACTAAGAAAACAAATGTGTACTCCCTCCGTTTCTATTTAAGTCCGCGTATTAGCATTGGTCAAAGTCAATTTTTGTAAACTCTCAGAAAGCTTATAACAAAAAATATTAACATATACAATAACAAATAAATACCATTAGATTCATTATTTTATGTACTTTCACATCATACATATTTGTTATGGTAAATGTTTATATTTTTCTATAAACTTGATCAAACTTTAGGAAGTTTGACTTCGGTCAAACCCAATATGCAGAGTTTACTACTACTACTCGCTAGTTGCTTAGACGAATCACTCAACACGCCACACGGGTAGTCCAGTGTCACAAAATTTTGAGGTCGGCGGGAAAATCTACCGCGACCCTGATTCGAGCAGTGGGAAGTTACCATCATAGCCTTCGGAACAGGCCTACAGATGACGCTTGGTAGGGGGCTGTTTTCGTAACTTCAGGTTCACCCTACCCAGCCAACCCCACCCCAGCACCCAGAGTAGTACACCTGAATACTCCCCATTTTCTATCCCCATCGCAAAATAGACTTCTCCACGGCACCACCGCCTTCGTGCTCCTCCCCTTTACATCGGCGCACTCATCCACTGCAGTGCATCTGCCTCATCGACGACCTCGTACGCCGCACTAGATCCGGTCCACCATCGTCGTCGTACACGGAGCCTCTTCCCCGACATCATCTTCCACGGTCTTGGATCTGCTTCCCGAAAGCCGACGCCAAGCGCAGAAGTACCACCGTCATGGACAATGAATGGACTCCCATTGCCGACCATGACTCACAAAGGCCGCCGCGACCATCGTTCTCCTCCTCGATTGGTAATATGTGTATTGAATCACTTAGCAGTACATGTGCATTTCCAATTTTGTTCATACCTACCCTTCAAATTTCCTCGGTGCTATTGTTCCTGTAAAAGTAATTGGTAGCCTCCATTGTCCAACAGAATATTAGCTTGTAATTCTGCGTCGCTCCTGTATCGCGCTGTGCTTGGGTAGGTTTTTCATCTGCAACCAATAGTGTGGCAAATGATGGAAAGGTTTTTAGAACTAGCAAGATGCCCATGCGTTACATGTATCAAGATGCATTTGTATGAGTAGTTTATCTTGTGGGAGAAAAGGATGAACAAGGGAAGGCCTTATTTGCAAATCTGGAGAGGGGTATGTTTATCTTTTTGCAAAATTCCCATTTGTTTCCTTCCTATGTGTCAGATATAAATTAGACGGCCTATATTACAAGAAAGAAAAGTATAGAGAAAAAAGTAGACAATAAAGGAAGTAGAGATAAATATTAAATATTAAATATTAAATAAATATAACAGTAGAGAAGAGAGTAGAGATAGCAGAGACGTCGGGAAAGGATCGCGCGCGCGCGGGAAAAAGCGGCCGGGCGTGCGCTAGTTTTGGCGCGCGGCGTCCGGCGCACTTTATAAAATCCAACGCCCTCCCACTGCTCTGTGCCTTGCCACCGCTCTCTCCCCGCTCTGTGCCTCGCCACCGCTCTCTCTCCCCGCTCTTTTTCGCCTCGCCGCCGCTGCGCCACCATGCCGCCGCGTCGCGAGGAAACTTGGGGATACCGCGGCGTCCGCGCGCCCCCCTCTGGTGGCTTCTCCGCCGAGATCCGGTTCCGCGGGCTGCGCCTCGGCCTCGACAATTTTGACACCGCCAACGAGGCCGCCTGTGCGTACGACGCGGCGGCGTGGCGCCTCCGGTGGCCTCATAGAACATTGAACTTCCCCAACATGCCGACATGGGAGCGGGCGCAGGAGCTCGTGCCTCTGCCGCGGCTTAGCACCGACGAGGATCGTCGCGACAACCGGAGGAGGGAGCACTGTCTCGGCATCGCCGAGATGGACGAGGAAGCCATGGCGCTGTGGCGCCAACACTTCCCGCATGACATCATCAACGAGCGCGAGTTCTACGCACAAAGGAGGGCGGAGAGGGATAAGAGGAGGACGAAGCTAGCCGCCTATCATGAGGACAAGCGTGGGCCAAAAGCGGACGCTCAGTTCAACATGAGCCTAGGAGCAGCGTCGCCCTGGGAATCCGACGATGATCTGTATCTTCACGCCTATAGTCAGATGTCGGAGGAGGACATCACCGAGGAGGAGTCGGACGACGAGGAGTAGTTGAGTTATCTTTTTTTATCTATCTATGCTGAGAACTATCCTCTACTCTCTAGTATCTACTTCTCAATCTCAGCACTGTAAACACTTTTTTAAAGTGCCGCGTGATTGCGATTCTGTTGGAGATGCTCTAACATGGCAGATGAGTGCTTTAATGTTGCCCACAAGATGCGCGAGTATTACTAGTAGTATATTTTTCTTGCCATGTTGAGATTTTAAAACCACGAGTGCGAACATGCAGAGGAGCAATGAAGACCAAACACGTGATGTTCGGGACATCTTCAAGGAGCGTGGCAAGTTAAAGAGGAGCTGCACCGAACCTGTAAAACGAGCTTTGGTAAGTAACACCCTTTCAATTACTTTCGTTTAGCCTCGTGTTCTTCGATGTGTATTTGTTGTAGTTTCTATTTCTCTTAAGCGTGGTGTTCTTCGATGTGTAATAAGAAGAGTCTTAATCGTCCTAATGCTTTCGTTTTTATCTTGATGTGGGAAGTGGGTGTTCTCACCTTGTAGTCTGTTTTTATATTTCTTTTCCTTTTGAATTCACTTCTCAGAGTTCTGTTTATCTGGCTTCTACTAAATCGATCTAGGTTGCTCTAAGTATTGATCTCAAAAAGAAGTAACTTCATGTCAGGATGCAGTTCCTGCGAGGAGGGAAGTATGGTCAACCTCGAGATCATGTTTCCAAAATGAGGCTGGATTACACATAAGGTGCCAGTTCCCTAATGATGCTGATTAGACACAAGGTGCAAATTCCCAGATGATGCTGGATTACACACAAGCCAGGTGGAGTCGTCAGCTGTTCATGTCCTCGTGGCATTAGTAAAGGCTGAAAGAAAGCGTGCAGCAGCCCTTGAGAATGTAGCTGAGTTCCTGAAGAAGCGAAAAGAGCAATCAGATGCTCTCTTCACCCAAGCCAAAGAAGAGATGGAAGAAGCCAGAAATAAGCTAGCAGAGGCAGAGCAGGCTAGGCGTCTCCTGCTATCTAAAACTGTTGTCAATACAAAATTTCCTTCATAATAGCTAGGTTCAAATGTTTATCCAGTCAGCATGCCTGTTGTGATGTCTGTGCATCTACTGATGTGGCACAAAATGTTTTTCTGGGTCATGTAATAACAGCAATTACTTTCCAAACAATAACAGACGAAGCATTGGACATGGTATAGTTCACGCGCAAGCCCGACATTCCAAGTTCAACTTCCACATCAAACTCATGTTCACAGATATCTGTCCACAACCATGATTCACTTCAAAGCCAAAAAAATGTGAGGAGAGTTATAAATAAAGAAAAACCTCTACTAGTTCCTGCTACCAGTGCGAGCACAACAAGTCAAGACCATGCGTAAATTAAATATATTTTAGTCATTTTTTGTGTTCTAAAATGCCTGCCGGCTCGCGGAAGGACGTGTTGCCAGCACATGCGCGAATTCAATGAAGGAAGGCGGGGCAGTCTTAAGCTGGTTGCATGCGGCGAGGAGGCGTGCTCAGCCGGGCCTGCAGCGAGTGCGGCCCTCTTGGCTGGCGCGCCGGTTCAATGCCTGCGCTATGAGAGGTCGCGTCCATGTCAGAGCAATCACTCCCTCCAGTCCTTTTCATTTGGGTATAACAAAATCTCATTTTCCATTCACATTTAACAAGTAAAATTCGTGGACAAACTTTGACCCAAAGTACGATGGGGACTAGTAAACCAGAATGGAGGTAGTAGGTTTTTTTAATCAAAGAAGGGTTTCCCCTTCCGATTTTCATTACTGAAAACCAGCATCTAAATCTAAACCATAGTATTTGCCCTAGAACTACCAGGTTCACCATCTCGCAACATAAACCCATACAACCATACGCCAAGGAGGTACGTAGTACTATGAATTCCATTTTTGCTGCATACCAATCGTTCTAAAAGCTACTTACTACTTATAACGTGCCATCGAGAATCAGAACCCTTAACCCCGCTAAAAAATGATATTTTAAATGTGGCTACTCGATCTGTGGCAACTGGCGAGCAGCCGCGCTCCAAGTCGTTCACCTGTGGTCCCGACCATCAACTCCTACAGATCAAATTATCACGTGAGCTGACTATTCCTACAAAGGTGCTCCACCATGTACCCGGTACCCACGAATGCAGCAATCGTGCACCTAGGGTTTTAGGTGTAACGCCCCGGATCCGATGCGCCAGGTGTCTGCCAGTTATTCATTGTTGTTGCCATGTCATTTGCTTGCGTGTTGCATTTCATCATGTCATCATGTGCATTTCATTTTGCATACGTGTTCGTTTCATGCATCCGAGCCTTTTCCCCGTTGTCCGTTTTGCAATCCGGCGCCCCTATGCCCTCCGGCGTTCCCTTTTGTCTCTCATTGTGAGTGGGTGTTACACGTTCTCAGAAAGGACCGAGTCTTGCCAAGTGGCCTTGGTATAGCACCGGTAGACCACCTGTCAAGTTTCGTGCCATTTGGAGTTCGTTTGGTACTCCAACGGTTAACCGGGTAACCGTAAACCCCCCTTCTCTTTGCAGCCCAACACCCCTTCCAAACTGGCCCAAAACCCACCTAACTCCCCTCCATGCTCTCAGTCGTTCGATCACGATCGCGTGGCCGAAAACCGTGCCTCATTTGGACTCTCCTAGCTCCCTCTACCTATAAATATGTGGCCTCCCCCGAAATTCCCGCAGTCCAAACCCTAGCCCTCTCCCTCCTCGCGCCGCCGGACATGCCCGCCCGGCGGCCGGACACGTCCACCCCCAGCCTCCACGTCGCCCGGACCAATCCGGGGATGCCATGTCATCGCGCTGCCGCCCCCGCCCAACCAGCGCCTCCCACGCGTCCCCGCCGCGCCTCCCACCGCGCCGGCCCGCCGGGGCTCATCCGGGGCCCTCCCGGCCCGCTCCGCCGTCGCCGCCAGCCCGCGGGTCGCCCGCGCCCTCCGCTCGTGCGCCGCGCCGAGATTCCGCGCTGCCGCGCCCATTTTCCCCGCCGCCGGGCGCCGTGCTCGCCGCCGGCGAGCGCCGCCCCGCGCCCTCCGCTGCTCCGCCGCCCGAAGCTCCGCCGTCGGCGACCTGCTTCGCCCGGCCTCCTCCGACCTCCCGCCTCCGCGCCCGAAGGCCCGGCCTCCTCCGCCGGCGCGCGCTCCGCCTCCAGCCAGGCTCCGCCGCTCGCCGCCGGCCGGATCCGGCCAGATCCGGTCCGAGGCCACCTCGTCGTCGCCTCCCCGGCCTCCTCCAACCTCATCGGAGTGTCGCGCCGCCATGGTCGGCCTCCTCGGCCTCCCCGTCGTCTGCTCCTCCATCCACGCCGGACATGTCCGGAGGAGCCCGGACATGTCCGTCTAGCAACCCCCCCCCCCCCCCCCGAGGTCTATTTTTTTCACTAAGTCCCCAGTTTCAGTAATTTTCATGCCATGTTCATGCCATCATAACTCTGCATCCGTAGCTCCGTTTCGTGCGTGTAATATGTCAAATTGTTTGTCTCGACGAGTACATCATTTCATTGCATTGCATCATATTCATTTGAGGTCATATAGATGCCCGAATCATCGTTGTAAGAGTGCTTCATAATGTTTTCTGCTGTCTGTTATCAGAACGAGCTCTTTTGTCATTTTTGCCATGATTGATGTGTGCATCCTATGAGGTTGATGTCTTCATGTGTTTTGAACTATGCTATGTCTTCTTTACAAAGGTGCTTACCATGTATTTTTGTGATCAATGTGGTGACTAGCACAAGCATGCAAACTAGGCTTCGTGTTAATACTGTTTTTAGTTCCTGTTCTGCTGTAATTTTGATGCCATGTAAACTTGATGCTACAGAGAGATCCATGCATATTTTGAGATACTTCAGTAAGGGTGTTTTGAACATGTGGTTATTGTATATCCATTCATGCCCTTTGTTGCAACTATGGGGTAGTGTAGCATGTCATTTGAGTGCTCTACTTTTGCTTCAAAATGTTTCCTGGCAGATTGTTTACATGTTATTCAATTTGGCCAAGCTTGCTATAGTTGATCCTTGCATGCTATGGACATGTTCTTGACTTGGTATGTTTAACAAACATGTCTTCTTGATGATGCTATGCTTATCTTGTCATGCAATGACTTGTGGTGAGTGTATCGAGCTTGTTAAGTAGTGTTCATGATGTTGCTGTTTTGCTAGGCTGAATCTGTTATTTCGTGATGCTATATAAACATGTTTCTACTAATCATTCTATGCATAATCTGGAGATGTACTATAAACATGTTTTGATCTACATGTCATCCTCTATTTATCCATGCCCCTGGTTGCATTTATAGCTTGCTGTAGATTGTTCATATCTTGCTCCAAAGTTGCTTGATAATGTTGCTGTCAGCCTGTTAACATTAAGTTCAGTTGTTTCCATGTGTTTTGCTAGTGATCCATGTACCCTATGACCTTGATCTTGCCATGCTTAGCTTCACAAATATGTCTTCTTACTGTTGGTAGCCTTGCCATGCCATGTAATGACCTGTAGTGAGTTGCACAAGCTCATCTACATGCCTTCATAATTATGTTCCTGCCATGTTTGAATCTGTTTAATAACTTGCTATGTTTACGTGGGTGCCATCATATTTTCTGATCCTTTTTGGCTTATGGTCACTAAGAGTCTTTTGATCTATGCAATTAGTAGATTCATGCAATGCTTTTGTTTTCCATGATGAGTTCCTGTAACATGTTGTTTGATAGCTCTGAACATTGCATCGTGATGTTATTTTCGGCAAAGTCTGCAATTGTTATAACTTGCAATCTTACCATGTGTGTTTGAGCATGTTCTAGTGATTTCTGGAGTTAGCTCAGTGTTCATGTTTTGTTATGATTTACCTGTACATCATGTCCATGCCTTTTGTTCTCATGTTGGGGTGCTGTAGTATATTGTTTTGTTGCTTGCAATATGCCTAGTTGCTGTTTTGGACAGCTTGTCCTTTAAACTTGTATAGAGTGCATGTGTTGAACCGTTGCTCCGTTTTGAGTGTGCTCTATATGAAACTTGCTTGTTTTTGCATATAGTTTCATATTATCATGTTGCATCCTTGTTTTGAGGTGTTTGCTTGATGTTTGGGTGCATTTTGCATCAATGCCATGTTTGACTTGTTTTGCTCATATCTTCTAGACCGTAGCTCCGAACTAAATGAACTTTATATGTAACTTGACTAGATTCTTGTGTAGATCATCGTTGTGCATCTTAACTTGCTGTTTAACAAACTTGAACATAAGGTTTATTCAGATCTGGACCAATTTCGAAATATGCATATGAGGACTTACCGGAATTGTTACATGTTGTTCCCGGCCTCATTTAAACTTGCCTTGACGTGTTGTTCTTGTTTGCTTCATCTCTTGTCCTGAGTAGCTTCATGTAGCTTCGTCATGCATCATGCCTGTTGTGCATCATGCCTTGTTCATGTGTGGTGTGTTTACTATGTTGTGTGCTTCTTTTCGATAGTTCCTGTTCCGTTGCGATCGTGAGGATTCGTTCGTCTACGCTTGGTTCGGCTTCATCCGTTCGTCTTCCTCATGGACTCGTTCTTCTTCCTTGCGGGATTTCAGGCAAGATGACCGCTACCCTGGATCTCACTACTATCATTGCTATGCTAGTTGCTTCGTTCTATCGCTTTGCTGCGCTACCTATCACCTGTTTATCAAGCCATCCCAAAATGCCACGAACCTCTAACCTTTGACACCTTTCCTATGCAAACCGTTGTTTGGCTATGTTACCATTTTTGCTCAGCCCCTCTTTTAGCGTTGCTAGTTGCAGGTGAAGTTGAAGATTTCTCCATGGTGGACAGGATTTTGGTTGGGATATCACAATATCTCTTATATCATTAATGCATCTATATACTTGGTAAAGGGTGGAAGACTCGGCCTTTTGCCTAGTGTTTTGTTCCACTCTTGCCGCCCTAGTTTCCGTCATACCGGTGTTATGTTCCCGGATTTTGCGTTCCTTACGTGGTCGGGTGATTTATGGGACCCCCTTGACAGTTCTCTTTGAATAAAACTCCTCCAGCAAGGCCCAACCTTGGTTTTACCATTTGCCTCACCACCACCTACCCTTTTCCTTGGGTCGGCCAACCCAAGGGTCATCTTTATTTTAGCCCCCCCGGGCCAGTGCTTGTCTAAGTGTTGGTCCGAACCGAGCAACCTGCGGGGCCACCTCGGGGCAACTCGAGGGCTGGTTTTACTCGTAGCTTGACTTATCCGGTGTTGCCCTGAGAACGAGATATGTGCAGCTCCTATCGGGATTGTCGGTGCATCGGGCGGCTTTGCTGGTCTTGTTTTACCATTGTCGAAATGTCTTGTAAACCGGGATTCCGAGTCTGATCGGGTCTTCCTGGGAGAAGGTCTATTCCTTCGTTGATCGCGAGAGCTTGTCATGGGCTAAGTTGGGACACCCCTGCAGGGTATAATCTTTTGAAAGTCGTGCCTGCGGTTATAGGCAGATGGGAATTTGTTAATGTCCGGTTGTAGATAACTTGACACCAGATCCGAATTAAAATGCATCAACCGCGTGTGTAGCCGTGATGGTCTCTTTTCGGCGGAGTCCGGGAAGTGAACACGGTTTCTGGGTTATGTTTGACGTAAGTAGGAGTTCAGGATCACTTCTTGATCATTACTAGTTGATGACCGTTCTGCTTGCTCTCTTCTCGCTCTTATTTGCGTATGTTAGCCACCATATATGCTTAGTCGCTGCTGCAGCCTCACCACTTTACCCCTTCCTTTCCCTTTAAGCTTTGCTAGTCTTGATACCCATGGTAATGGGATTGCTGAGTCCTCGTGGCTCACAGATTACTACAACACCAGTTGCAGGTACAGGTTTCGCGATGATCCTGATGCGAGAGCGATGTTTGCTTGCGTTGAGTTCTTCTTTTGCTTCTTCGATCAGGGGATAGGTTCCAGGTCGGCAGCCTGGGCTAGCAGGGTGGATGTCGTTTGAGTTTCTGTTTGTGTTTCATCCGTAGTCGGATGATGCTCTGATGTATTGTGATGTTGTATTCATGTGGCATTGTATGCCTCTTGTATGTATCCCCATCTATTATGTAATGTTGATGTAATGATATCCACCTTGCAAAAGCGTTCCAATATGCGGGTCTATCCTTGGTGGGGCCTTCGAGTTCCTTTTGGACAGGGTCGCATATTGGGCGTGACAAGTTGGTATCAGAGCCTCGACCGACCCTAGGAGCCCCCTTGATTGATCGTGTAGTTTTGGCCGATGTTGAGTCTAGAATAAACTGTTTTCGGAGTCTAGTTATATCGGAGAGTAGGAATTCTTTTTACTCCTCTGCCCCTTCGTCGCTCTGGTCAGGAATCTTGACGTAGGTGTTTTGAATTACTCCTCTTCCCCTTCAAATTTTCTTTAGGATCACGCAGTTGGGTTTCCGGTAGTTGGTTCTCAACTCTTTTCATCCAGTGCATTTCTCGTCAAGTTGACTCGAGCCTCTTTATCTTTGAGTTCAATCCTCAGTTGTTTTTTTCCCACCCGCCCACCCTTCTTCTTCTTTAAACCGGAGTCCGTAATCGAGTATTCATCCTACTCAAGCGAAGTCTTTGCTTTCTTTCCTCAATGATTTCAACCGGTGTTTTCTCTTCAAGATATTTGTCGTTTCCCCTTCCAAGTTGCCTTTGTTTTCCCGCCCTCCCACCCTTCTTCTTCCCGGTGTCTGACTCTCTCTCGACCATCTATCTCAGTCGTGTGGAGCCTCTTCAGTCTTTCGTAAATTATTTCAACTGGTGAATTCTCATCTCGTTTGACATTGTTCACCTCTCTCTATTCTTATCCGGAGTGCTGAAGATATCTCGGAAGACTTGTGTTTCCATTCTCAACCCGTTCAAGATATTTCGAGATTTTTATCTCATTCAAGTCATTTAATTCAACCGGTGCAATATCTCTTTAAATCATTTCAACGATGGTTCTTTTGAGTGGGCCCTAACCCACAGGTCTTTTTCCAGGATCTTACCTGACTCTTTTAATTCCCCCGGAGTTATTCTCAATTCTTTTCAAGTGTGACGTAAGAATGGATTTCATCAGTCACATGCCTTTTCCAAGATCAATTTCAAATCATTTCATTGTTGGCTCAACCTTTTCGGTTTTCATTCTCCCGGAGTGTCTCAGTAATTTCGGTGGTGTTTCTCGTCGATCGCAGAAGAGTTTTTCCTTTAAATCTTGTCTATTCTCTCGAAGTTTCGTGGTTCTAGCTTCATATTATCAGTCTTGAATTATTCCATTTTTCAGATATTCTTTTCATCCATTCGGAGTATGTCAGGAGTTCTTTTACCATTTTTTTTCACCAGAGGCCATTATTCCAGAAGAATTCTTGTCCTCAAATTTCAGCTACCGTTATCCATTTGTCATGGTGCTTCGTTCAAGTGTTCTTTAATCAGCTCAAGTTCTTCTATTTCACTTGCATCTAAATCTCCTCTTGCTTATTGGTTATTCTAATTCTTCCCGGTGATTCCTTCTTTTTCATCAGTCATTTTCGAATTCTTACGGTGGTTCGTTCAAGATTCTTTTTTATTTGATTATCATTTTAATCATTTCGTTCTTTTCAATCCTACCGGTGGTTCATGAAGACCTTCTCAAGTTTGCGTTATGTCACTTCTCAATCCTTTTTCAAGAAGAATAAGTATTATGCAAAAATCCATTGCTTGTCGTCAATTAAATTTGATGAAGGATAAGCATACAATAAATCTTATTCTTATCCCATCCAAGTGATTAATCATTTCCTTCGGAGTTTGTTCTCGATGAATAAATTCTAGTTCCAAGTGCTTTCATCTTTTCTTTTCAGGAGTTCAAATATCTTTTCTTCTCGCGTCTCGAAGCGCAAGTAATTCTTCATTTTCTTTTGAAGTGGAGTTTTGCATTTCTTCATTCTTCTAAGTTATCCAATCATTTCCGTTTGCGGTCGGCTATCACCTCATAATCTTGAGTTGTTATCCATAAGTCCACAACAAGCTTATTCTTTCGTTGTTGATTTTCTCAACAACTCCGTTCAATCCTTCTTTCTAAGTTCTTTTCATTCAATTCTTCCGGAGGCATTGCATTGTTCTTCTCATCAGTATCATTCCATCCCCTCTAGCTCATGTTCCTTTTACTTCCATTTTTAGTTGGTGTGCTGCCTAAATCCTTTCAGTCTTATTCGTTTCTTTTCTCATCCTAACCACTCCGGTTAGAACGTGTGTTTTCATAGTCTATCTGATTCAGTGAGCTTTCGATTCTCGTCATTCTCGTCGTTCTTCTCTTCATCTCGAATGCTCTCAATTCTTTGCTTCTTCTCTTGGGTTCTTGTTTCACCTCATCCCTTTTCCTTTCCGTCTCAGTCCTAAGATCTCGGGACAAGATCTCTTGTTAGTGGAGGAGTGTTGTAACGCCCCGGATCCAATGTGCCAGGTGTCTGCCAGTTATTCGTTGTTGTTGCCATGTCATTTGCTTGCGTGTTGCATTTCATCATGTCATCATGTGCATTTCATTTTGCATACGTGTTCGTTTCATGCATCCGAGCCTTTTCCCCGTTGTCCGTTTGGCAATCCGGTGCCCCTATGCCCTCCGGCGTTCCCCTTTTGTCTCTCGTTGTGAGTGGGTGTTACATGTTCTCGGAATGGACTGAGTCTTGCCAAGTGGCCTTGGTATAGCACCGGTAGACCGCCTGTCAAGATTCATGCCATTTGGAGTTCGTTTGGTACTCCAACGGTTAACCGGGTAACCGTAAACCCCCCTTCTCTTTGCAGCCCAACACCCCTTTCAAACTGGCCCAAAACCCACATAACTCCCCTCCATGCTCTCAGTCGTTCGATCACGGTCGCGTGGCCGAAAACCGTGCCTCATTTGGACTCTCCTAGCTCCCTCTACCTATAAATATGTGGCCTCCCCCGAAATTCCCGCAGTCCAAACCCTAGCCCTCTCCCTCCTCGCGCCGCCGGACATGCCCGCCCGGCGGCCGGACACGTCCACCCCCAGCCTCCACGTCGCCCGGACCAATCCGGGGATGCCATGTCATCGCGCTGCCGCCCCCGCCCAACCAGCGCCTCCCACGCGTCCCCGCCGCGCCTCCCACCGCGCCGGCCCGCCGGGGCTCATCCGGGGCCCTCCCGGCCCGCTCCGCCGTCGCCGCCAGCCCGCGGGTCGCCCGCGCCCTCCGCTCGTGCGCCGCGCCGGGATTCCGCGCTGCCGCGCCCGTTTTCCCCGCCGCCGGGCGCCGTGCTCGCCGCCGGCGAGCGCCGCCCCGCGCCCTCCGCTGCTCCGCCGCCCGAAGCTCCGCCGTTGGCGACCTGCTTCGCCCGGCCTCCTCCGACCTCCCGCCTCCGCGCCCGAAGGCCCGGCCTCCTCCGCCGGCGCGTGCTCCGCCTCCAGCCAGGCTCCGCCGCTCGCCGCCGGCCGGATCCGGCCAGATCCGGTCCGAGGCCACCTCGTCGTCGCCTCCCCGGCCTCCTCCAACCTCACCGGAGTGTCGCGCCGCCATGGTCGGCCTCCTCGGCCTCCCCGTCGTCTGCTCCTCCATCCACGCCTGACATGTCCGGAGGAGCCCGGACATGTCCGTCTAGCAAACCACCCAGAGGTCTATTTTTTTCACTAAGTCCCCAGTTTCAGTAATTTTCATGCCATGTTCATGCCATCATAGCTCTGCATCCATAGCTCCGTTTCGTGCGTGTAATATGTCAAATTGTTCGTCTCGATGAGTACATCATTTCATTGCATTGCATCATATTCATTTGAGGTCATATAGATGCCCGAATCATCGTTGTAAGAGTGCTTCATAATGTTTTCCGCTGTCTGTTATCAGAACGAGCTCTTTTGTCATTTTTGCCATGATTGATGTGTGCATCCTATGAGGTTGATGTCTTCATGTGTTTTGAACTATGCTATGTCTTCTTTACAGAGGTGCTTACCATGTATTTTTGTGATCAATGTGGTGACTAGCACAAGCATGCAAACTAGGCTTCGTGTTAATACTGTTTTTAGTTCCTGTTCTGCTGTAATTTTGATGCCATGTAAACTTGATGCTACAGAGAGATCCATGCATATTTTGAGATACTTCAGTAAGGGTGTTTTGAACATGTGGTTATTGTCTATCCATTCATGCCCTTTGTTGCAATTATGGGGTAGTGTAGCATGTCATTTGAGTGCTCTACTTTTGCTTCAAAATGTTTCCTAGCAGATTGTTTACATGTTATTCAATTTGGCCAAGCTTGCTATAGTTGATCCTTGCATGCTATGGACATGTTCTTGACTTGGTTTGTTTCACAAACATGTCTTCTTGATGATGCTATGCTTATCTTGTCATGCAATGACTTGTGGTGAGTGTATCGAGCTTGTTAAGTAGTGTTCATGATGTTGCTGTTTTGCTAGGCTGAATCTGTTATTTCGTGATGCTATATAAACATGTTTCTACTAATCATTCTATGCATAATCTGGAGATGTACTATAAACATGTTTTGATCTACATGTCATCCTCTATTGATCCATGCCCCTGGTTGCATTTATAGCTTGCTGTAGATTGTTCATATCTTGCTCCAAAGTTGCTTGATAATGTTGCTGTCAGCCTGTTAACATTAAGTTCAGTTGTTTCCATGTGTTTTGCTAGTGATCCATGTACCCTATGACCTTGATCTTGCCATGCTTAGCTTCACAAATATGTCTTCTTACTCCTGGTAGCCTTGCCATGCCATGTAATGAC
Organism: Triticum aestivum; assembly: GCF_018294505.1. Lineage (NCBI taxonomy): Eukaryota > Viridiplantae > Streptophyta > Magnoliopsida > Poales > Poaceae > Triticum > Triticum aestivum. The sequence continues at coordinate 92,361,737 of NC_057801.1, read as the reverse complement.
CTGTAGTGAGTTGCACAAGCTCATCTACATGCCTTCATAATTATGTTCCTGCCATGTTTGAATCTGTTTAATAACTTGCTATGTTTACGTGGGTGCCATCATATTTTCTGATCCTTTTTGGCTTATGGTCACTAAGAGTCTTTTGATCTATGCAATTAGTAGATTCATGCCATGCTTTTGTTTGCCATGATGAGTTCCTGTAACATGTTGTTTGATAGCTCTGAACATTGCATCGTGATGTTATTTTCGGCAAAGTCTGCAATTGTTATAACTTGCAATCTTACCATGTGTGTTTGAGCATGTTCTAGTGATTTCTGGAGTTAGCTCAGTGTTCATGTTTTGTTATGCTTTACCTATACATCATGTCCATGCCTTTTGTTCTCATGTTGGGGTGTTGTAGTATATTGTTTTGTTGCTTGCAATATGCCTAGTTGCTGTTTTGGACAGCTTGTCCTTTAAACTTGTATAGAGTGCATGTGTTGAACCGTTGCTCCGTTTTGAGTATGCTCTATATGAAACTTGCTTGTTTTTGCATATAGTTTCATATTATCATGTTGCATCCTTGTTTTGAGGTCTTTGCTTGATGTTTGGGTGCATTTTGCATCAATGCCATGTTTGACTTGTTTTGCTCATATCTTCTAGACCGTAGCTCCGAACTAAATGAACTTTATATGTAACTTGACTAGATTCTCGTGTAGATCATCGTTGTGCATCTTAACTTGCTGTTTAACAAACTTGAACATAAGGTTTATTCAGATCTGGACCAATTTCGAAATATGCATATGAGGACTTACCGGAATTGTTACATGTTGTTCCCGGCCTCATTTAAACTTGCCTTGACGTGTTGTTCTTGTTTGCTTCATCTCTTGTCATGAGTAGCTTCATGTAGCTTCGTCATGCATCATGCCTGTTGTGCATCATGCCTTGTTCATGTGTGGTGTGTTTACTATGTTGTGTGCTTCTTTTCAATAGTTCCTGTTTCGTTGCGATCGTGAGGATTCGTTCGTCTACGCTTGGTTCGGCTTCATCCGTTTGTCTTCTTCATGGACTCGTTCTTCTTCCTTGCGGGATTTCAGGCAAGATGACCGCTACCCTGGATCTCACTACTATCATTGCTATGCTAGTTGCTTCGTTCTATCGCTTTGCTGTGCTACCTATCACCTGTTTATCAAGCCATCCCAAAATGCCATGAACCTCTAACCTTTGACACCTTTCCTATGCAAACCGTTGTTTGGCTATGTTACCGCTTCTGCTTAGCCCCTCTTTTAGCGTTGCTAGTTGCAGGTGAAGTTGAAGATTTCTCCATGGTGGACAGGATTTTGGTTGGGATATCACAATATCTCTTATATCATTAATGCATCTATATACTTGGTAAAGGGTGGAAGACTCGGCCTTTTGCCTAGTGTTTTGTTCCACTCTTGCCGCCCTAGTTTCCGTCATACCGGTGTTATGTTCCCGGATTTTGCGTTCCTTACGCGGTCGCGTGATTTATGGGACCCCCTTGACAGTTCTCTTTGAATAAAACTCCTCCAGCAAGGCCCAACCTTGGTTTTACCATTTGCCTCACCACCACCTACCCTTTTCCTTGGGTCGGCCAACCCAAGGGTCATCTTTATTTTAGCCCCCCCGGGCCAGTGCTTGTCTAAGTGTTGGTCCGAACCGAGCAACCTGCGGGGCCACCTCGGGGCAACTCGAGGGCTGGTTTTACTCGTAGCTTGACTTATCCGGTGTTGCCCTGAGAACGAGATATGTGCAGCTCCTATCAAGATTGTCGGCGCATCGGGCGGCTTTGCTGGTCTTGTTTTACCATTGTCGAAATGTCTTGTAAACCGGGATTCCGAGTCTGATCGGGTCTTCCTGGGAGAAGGTCTATTCCTTCGTTGATCGCGAGAGCTTGTCATGGGCTAAGTTGGGACACCCCTGCAGGGTATAATCTTTCGAAAGCCGTGCCTGCGGTTATAGGCAGATGGGAATTTGTTAATGTTCAGTTGTAGATAACTTGACACCAGATCCGAATTAAAACGCATCAACCGCGTGTGTAGCCGTGATGGTCTCTTTTCGGTGGAGTCCGGGAAGTGAACACGGTTTCTGGGTTATGTTTGACGTAAGTAGGAGTTCAGGATCACTTCTTGATCATTACTAGTTGACGACCGTTCTGCTTGCTCTCTTCTCGCTCTTATTTGCGTATGTTAGCCACCATATATGCTTAGTCGCTGCTGCAGCCTCACCACTTTACCCCTTCCTTTCCCTTTAAGCTTTGCTAGTCTTGATACCCATGGTAATGGGATTGCTGAGTCCTCGTGGCTCACAGATTACTACAACACCAGTTGCAGGTACAGGTTTCGCGATGATCCTGACGCGAGAGCGATGTTTGCTTGCGTTGAGTTCTTCTTCTGCTTCTTTGACCAGGGGATAGGTTCCAGGTCGGCAGCCTGGGCTAGCAGGGTGGATGTCGTTTGAGTTTCTGTTTGTGTTTCATCCATAGTCGGATGATGCTCTGATGTATTGTGATGTTGTATTCGTGTGGCATTGTATGCCTCTTGTATGTATCCCCATCTATTATGTAATGTTGACGTAATGATATCCACCTTGCAAAAGCGTTCCAATATGCGGGTCTATCCTTGGTGGGGCCTTCGAGTTCCTTTTGGACAGGGTCGCATATTGGGCATGACATTAGGGTATACTAGCAAGATGCCCGTGCGTTGCACGGAACATCAAGATCTTATGGGAGAAAAGGATGGACAAGGGAAGGCCTTATTATCTGCAAATGTGGAGAGGAGTGCGCGTAAATTTTCATAGTTTCCTTTCTATCCCTTAGATATAGATCGGACGACCTATATTCCAGGATGGCAGGCACACCATCATCACCAACTCTGCTTCTTATAAGAGTAGAGATTTTTTAACGTCGCCTTTACGTAACACTCATGTGTGCGAGACAGCGAGAGGCCGACTGCGTGCGTGCGCCTCTTCTCTTCGTATATGTACTCCACCATTTGTCTGGTGTCCAAAAAATTATAATAACTACTAGCAATGTGCCAATGCGTTGCCACACGATCAAAGTAGATTAATACATATTCACCGATTTGATAGAAAAAAAGTCTAGTTTTGAAATGCGTATATCACTAAAAATATGTTATGTTTCACTCAAAATATATTCATTTGGCGGTTTTGATGAGATAAGGGAGGAATGTTGTTGGTTTCAAGATTCGAGAAGTGGTATATGTCTAATTTCTACTCTTACTAGCAAGATGCCCGTGCGTTGCACGAAACATCATCTTGTGGGAGAAAAGGATGAACGAGGGAAGGCCTTATGTGCAAATGTGGTGAAGAGTGCGGGTAAATTGCCATATTTTCCTTCCTATCCGTCAGATATAAATCGGACGACCTACATTGCAAGATGGCAGGCCCACCATCATCACCAACTCTAGTTTTTATCCCTACTCTTATAAAAAGCATTGTCGGTGATGATCGTGTGCCTGCCATCCTGCAATATAGGCTGTCCGATCTATATCTGACGGATAGGAAGGAAACTATGGCAATTTTGCAAAAAGATACCCACACCCCTCTCCACATTTGCAAATAAGGCCTTCCCTCGTTCATCCTTTTCCCCCACAAAATAACTACTCATACAAATGCATCTTGATGTTCCGTGCAACGCATGGGCATCTTGCTAGTTGTTGCAAAAAGCCCATGTGTGTGTGAGAGAGAGGGAGAGTGGAGGAGGATGGAGTGCATGTGTGACAAACACACAAGGAGTGTGTGTGCGATAGGTATCAGCTTAAAATGAGGCGATAGTGTGTGTGTGCACGATCGAGAGGGCGTGTCTCAAGAAGGGAAGAAAAAGCTACATAGATACAAGGAGCGGGAGAGAGCCATGTATGCGATGGTGGAAGCACGAGTGTGCGGGTGTATAAACCTATCTAGAGGCTAGCTAGTCGATAAATGTTTGTGAGAGAAATATGAGTCGGGGTGCGAAAGTGAGAGTTTTGTGTGTGTGAGAGAGAGACGGTAGTCGGGAAGGGGAGTGGAAGCAGGATTTGTGTGTGTGTGAGAGAGAGGAGACGGTAGTCAGGGTTGTCTGATCGGTAAACAAATGAATAATGTCAGTCTGGGATGGAGACGAAAAGGAGACCGCAACAAATGTTGTGTCTACAGGAGAGAGAGAGAGAGAGAGAGTAATTTTAGTGGTATGAGTCATATGTAGAGACATATAGGGTGTGTGAGAGAATCCCATAGAGAGAAAGACAAAGTGAAAGACGAGTGGAGACTGTGTGTGTGGCGGTGAAAAAGAAAGTTTAGGTACTGAGTGATACCAGAGAACAGTAGAGACGTGAGAGATAATGAAAACCGTGTAATGTATAATGATAGGGAGAGTGTGACACTTCTCAAGGGAGACGTCGAGAGACCATGTTTGCGAGGATAGGAGAAACATGAAGTGAGCGTGCGGGTGAGCTGGAGAAAAGAGAGTGATAGCTACCTGAAGGAGCATGCATGCGAGAGAGATGGGTGTGAAAGGAGTAAACAAAAAAGGGATTCAAATATTTGAATTCGAGATGATGATACATGTAATACATACTCGAACCAAAATTGATCTATCAAACATGCATACTCATATGAATTCATGCACATCTATGTTATTTAATATGTAGATATTACTGATCCATACATTTTAGTAGAACATAATTTGGTTAATTTTTTTTGAATTCAACCTTAAGATTTCGAGATCGTTGTATTTGTAAATCATATTATACATATAAAGGAGCAGAATTCTTTGTTGTGCTTTTGAAAGTATATATAAAAAATGATATAGAATGTAATTCCAATTGAAAATGGATCCCGCCCGAAAAAAATAGAATACAAACGAGATTCGAATTGAGTTGGCACGAGCGCAAACGTGCACTCTGCGAGATGGAAATTACTACTGCCTATCCCTGCCACGCAAAGCCTATCTGCTGGATTTCTATAGGTTCCGATAGGGGTAGGTTTGTAATTTCACCCAAATGTGACGTAACCGCCTCTCACCCAGATTCATACACGATGGGCGCCAAAACACAGTGTGTCCTCGGCCGAAATCGACTCCCTCCCCGATTCATATTCATATACACGGTGGGCGCCAAAAACAAACTCTCGTCGGCAATTATTCGGTGTATGCGAGATTACCGTCATATCCCCAACCGACTAATGTTGCTGTGATGTAGTAGAAATTTGAAACGGGGGCTAAGTTTGTAAATGTCATTGCGTTTGAGACAAGCGCGCCCTGAATACATGGTTCCCCCCTTCCTCTCTACCTCCCTTTTCCCCATTCGTACTCCATGGGCGCCAAAACACCCTCTCCACCCCACCCTCCTCCGTCCGCCGCCACCCGCCACCCCATACACCGCCGTCCTCCTCCACCATGCCGGAGCTGATACGCCGACGCGGCTGACCATTACAAGAGATCGACCTCTCTCATCCACGGATTCGGACCGGGATCCTTGCATCCCGTCCTGTCGCTTCATCCCCGCCGTCGTCCACCTTGACGGCGCCGCTCCTACAACCGTCTCGTCCACCGTGCCCCGCCACCACCGTCTACCCTCCTAGATCCGGTTCCACGCTGCCGACAGCCATCGCTACCGCAGCACCGTCAAATTCTCAGCAGATGCGTACACGGCGCCGCACCAGAGGCGGTACTCTTTCATATCTGCTCAACTTATTTATCGCAGCAAGAAAATAGATCGCCACTGTTTTACTCTGATTTCTTGTCTTGGTTGCGAAGTTGCCTTTGTCCGGTTTGCACTTTTAGATCCGCCATGGCACGCTCAACACTATACTCCCAATGCTTATGGTTTCCCCTTTTATATTCCACACTAGTTAAATCACAGTAGACTAAATTTTTCATAGCTCGCCGGAGTTCGCCGGTGCGAACAAAGGGGCTCAAGTGGTTGTGGGGCCTCTCCGAACGAAGAAAACTCGACGCGGGTGGGGGTTGGGGCGGGGGTAGGGGGTGGAACACCGGCGGTGGGGGCCGGTGGTCCGGCCGGCGGCCCGTGCGGTGTTTTGTATGGGAAGAATCAGAGATGAGGAAGAAGATGGGTTAGGAGACGTAGGATCTTCATCCAACCGCCTGAAATGGTCGAAAGACAGCTGGGAGTTGCATTCTTAATGCACTCTGGTTCATCATGTGTGGGCACTGCACAACCAACATTTAATTATCCAAAATCTGCTTGCTCTTCTTTACCATGTTCCTCTTCCGTCTTCTTTAATATGTACTCTCTCCGTTCCTAAATACAAGTCTTTGTATAGATTCCACCATGGACTACATATGGAGCAAAATGAGTGAATCTACACTCTAAAATGTATCTGGATACATCTGTAGGTGATCCATAGTGGAAATCTCTACCAAGACTTATATTTTGGAATGGAGGGAGTTTGATAGTAGTACAATATGTTCCTTGTACTGAAGTTGAGCAGGGACATTTGCAGTGTAGAGGTCTATACGGTCGGTTGTGATGGACACTTTGAGAATCTTTGATTCGTAGGATCTTGTAAACATAGGAATAGGATTTGTAGTGGCCTGCCCACTTGAATCCTATAAGAATAGCAAGGAAATGCGGGGAGTTGTGTCGCCTTTGAGAGTTACACTGATATTAACAGTACCGTACCTTCACCTGAAGAGAGATGGTATCCGAAGCCTTTCTAGCCGTACCGTTAAACTAGCACATATATTCCAACAAGTTCCACTTTGCTGATTTTACTCTGATGCTTAAGGTTTTCCAGTTATATGTACACTATGATCTATGTAGCTGCTTTGTGTCGCACTAGCAGCAATCCACTCTTGAAGCTAAACACTGCAATGACTCACAAAATTGGCACCAAGGCATTGGGTGCCATTCTGGATGCAATGAAACTCATACGCTCCCCACCTGTTGACTCTTGTTCAGAATATGATCCTAATGACTCTTGTTCAAAATTGCCACATATAGAGAGACAGCACGGAATTGCATTTCTTTGGGCGCTGTGATTCATCATGAGTGGGCAACCAACAATGTATGCAATGAAGCAGAACCTCAAGAATATGCTTCCTCTTCTGTTCTTTAACATGTTCCTCTTTGTTTATTCTGTATTTAGTACGTACAGTATGTTCCTTGTCAGGAAGGGGCGCAGGGACATGTGCAGTCAACAGCTGATAGAGCTGGACTGTACGTGATCGATAGGCTTTCAATTACTAGTTGCAATACAACACCATATTTTCAAGCCAATTCCACTTTCCCGATTTATATATCGTGGTTATGGTGTAACCCTGTTATGTACACTATGATCTGCCTAGTTGTTGTGTGCTCTTGTTATCATGGTTTGGCAATAAACTCTCTATACAGTATATTATGAACCTGTCATTTGCCAGCTATCCTTACTTCTGGAGCCTATTTTTTGTGTACTTGTGCCAGATTATATAAATGCACACACCATATTACAGGACACATGAGCTCTCTCATCAGAATCCAGTGATAGCACACAAGTGTTTACAGGGGCGCCCCTATATTAGAATATCATCTGCATTACAAAGATAATCTCACAACTATTTATGTTTTCATGGTTCTCAGATATTATACGCAATTATAGTGAATATCAGAATCCGCGCATCAGAAGAATATTGTGGAACAGTGCAATGACTTACAAAATTGGCACCAAGGCATTGAGTGCCATTCTGGAAGCAATGAAACTCATACGCTCCCCACTTTCTCCAGCAAGTAATGACTATTCTAACCTCGAGGAGTCAAAGGCAGATGGCTTGTCCTATTCACCCATCAAGGTGCCTGTTCTAATTTGGCAAGGTTTTATTGATTGTGCGTATCTTGCATATGTTGTCTTGCATTTCTCCTACTTTGTTGCACAACCATCTGCTTAGTTTACTCATCATATAACTCGAGATGCCATGCCCATCCATTATCAATACATATTCCATCTGTCATCATACCATGTTTTTCCACTCAAATGATGTTCTTGTGCATCAGACATCAAAAAGGAAGAGGGTGATTGACGAACCCGAAGGAGCACCAGCAAAGTCCTTGAAAAACGTGGTGGTGCCGGAGAAATCAGACAACGCCCCACTTATATCGGCTGTACAACCAGTGACACAAAACGTAGGACCGACTCCAGCAGATTGTACCCATACTTCACTGGCCACACCACTAGCCCCACCACATAGGACTTGCACTCCAGCAAAACGTATACCGATTTCATTTGCCATAGCACCAGCCGTACCACAGAAAAATCCCACTCTAGCAAAAAGTACAGCAAGTCCATCGGCCGAAGACCTATCCCAACTGCAGAGATGGCCAATTCCTGCAGATTGGAACCCCATTCCATTTATTCCCAGTTTAAAAGACAATGCTTTCAATGTTGTTAGGGACTACGTGCATATATTCCCATCATGGGAAGATCATAGTGAAGACAAACACCATTTTCACATCTTCCTGTCCAACTTACGTGTAAGTGCTATTATTCATGGTTATTATTTTCCTGTTTTCTGCTAATCAAACACATCAATGATTTACATTACAGTGTTGTAACTAGGCGAGGGTCAATCTGGATAGTCATGATGAGCAAAGCTTGCTTGTACTTTTCAAGGAAGCATTGCAGCAGTATCAGTGTTACCTGAGGAAATCACACTTTGATGGCAAGTCTATAAACGAATTTCCGGTGAAGTCTCCTGTGCTAAATTTAGAAGACATTGAATGGAAAAACCTTGTTATGCACTGGTCTCATTCCCAGGATGAGGTACTGTCTATGAAATCACATGACAATTTGAACTTCTACTTTTCCGCATGTGCATTACGGATCTTTTTTGCAGGAAATCTGCTCGAAGAAGAATTCTGGTTTGAAAGAACGACAGGATATTGCAAATATGCTGCCCGCTGCTTTGCTCTTGTTAGTACCTGTTGTCCTGTATCACTGTACTTGCATACATACCTGGTTCATTATGTGACAGCAGTATGCATGATAGCTTTCTTATCAATTGTTCGCTCCAAATTATCTGATCTGTATGAATGGTCATATTAGTGTAGAATATATCCAATGCCAATGAATTTTTTAGCTCTACATTGTCCTTGTAAGTACATGCTGTCCTTTATCAATGTACTTATATTGACAGGTAGTTGTTCATGTACCATCACTCTGCAACTTATTTTCCTTTGCCCTCCATTTTCTACACATCATATCTATATTTACTCTTACCATAAGCTTGGTACTGAAGAAGTTTAGCTGTGCATTATTCTTGGCTGTGCCTTTTGCCTGTATCGCTGCACATACATTTATAGCTACTTGGTTATGTAGCATCACTCTTCATGTTATCTTAAATATTCTCCATTTTTTCGTATATTATCACAACTATATATACTCTTAACAAAATGTAGAATAAAGGCAATGCTTATGAAGAAGATTCTGTGGTAAACTTCTTGAATTGCCCCCCCCCATCAGCATGGACAAGGGCTTTATAGAGGTTGTCTTCACCAGTAATGTAAGTTTGTCCTTCTCAAGCCTTCAAACTTTATTGTGTATATTTGGTTAGGCATGAATGCAACAGCTGTCTATTTTTGGTGTTTGCATCAAATTGCATGTTTAAAGTTTATTATGTACTCCCTCTGTTCCTAAATATAACTCTTTCTAGAGATTTCAATATGGACTACATACGGAACAAAACGAGTGAATCTACACTCTAAACTATGTCTATATACATCCGTATGTAGTTCATATTGAAATCTCTAAAAGACTTATATTTAGGAATGGAGGGAGTAGTTCGTAAACAAAAGTTTGTCCTTCTCAATTTAAGTTTTCAGTTGTACAACCAAGTTCCTTCTTCATACCATGTAAATTAAACATATAGAGCAAGTGATCTTGTTTTGCACTGCATGTATGCTTCTATTCTTCATCCTAATCCAGTGGTGTGGTGAACCTACCTACTACAGCACAATGTCATATTCTGCAATGTCTTAACTATGAACAATGTCATATCATGCTACTATTATTTAAACCATCTCTTTATTTGCCAATCTGAAATGGGATAAATTGACAACACACTAACCATTGATACTTATGAGTTCTTGATCTGTAATCCAGTGGTGTCATGAAGCTGCCAACTCCTTCACAATGTCATTTCCTGCCATGTCTTGACCTGAACAATACCATATTGTGTTAATGCATTTTTAAACTGTGTCACTTTAGTCGTCAGTAAGAAATGTGATGAATTGTCCGCACTGATACTTTTAAGTGCAAAATCTGTCATCTATTTGCTTGTTTATCTTTCAGAGTGAGGAAGATATAAGTGTTGAACAAGCGCAGTCTCATCATCTTGCTCAGGTGCTTGCGCTGCAGCTCACCAGCAGGGCTAACCTTTCTTGAACTCTATTAAAGTGCTGTCGGTTTTCTATATTATTTTGTCGACGTGTTCATTTGCACTGGTGGCGATCTTTATGCCCAGTGTATGTAATCTGCTGTCTGCTTGTGCTTTATTATCATAGTGGCGAACTTTGATGCCCAGTGGATGTAATATGTTGTAATTTCTTTATTTTATAGTCTAGGTTTTTTCTTATTCATGATGCTGCAGTTATTTTACTGTATATATATCCTATCTTCGCAGTAAAGCGGCCAAACCGTAAAATTACGGTACATAATCGGGCCGTCATGCAATCATGATGTATGATTCGCATCATGGGCCACGTCAAACTAGCTCACTAGTAGATTCGGGCCTTTAATAGGCCGAGTAACCCCCGACCCTCTTTTTGCAAGAAAACTCAATGGGATTTTAGGAGGCAGAGAAGTAGGTTGGGCCTAAAATGTGCCGAACAGGTCACGGGCCAGCAGCAGCCCGAAATGGACCCTGGCCCATGATTGTGCGAATGAAATCACTGGCTTTTAACAGGCCAAAATTGTCTCGGTCCTTGTTTGGCCCAATCAGATATCGGCTGCGAGTAGGCCGGATGCAAACCGGGCCATAGTTAGGCCCAACTATATGACGGGCTTTTAACAGGCCGAAATTAATATAAGTCCGAAATGTTAAACATGCCCTTAACAGGCCGAAACTAATATCAGGCCGAATTACTAAATGGGCCTTTTGCAAGTGGGCCCAAAAGCATCGCGTTCAGTTAACGGGCCGAATTGAGGCCCAAGCCTCTTAAAGGGCCGGACCTGATCTGGGCCATGATTTGGCCCAGAACGTGGGAGGCTTTTAACGGGCCGGATCTCATATGGGCCATTATTAGGCCCGGAACGTGGCAGGCCATTAATGGACCGGATCAAATATGGGCCGGCATTTCGCCCAAAACATGGCAGCCAGTTAATGGGCCGGCCTACTAGGGTCCTCAAAATCTTGTGGGCCTACAGCTGGGCCGGCCCATTAGTGTTGGCGAAATCTTGTGGGCCTTTAGCCGGGCCGGCCCATTATGATCCGCAAGAATGTTGTGGGCCTTTACCTGGGCCGGCCCATTATGGCACACAAAAATCTTGTGGGCCTTTACCTGGGCCGGCCCATTATGGCCCGCAAAATCTTGTGGGCCTTTAGCTGGGCCAGCCCATTATGGTCCGCAAAATCTCGTGGGCCTTTAGCTGGGCCGGCCCATTATGGTCCGCAAAATCTTATGGGCCTTTAGTTGGGCCGGCCCATTTAAACTTGATGGGTCGTGCCATGTGTCGACGTATCATAGGCGCCTTTTGTCCAATGAGTGGATGACATCTGTCCCAACGATGAGCCGGCTTGTGTTTCCTCCAGCCGATTTTACATGTGGAAAATCCCCATTGGTCGGGGCTGTTAACGGGTTATCGGATCCAAAACCCAACCCGATAGCTTAACGGCGTTCCGTTATGGTGGATGCCACGTGTCGGTCACCCTTGACGAAAGCACTTCTGTGACGCGTGATTTATCGTCATGGAAGTGGACACTTCCGTGATGATAATTTTGGTAATGTCATGGAACACTTCTACGACAGCATAGGTATGACTATCTTGATTCTGTCATAAATTTGTCATGGTTGTACATGCATGACAAAAAACATGACCTACTGTGACAAACACGTATCATCACGGAAGTGTATTTTTTCTATAGTGCCCCCTGGTGCCCCCCCGGTTTCCATCTTCCTCTATATGAAGGGTTTTATACTGGAAAAAATCGTGGGCAATCTTACGGGACAAAACTCCGCCGCCACAAGGCAGAACCTTGGCAGAACCAATCTAGAGCTCCGGCAGAGCTGTTCTGTCGGGGATACTTCCCTCCGGGAGGGGGAAATCATCACCATTGTCATCACCAACGATCCTCCCACCGGGAGAGGGTCAATCTCCATCAACATCTTCACCAGCACCATCTCCTCTCAAACCCTAGTTCATCTCTTGTATCCAATCTTGTATCCAAAACCACAAATTGGTACCTGTAGGTTGCTAGTAGTGTTGATTACTCCTTGTTGATACTTATTGGTTTACTTGGTGGAAGATCATATGTTCAGATCCTTAATGCATATTATTACACATATGATTATGAACATGAATATGCTTTGTGAGTAGTTACGTTTGTTCCTGAGGACATGGGTGAAGTCTTGCTATTAGTAGTCATGTGAATTTGGTATTCGTTCGATATTTTGATGAGATGTATGTTGTCTTTCCTCTAGTGGTGTTATGTGAACGTCGACTACATTACACTTCACCATTATTGGGCCTAGAGGAAGGCATTGGGAAGTAATAAGTAGATGATGGGTTGTTAGAGTGATAGAAGCTTAAACACTAGTTTATGCGTTGCTTTGTTAGGGGCTGATTTGGATCCATATGTCTAATCCTATGGTTAGGTTTATCTTAATACTTTTGTTGTAGTTGTGGATGCTTGCAATAGGGGTTAATCATAAGTGGGATGCTTGTACAAGTAAGGGTAGTACCCAAGCACCGGTCCACCCACATATCAAATTATCAAAGTACCGAGCGCGAATCATATGAACGTGATGAAACTAGCTTGACAATAATTCCCATGTGTCCTCAGGAGCGCTTTTGTCATTATAAGAAATTGTCCAGGCTTATCCTTTGCTACAAAAAGGATTGGGCCAACTTGCTGCACCTTATTTACATTTATTGCTTGTTACTCGTTACAATTTATCTTATCACAAAACTATCTATTACTTACAATTTCAGTGCTTGCAGAGAAAACCTTACTGAAAACCGCTTATCATTTCCTTCTGCTCCTCGTTGGGTTTGAAACCCTTACTTATCGAAAGGACTATGATAGATCCCCTACACTTGTGGGTCATCAAGACTCTTTTCTGGCGCCGTTGCCGGGGAGTGTAGCGCTTTTGGTGAGTGGAACTTGGTAAGGAAACATTTATATAGTGTGCTCAAATTTTCTGTTACTTGTTACTATGGAAACTAATCCTTCGAGGGGCTTGTTCGGGGCATCTTCGCCCCGACCAGTAGAGCAAAGAGTTGCTCCTCAACCTACTGAACCTATTGAAAATGTTCACTTTGAAATTCCTATGGGTATGCTAGAGAAACTGCTAGCTAATCCATTTGCAGGAGATGGAGCATTGCATCCCGATTTACACCTTATCTTTGTGGATGAAGTTTGTGGATTATTTAAGCTTGCAGGTATTCCCGATGATGTTGTCAAAAGGAAGGTCTTCCCTTTATCTTTGAAGGGAGATGCATTGACATGGTTTAGGCTATGTGATGATATGGTATCTTGGGATTATAAACGATTAAAGTTGGAATTTCACCAGAAGTTCTATCCTATGCATCTTGTTCATCGTGATCGTAATTACATATATAATTTCTGGCCTCGCGAAGGAGAAAGCATCGCTCAAGCTTGGGGGAGGCTTAAGTCAATGTTATATTCATGTCCCAATCATGAGCTCTCTAGAGAAATGATTATCCAAAAAAATTATGCTCGGCTTTCTCCCAATGATCGCACCATGCTCGATACTTCTTGTGCTGGTTCTTATATGATGAAGACTATTGAATTCAAATGGGACTTATTGGAAAGAATTAAACGCAACTTTGAAGATTGGGGTTCCGACGATGGTAAGGAGTCAGGTATGACACCTAAGTTTGATTGTGTTAAATCTTTTATGGATACCGATGTTTTTCATGGATTTAGCGCTAAATATGGACTTAACTCTGAGATAGTAGCTTCTTTCTGTGAATCTTTTGCTACTCACATTGATCTCCCTAAGGAGAAGTGGTTTAAATATAATCCTCCCATTGAAGTAAAAGTAGTTGCACCTATTAAAGTTGAAGAAAATACTATTACTTATAGTGATCCTATTGTTCCTACTACTTATGTTGAGAAACCACCTTTTCCTGGTAGGATAGAGGATCATGCTAAAATTTCGACTGTTGTTCGTAAGAGTAATGCTAGAACTTATACGCCTCCTGAGAAAATCAAAGTTGAACCTAGTATTGCTATGGTTAAAGATCTCTTGGATGATAATTTAGATGGGCATGTTATTTACTTTTGTGGTGAATCTACTAATATTGCAAAACCAGATGCTAAGATACACAGACCCGTTGTAGGCATGCCTATTATTTCTATTAAAATAGGAGATCATTGTTATCATGGCTTATGTGATATGGGTGCTAGTGCTAGTGCAATACCCTATGATTTATATAAAGAGATTATGCATGATATTGCACCTGTTGAGTTAGAAGATATTGATGTTACATTTAATCTTGCCAACAGAGATACTATTAAACCTTTTGGGATTGTTAGAGATGTTGAAGTCTTGTGTGGGAAGGTCAAATACCCTGCTGATTTTCTTGTTCTTGGTTCTCCACAAGATGATTTTTGTCCCATCATATTTGGTAGACCCTTCTTGAACACTGTTAAAGCTAAGATTGATTGTGAAAAGGATTTTGTTACGATTGGCTTGGATGATATGAATCATGAGTTTAATTTCGCTAAATTTCATAGACAACCCATGATAAAGAATTACCTAGTAAAGATGAAGTAATTGGTCTTGCTTCTATTGTCGTGCCTCCTACTAATCCGTTAGAACAATATTTGTTAGACCATGAAAATGATATGTTTATGAAATAAAGAAGGGAAATAGATGAAGTGTTCCTTAAACAGGAACCTATTCTGAAACATAACTTACCTGTTGAAATCCTAGGGGATCCCCCTCCACCCAAGGGTGATCCCGTGTTTGAGTTAAAACCATTACTTGATAATCTTAAATATGCTTATCTTGATGAAAAGAAGATATATCCTATTATTATTAGCGCTAACCTTTGAGAGCAGGAAGATGGAAGATTATTGAAAACTCTGAAGAAGCACCATGCTGCTATTGGATATACTCTGGATGATCTTAAGGGCATTAGTCCTACCCTATGCCAACATAAAATTAAAGTCGAGAAAGACGCCAAACCAGTCAGAGATCCTCAATGAAGATTAAATCCTAAGATGAAAGAAGTGGTAAGAAATGAGATACTAAAGCTCCTCGAGGCAGGTATAATTTGTCCCGTTGCTGATAGTGAATGGGTAAGCCCGGTCCATTGTGTCCCTAAAAAGGGAGGTACTACTGTTGTTCCCAACGATAAAGATGAATTGATTCCGCAAAGAATTATTATAGGTTATAGGATGGTAATTGATTTTCATAAATTAAATAAAGCTACTAAGAAAGATCATTACCCTTTACCTTTTATTGATCAAATGCTAGAAAGACTATCCAAACATACACATTTCTGCTTTCTAGATGGTTATTCTGGTTTTTCTCAAATACCTGTATCAGCGGAAGATCAATCAAAAACTACTTTTACTTGCCCTTTCGGTACTTTTGCTTATAGACGTATGCCTTTTGGTTTATGTAATGCACCTGCTACCTTTAAAAGATGCATGATGGCTATATTCTCTGATTTTTGTGAAAAGATTTG
Source organism: Triticum aestivum (assembly GCF_018294505.1). Taxonomy (NCBI): domain Eukaryota; kingdom Viridiplantae; phylum Streptophyta; class Magnoliopsida; order Poales; family Poaceae; genus Triticum; species Triticum aestivum. The sequence goes on along the minus strand of NC_057801.1, from coordinate 92,345,864 downwards.
TGAGGTATTCATGGATGACTTCTCCGTTTATGGATCCTCTTTTGATGGTTGCTTGAGCAACCTTGATCGAGTTTTGCAGAGATGCGAAGACACTAGTCTCATCTTGAATTGGGAAAAGTGCCACTTTATCTTTAATGATGGCATTGTATTGGGGCACAAGATCTCTGAGAGAGGTATTGAAGTTGATAAGGCTAAAGTTGATGCTATTGAAAAGATGCCATGTCCCAAGGACATAAAAGGTACAAGAAGTTTCCTTGGTCATGCCGGTTTTTATAGGAGGTTCATTAAGGACTTTTCTAAAATCTCTAGGCCTCTAACTAATTTATTGCAAAAAGATATTCCTTTTGTCTTTGATGATGATTGTGTAGAAGCATTTGAAATATTTAAGAAAGCTTTGATCACTGCACCTATTGTTCAGCCACCTGATTGGAATTTACCTTTTGAAATTATGTGTGATGCTAGTGATTATGCTGTAGGCGCTGTTCTAGGGCAAAGAGTTGATAAGAAATTAAATGTTATCTAGTATGCTAGTAAGACTCTTGACACTGCCCAGAGAAATTATGCCACTACTGAACAATAATTCTTAGCAGTTGTGTTTGCATGGGATAAGTTCAGACCTTATATTGTTGATTCCATAGTTACTATTCATACTGATCATGCTGCTATTAAATATCTTATGGAAAAGAAAGATGCTAAGCCTAGACTCATTAGATGGGTTCTCTTGCTCCAAGAATTTGACCTGCATATTATTGATAGAAAGGGAGCTGAGAACCCCATCGCAGATAACTTGTCTAGGTTAGAGAATGTTCTTGATGACCCACTACCTATTGATGATAGCTTTCCTGATGAACAATTAGTGTTCGTTAATGCTTCTCGTACTGCTCGTTGGTATGCTGATTATGCTAATTACATTGTTGCTAAATTTATACCACCTAGTTTCACATACCAGCAAAAGAAAAAGTTCTTTTATGATTTAAGACATTACTTTTGGGATGACCCACACCTTTATAAAGAAGGAGTAGATGGTGTTATTAGACGTTGTGTACCTAATCATGAACATGAATAGATCCTACGCAAGTGTCACTCTGAATCATATGGAGGACACCATGCTGGAGACAGAACTGCACATAAGGTAATGCCATCCGGTTTTTATTGGCCTACTCTCTTCAAAGATGCCCGTAAGTTTGTTTTATCTTGTGATGAATGTCAAAGAATTGGTAATATTAGTAGACGTCAAGAAATGCCTATGAATTATTCTCTTGTTATTGAACCATTTGATGCTTGGGGCTTTTATTATATTGGACCTTTTCCTTCCTCTAATGGTTATACACATATTTTAGTTGCTGTTGATTACGTTACTAAGTGGGTAGAAGCTATTCCAACTAGTAGTGTTGATCATAACACTTCTATTAAAATGCTTAAAGAAGTTATTTTTCTGAGGTTTGGAGTCCCTAGATATCTTATGACTGATGGTGGTTCACATTTTATTCATGGTGCTTTCCGTAAGATGCTTGCTAAGTATGATGTTAATCATAGAATCACGTCTCCTTATCACCCACAGTCTAGTGGTCAGGTAGAGTTGAGCAATAGAGAACTCAAATTAATTTTGCAAAAGACTGTGAATAGATCTAGAAAGAATTGGTCCAAAAAACTTGATGATGCATTATGGGCTTATAGAACTGCATATAAAAATCCTATGGGTATGTCTCCGTATAAGATGGTTTATGGAAAAGCTTGTCATTTACCTCTAGAACTTGAACATAAAGCATATTGGTCTATCAAAGAGCTCAACTATGACTTTAAACTTGGCGGTGAGAAGAGGCTGTTTGATATTAGCTCACTTGATGAATGGAGAACCCAAGCCTATGAAAATGCCAAGCTATTCAAAGAAAAAGTCAAACTCTGGCATGACAAAAGGATACAAAAGCGTGAGTTTAACATAGGTGATTATGTGTTATTATTCAACTCTCGTTTATGATTTTTTGCAGGAAAGCTTCTCTCTAAATGGGAAGGTCCTTACGTTATCGAGGAGGTCTATCGTTCTTGTGCAATAAAAATCAACAACTTCCAAGGCACAAGTCCGAGGGTGGTGAACGGTCAAAGAATTAAACAATATATTTCAGGTAATCCTATCAATGTTGAAACTAATATAATTGAAACCATAACCCCGGAGGAATACATAAGGGACACTTTCCAGAATGTTCTAGACTCCGAAAAGGAATATGTATGTAGTACGGTAAGTAAACTGACTCCAAAACAATTGTAAAGGGAATTTCTATCAGTTTTGGATTATTTAAGAATTTTAGGAAGAAAGAAGTAGTCCGGGGAGGACATGAGGCCTCCACAAGAGTGGAGGGCGCGCCCACCCCTACTGGGTGCGCCCCCTATCTCATGGACACCTCGTGTGCCTCCCGGACTCCGTTTTCTTGCACGTTACGTATTTTGGTCGGTAAAAATTCATTATATATACTCCCGAAGGTTTTGACCACCGTATCACGCAAATATCCTCTGTTTTCGTTCCGAGCTGTTTTCTGTTACAGATCTAGAGCACCATGGCGTCACCCTCCTTCAACAATGAAGACAAGGATGCTTGGCTATTGAAGATAGAGCTGAAAGGAGAAGAACCGGAAGAGATCAACAAGGATGAAGTGATTAAGGAAGCCATGGAGGTTCAAGTCCCATCAGTGAAAGAAGAGGACATCCCTCAACCCTTACCTAACCTCTTTACTCCAACTGAGATGGAAGCTTTCAAGATGATTGAGTTAGCTCGCATACAGAATAAGTATCTCACACAGGAGAATATTTTGTTGAAGGATCATATCGCCGGACTCAAGGGCATTATCCGCAAGTTGGAGGAGATTTTACGCTTAATGTGCGATTATCCACCATCATCATCACCACCTCCATCACCTCCGAGGACATAATCGCATGAGTATGGGCACTCCCCTTGGCAACTGCCAAGCTTGGGGGAGGTGCCCCGGTATCGTATCACCATCACACTCCTATCTTTACCGTTTTATTTAGTTCGATCCATTTTAGTAGTATCTTGATCTAGTAGATTGAAGTTTTGATATCAAGTAGTTTCTAGTTTTGCTTTGTGATCTCTTTTATGTAATCGAGTCTGTGAGCTATCTATAATAAAGATTAGTGTTGAGTCAAGGGCTTTGCTTTCTTGCTATGATCTTGAGAAAAATAGAAAGAACAAAAAGAATAAAAGAGTTCATATTGATCTTATGGATGGTAATAACTTCATACATAGAAAGCATGAGGCTTAAAAGTTGTTGAGAGATGATAAGAATAGTCTTGGTCATCGTTGCAATTAATAGGAAGTAATAAGGAAATAGAAGTTTCACATATAAATACACCATCTTGGACATCTTTTATAATTGTGAGCACTCATTAAATATGACATGCTAAAAGAGTCGACGTTGGACAAGGAAGACAACGTAATGGTTTATGTTTCCTCACATCTCAGTTAAAGTATATTGTCATTGACCTTCCGAACATGCTGAGCTTGCCTTTCCCCCTCATGCTAGCCAAATTCCTAGCACCAAGTAGAGATACTACTTATGCTTCCAAATATCCTTAAACCCAGTTTTGCCATGAGAGTCCACCATATCTACCTATGGATTGAGTAAGATCCTTCAAATAAGTTGTCATCGGTGCAAGCAATAAAAATTGGTTTCTAAATAGGCATGACTTATTAGTGTGGAGAAAATAAGCTTTATACGATCTTGTTATGGAAGCAATAAAAGCGACGAACTGCATAATAAAGGTCCATACACAAGTGGCAATGTAAAGTGACGTTCTTTCGTACTAAGATTTTGTGTATCCAACCCCAAAAGCGCATGACAACCTCTGCTTCCCTCTGCGAAGGGCTTATCTTTTACTTTATGTTCCTACCTTATATTTTTACTTTATGCTTGAGTCAAGGTGACCTTCACCTTTCCCTTTTTCATTTTATCATTTGGCAAGCTCCTCCTGTTTGAAAGATCATGATGTATATATCCAATTGGATGTTCGTTAGCATGGACTGTTATTGTTGACATCATCTAAAGGTGAATACGTTGGGAGGCAACACAATAAGCCCCTATCTTTCTCAATGTCCGGCTGAAACTCCATAACCACAAATATTGTGTGAGTGTTAGAAATTATAGAAGATTATATGATAGTTGAGTATGTGGAGTTGCTGAAAAGCTCTATTCTTGACACTTTGTGATGTTACGATAAATTGCAATCGCTTCAGTGACTGAGATTATAGTTTGTTAGCTTTCAACAAAGTTTCTGAACCATACTTGACACTGTGAATTGATTGTTACTTGAGCATAAGAATTCATATGACAAAATCTATATATGTTGCTATTATAAGAATGATCATGATGCCTTCATGCCCGTATTTTATTTGTTGGATTTCGGGTTCCGGCAGACCCTCTAGGTTCGAACACTGGGGTGCGCGTGGAGATCTCGCCCTCTACCTACCTGCACCTCGCCGCCTCGCTAGGATCTAAGCTACGAAAGGAACAACACAAGAGACACATGGTTTATACTAGTTCGGGCCACCATTGTGGTGTAATACCCTACTCTAGTTTATGGTGTGGTGGATTGCCTCTTGGGCTGATGATGAACAATACAAGGAAGAACAACCTCGCGAGGGTCTGCTCTTGGCTGGTGCGATGAACTGCTAGGGGGAGTTTAGTCGCTCTTTCTTTGCTAGTTTCTAGATGATGATCTCAATGCCTCTACCTTGTGGGTGGCTACTCCTATTTATAGGCAAAGGCCCGGGACCTCTTCCCAAATATTGAGCGGGAAGGGCGCCAACAATTGGCCATTTTGAAGGGGAACATCTAGTACACTTATCCTGACTAAAGTTGGTCCTCGCCTGTCAAAGGCTCTAGTGGCGACGCCGGCTTGGGCTCCACAATGACTTCCTTCCCGTCGTTGCGACGGTCTTGGTCTTGTTGCACCGAAATGGATGCCTTTGCTTGATGCTCTCGCCTGCGCTTGCTCCCTTTGCACCAAAGAGAAAAGTACGACACTGCGCGGGCTGGCGCCCGCCTGGTGCCCTTGGTCGTCATGGCTTGCGTCATGGGCACCTCGTGTGGTACCCCGCCTTGATCTCCCCGCCTCCTCGCGAGCCAGCCTGACGAGGCCGTGCCTGAGGAAGCTTCCTGTCGTCCACCCCGCGAGGCTTGGCCCCTCGCGAGAGTCTTGAGCTCGTGCTGATGAAGATGGTCCGTGCTGGGCCGCCCCTTGAGCCATGCCGCAGGCCGCAGGCAGGCAAGTCTGGGGACCCTCATTCCCAGAACACCGACAGTCGCCCCTGGGCCCAAGGCGCGCCCGGACTTGGCTGAGTAGAGAAGCGAAGGGGCATGTGTGAAGCGTCGCGGGCCCTAACAGCCTGCGGCCTTGGGTGCCGCGTGGCGGTTGGTTGGACGTGGGCAGCTCCGCTCCCCTATGACGCATCGGCAACTGCATGAACTGATAAGTCCCTGCATGCAAAGCGGGTCATGATTACCTGTGATCGTGGAGGCCGGCGGTTGGCCTCCTTCGGCTATAAGTACGGGATGGCGCCTGCCCTTCCAGTCCATCTCATCTCGCTTCTCCTTCTTCTCCGTCCTTGCCCCACCTTGCCACAATGGCTCTGATCCGCCGGTTCCCCGCGGAAGAGAAGGGAAAGGCTCCCCGAGAGGGTCCCCACCCGCTTCCGCCGAAGAAACGGCTAGGCCTATGCTGTCGAGGTGAGGGCGCCCGACAGGAGGTGTCGAGGCTTTGGTGCGAGCGGCCGCCGCCAGGGTTCTCGCTGCCCTTGTACACCCACCTTGAGGGCCCTACAGGAGTTGATGTCGAGCGCCATGGACGACGCCGCCGTCGGCGCCGGCGGGTCACGGCGATGCGCATTGTCCCTCCTAGAGTTCACGCCGAGGGCTCCTCCCAAGAGTTTGTGCTCCACGCCACCATGCCTCCTCAGTCTTGGATTCGCCTTCCTCCCTCCTTCGCCTTCGTGATGCCGCAGGGGGGATACTTGGAGCTCTGGTTGCAGCACGCCGGCTGCAACACCCTCGTGACTGAAGAGGAGGTCGCGGTCGTCGCCCCGGGCAATGTCTTCATGACTCGAGGCTGGGGCGAGATCGCCCGGGTCTGCAGGACGAGGGGCGCCCTCGCGATCCACCTGGAGTATGATGGTGCTTCCATGATGCTCTTCAAGGTCTTCGACACGGACGGACGCCGGCTGGAGTGCTGCCCTGAGAGAGGTGGTCGAGGCCCTGCTGCGGCGAGGACCAGGCTCGTCGTCCGCTCCCTCAGTGGCTCCTCAGGCGGCGGGGGCACCGGAGGATCCAGCGACTCCGCTCATCTCTTCGCGACTCCGGAGACGAGCGATGATAGCTACGAGCCCCCGAGCCTGCGCCGCTCTCGGAGCAGGACGGGCTCGTTAGGCCGCCGCCGCCTTTAATCTGGATGAGGTTGGCGTCGGTGCCTGACAGCCCACTATTGATGATGGCGTCTCTTGTGGAGGCACGTGTAGTTAGCGTTCTCTAGGACCTGTTCCCTCTGTTCCATGCGAGGAATCGGAAAGCGCGCCCCGTGGGGGCTTGTAAGATGCCTGTGGTTCTATTTGTCAATATAGTCCTTGCCATGAAGTAGTGTGAGATGCTTATTCCGTCTTAGCTTAGTTCTTCCTTTCGAACCTCACGAGGGCTTGGTGCTCTGCGCCGACAGGTCCCGATCCCAAGGCAGGCTTCAGCCGTCGCTGGTATGCCAGGTCGCGATGCCGTGGTCAAGGCCAGGAGGTGACCGGCCCGGGGTCCAGTAAGAGCCCCTGAGTCGCGATGCTCAGGAGGTCCCCTTTAGAGCTCAAGCAACCATCATCCGGTGAGAAAGGAGCACGATGTTGCTAACACGGGATTGCATTGGATGCGGGGACGGTGCTGCGATAGCTAGTGTTTCCGAAGGGTGACTTATCTTGAGAGTCAGGAACCGCTTCCTGGTGTGGCGCTAGGTCCGTGCATCGGTCGGCGAGGGGTTGCCTGGCGAGGTCCCCGCGTGCCTCTTCCCTCTCGCCTTTGCTCCCCTTTCTGCTCTACGTCCTCGGGTCCCGGCCCTCGAGCGGGTCTCAGCCATCGCTGGTATGCCAGGTTGCGATGCCGTGGACAAGGCCAGAGGGTGAGGGCTGGAGAGCCAGTAGGAGCCCATGAGTCGCGATGCTCAGGTGCCCCCCTTTAACGTGCAAGCGGTTCGCACGGACGAGAGTGAAGAAGACGCTATGAGGGCCTCGCCTGGCGCTGCTCCTTGAAGGGATCCTGCAGGCCCACCACAAGAAGAACAAGAGCCCGCTATGACAAGCGGTGGTCAGCCGTTGGTTGCTTCGGAGAGGTGACGAGGCACCGAAGGCCTGACGAGGTGGCGCTGTGCGGGGTTGCCGCGGCCAGAACTCAGTCATTTAGGTTTTCCGGCATTGCAGGGACGGACCCATCCGCAAGCGTCGTGCCGTAGGGGAGCAGCTCCATCGGTTGGTGTCAGTTGAGCGGGCAACTAGGTCAAGCACGTTAATCATGAAGAAGCGAGCTCATTTAGATAGATGCAGGGAAGGCAGACATAGCTGGTTTTGGCCCGAGCGACTTGGGGATGATGCAGCCCGAGGGGCGCCCCAACAAAGTAAGCTAGGAACATAAAGTAAAAAGGGGATACACACCGCAGGGATGGACCCACGCGGCCTGGGAATAATGCAGCCCTAGGGGCGCTCCCAGCTGGAAACGAAACTTGAAGGATGTCACCGGATAGCGTTGAAGACGAAGGGGTGTTGAAGTAGTGGACGTCATGGGCTGCGGAAGCCAATCTTCACGAGCCCCCAGGCCCAGGAGCCTCGGGAGGTTACGGGGGCGCTGGTGGCTCCTCGTGGGCCATCTCCATCTCCGCCAGGGCTGTGGAACGCCTGGCCTCCTGAGCCTCCAGGATGCTCCTCCTGAGGCGCTGGTACGTGGCGGCCGTGTTCGGCAAGCCGTAGGGCATGCAAACGTAGCTGTGGGGCGGGCCTTCGCAGCGCCCCGCGCCTGAGTGCCAGAAGTGCTCCTGAGAGGCGGCTCGGTTGAGCCCTGGCATGTCGATGCAGATGCGCAGTCCACCATCCTCGCCTGGATGGGGAGCTGCGGCGGGTAAGCGGCGGCTGCCACTCATGACTCTTGACTCCTGCAACTCCTGCATGATCTGACTGACGAACTCCTGAGGGTTTGCCCTCCTTGCCTTGCTCCTTCCTGAGGGAAACGTGCTTTGAAACACGCCTCCAAGTGGTGCCCGAGTGCCTCCCTCGTGACCTTAGCAAGGTCGGTGGCCCTCCAGGAGGGAGCCCCCGAGCCTTGCTTGAGGAGGGCGACGGGCACGCCTTCCTATGCAACAAAAGGAGGTGCCCCCTGAGCAGGCACAGACCTTGAGGGGCCTGCCTCCTGAGGGGTCGGGCCTGGCGATGTCTTCTTCTTCTTGGGAGCGGTCTCATGGAGCCTCCCTGTCAGGACCCCGATCCTAAGTCACACCGATCTAGCATGTAACACATCATATCACTTTGCGGCCTCACGCACGGTATTCCAACGGGTGCCACCTTACCTGGCTCGGGACCGTTTGCGCCTTTTGGCTCACGTATATGATAGTGCCGCTAGCATCCATATGACAAAGAACCCGGGCTGACATGGCTAGTCGTAAACCCAAAGTGGCACTAACTTACAGGGACAGGCATACATGACCCAACAACGAACGTGTCGGTCATCAGCGAGTGAATCCGGGCTGTAGCAACTGGGCTAGCAGGACTCCGGTAAACCGGGCTGTAGCAGGCTAACAGGACTCCGGTAGACACCGCGTGACATTTCCCCGAAGGGACAGACGCAGGAACGAAGAAGGACACATGCCGGCCAGCCTAAGTGTTCCGGAGCAGTAGCAAGCTACCAAGGCTCAATGGAAGCACTAGGAGACATTTCCCGGTAAGAGAGGCTACCAAGGATAAACAACTAGATAGTCAGATGCCACACATATCAAGCATTTCAAATCATACACGCAATATGCTCGATATGTGCAAATACAACATGGCATCACAACATAACTCTACGACTCAAAGTATTTATTCAATAGGCTCCGAGGAGCGAGATAATACAAACATGAGTCTCATGACCCAACATTCGGAGCATACAAGTTAAAACACATGCGGAAGCTTAACATGTCTGAGTACAGACATCTAGAAATGAAAAAGGCTGAGAAGCCTGACTATCTACTAGATCCTGCCGAGGGCACAAGATCATAGCTGAGGTAACAAGCTAAACATCGAAGTCCACGCGGAACTACTAATGAGACTGAAGTCTCTCTGCAAAAACATAAAATAGGCAAACGTGAGTACAAATGTACCCAGCAAGACTTACATCAGAGCTATCTACATATGCATCATTATCAACAAAGGGATGGTGGGGTTTAACTGCAGCAAGCCAGCTTTGACTCGGTGGCTATCCTGAACTACGACTGCAAGTAACTCTTTTGAGGTGGCGCACACGAGTCCACATATTCACCATATCAATACACTACTATGGATCCGCTCCCATCTCCCTACGAGAACGCCATCCATATCACTCACGCTTATATTGCGTATTTTAGAGTATCCACTTTCACTCATCTATGAACTGTACAGGCAACCCAGAAGTCCTTTTTCGCAGACACGACTATTCGAATAGATCATATTAACCCTGCAGGGGTGTACTTCCTCACACACGCTCTCGCCACTTACCGCCATGTACACCTCGTGTATCTCGGCAACCTTCAAGCGGAAGCCTGGCAAGGGAGTCGGCCACGACCTGACTAACCACACAAGTCTCTCGTCCAGGTTTATCGCCTGTTCGGGTTCCATCTGCAAGGAGATCCGGCCGGGGTGTTGCCCACGGCCCCAAATGATGTGTGAAGGGTTCCCAAGTCCACCATCCGGGTGCCACTTGGTACCCCAGGCCACTGTGCCTAGTGTGTCCGTCCCAAGTCCACCTGTACCGGGTGCCACTTGGTAGACTACTAACACTACCTACAAACACCAGAAACTAGTTGCAACTCCTAGACAGAGATCATGTTGATTAATAAGTCGAGAGGGGCACTTAAGCATTCCATTGTGTGTTAGTAGCTGTTCATGGATCACAAACACAGAACTCAGTTCCTAAGGACGGCTTCAATGAGACAACCCACCATGTACTCCTACATGGCCTCTCACCGCTACCATTACCAAATCGTGTTCACACACTTAGACCACACATAGTATAGGACATGTTCACACACCTCCAATTCATCCCCGATGAATCAGACCTGACTCAACTCTAAGCAGTAGCAGGCATGACAAACAAGCATGAATGAGTAGGCACATCAGGGCTCAAACAACTCCTACTCATGCTAGTGGGTTTCATCTATTTACTGTGGCAATGACAGGTCATGCAGAGGAAAAGGGGTTCAACTACCGTAGCATGTAACAGAAAAAAGTTGAATCGTTGTTGTCCTAATGCAGTAAAAGAGAGCAGGAGTGAGAGAGTGGGATTGTATCGGAATGAACATGGGGGTTATGCTTGCCTGGCACTTCCGAAGATAGTATAGTTCTTCATCGGTGTCATCGAACTCATCGTAGGAACGTCGTCTATTGAGAGGGGACAAACACCGACAAACAAGGAAGAACACAATCAATGCAATGGACAATATGATGCATGATCATGACATGGCAATATGCTGTGATTTAGGCTAATGCAACTAGCAACCAGATTAAATGAAGTTGGTTTGAATCAAAGATTCAAATTCAAACTCCATATGTGATTTCTTAAATGCCATTCATATGGTTTGTACTAAACAGCAGCTACAAGTTGTTATAACATGCATGAAAATGGTACATATGGATAGATTGAATTTTTCTGATCATTTTTCGTATATAAATTATTTCATTTGGAGGTACGGTTGATTTTCTATGAATTTTAGAAGTTTTGGCTATTTTCTGGAATTTCCTGAATTAAAATTAATCCAGAAAATGAGTTATGGCGTCAGCACTACGTCACTGTGATGTCAGCAGGTCAACAGGCCAGTCCAGGTCAAACCTGATGTGTGGGGCCACACGTCAGTGACACAGGGCTGTTTACCTCGCTGACAGGTGGGGCCGGGACAACCGACACGTCATCAAGTAACCAGACATGTGGGGCCAGTCAACAGCCAGGTCAGCGCGGTCAACGCTGACGCGTGGGGCCACTGTGATTAGTTAAACCTAAACAGGAACTAAACTAATATTGATTAAGGGCGTGGGGCCCATGTGTCATTGGTTCAGGGGGTTGCTTAGTGGGGGTTTAGCCGCTAATCACGCGGCCACATCGGCTCGCCGGATTATGGCCGGCGGCGACCTCAAAACGCGGCCGAGGGTCTTGGGCTCGCTCCTCCGGCGTCCAGAGGAGTAGCGGAGAGCGTCCACGGGGAGCTGGAGCTCGCCCGCATCCAGCGCTACAAGCAGCAGCAGTTAGGGCGGCCAAAGCTCGTCGGAAACGAGCTCGGGGCGGCGCCGGAGTTCGGACACGAGCGGAGATGCAGTTGCGGTGGCCGTGGTGATGTGTGTTTAGCACCTACGGCTTCTACAGGGTGCTGTGAGTACGATGGGCACATGCTCGGGACCAAATGGTCACCGGAGCATCACCAGCGACGAGCGCGGGCGGCGGCGGGTTTCAGTCAACAAGGGGGTGATGGCTACGGCGTGTGAGAGCGAGAACGGAGAGGGGGAGAAGGGGCAGGAGCTCATGGACGAGTGCAGAGGTGGCCTCGGCGTGCTCGGGGAAGCACCGGAGCGAGCGGGGCGGCGAGAGGGATCTCTAGCGGCCGGCGACGAAGGTGATGAAGATGGCATCGATGCAGGGTCTCCGGCGAGGCGTGGCTCGATGGGGAGGAAGCGGGGGTCGAGGCGAAGCTTTTGGGCACGTCGGAGAAGCGAGGGGGAGGCGGTGGCTGCAGCAGCAGCAAGCAGCGGCGACGAGCTCCGCTCGGTGGGAGAGAGAGGGAGCCAGAGGAGGGGATGGGGACGAGAGAGTGAGCAAGGGGGTTCCAGGGGGTGGGTGGCGTCGTTGGAGACATCCAGAGCGTCGAGTACGCAGGCAAGCAGGGTGGAGGTGGCCGCACGGTGGTGCGCGTGCGTCGGGCACGCGCCCGTCCTCCTGGCAGGGAGGAAGACGACAGGGAGGGGCCCTGGTGGGCTGGGCCAGTCAGCTACAGAGCTGGGCCGAACAGGTAAGTTAGCCACGTAATTATCTCTCTCTCTCTCTTTTATTTTCCTTTTCTATTTCTGTTATTTGTTTTGATTTGATTTAGAACATCAAATCATTTTTATAAACTTTTTGTAAATTTTTATGTGAGCTCAGGTCTAGCCCAAGTCACATGCAACTTACAAAAATGTTTGAGCTTTATTTCTTATATAATAGAAATAAATCCAACTAAAATATGTCATTGATTTAATTCAAAAGGCCCAAAATAAATACTTCAGTCACTCCAAAAATATTGGTTTGCATTTTAACTCATGCCAATATTTTCATAGAATAACAGGAACATTTTCTTGGACTCATTTGATGAGATTTAAATGTTGGTTATTTTTTAGAGGTCTTCTGAGGCTTTTGAAAATTCCTCAGTTCAAATTTCATTAGAATTTAAACATGATGCTCACATGAAGGGCTAGCCTAGTGCATACCAGAACTAGGGATGTGACACTCCCGCTCCCGCGATCTGGGTCTTCAAGTGATGCGGCCTGAAAAGCTCGCTCCAGGGAGCACACTGCGTCTCTTTCTTCACAAGGCACCATGATGACTCCGCCGCTTCCTGGCATCTTGAGGACGTTGTAGCCGTGATGAGTCACGACCATGAACTTGGCGAGAGCTGGGCACCCGAGGATAGCGTTGTATGGCAGGAAAATGTGGGCGACGTCGAAGTCGATGAGCTCGGTGCGGTAGTTGTTGCGCGCCCCGAAGGTGACAGGGAGGTGGACCTGCCCAATCGGAACCGTGGAGCCATCGGTGACTCCGGAGAAAGGCTTGGTTGGCTGAAGCTGATCGCAAGGCACTTGGAGATTGTTGAATGTCTCTACGGACGGGACATTGAGCCCTGCCCCGCCGTCGATGAGGGTCCTGGTGACTTGCACGTTGCTGGTGACTGGGGAGCAAAGCATCGGGAGGACTCCGGCAGTGGCCGCGCACTTGAGCTGATCCGCTGAGCTGAATGTGATGGCACACGCCGACCACCTGAGGGGGCGCGTGGCTTCGAGATTGGGGAGGACTGCATTCACTTCGCGGGCGAACTGCTTGAAGATGCGTTGAGAGGCTGGGGCTTAAGCTCCGCCCAGGATGCAGGCGATCGCGCGCGGCTCCTAGAAGCCCCCAGCCCCCTCGTCCTGATGATGGTCCTCGTTTCTCCTTGGCTACGGCGGCAGTGGAGGGAGGCCTGCATTTCCTTGCGGACAATCCTCATGAGGCTGATCCCTCCAGTCTCCCTCGCGAGGCTACCCCTGCCAGCGATCCTCGCGAGGTCGGTCGCTCCACCCCTGGCAAGGGCCACGGTCTTCTCAGCGTCCTGTGTTCCTTCCTCCTCGGCCATAGCCTCGATCATTGCGGTCGGGGCGTCGGCCGATCCTCCCTTCTCGCACGGCTCGGAGCTCTTGACATTCGTTGGTGTTGTGGGTGTGGAGGTCGCGGTACACACAGTACCGGCTTCCCTTGAAAGACTTGGGCTGATCTCTGCCCTGCTTGGTGTCTGGTTCTGCCGCGAGCACGACAGCCCCCTTGTGCTTCACGTCCTTGGCCTTGGATTTCTTATCTTCTGGGTCTGCGGCTGGCAGCTCGAGGAGGGAAAGGCGCCCTTCCTCAGCCCTGGCGCACTTGGTCGCCAAGTTGAACAGCTCCAAGGAAGTGCACAGATCTTCATGCATCGCCAGCTCCTCCTTCATCTTGACGTCACGCACACCGTCGGAGAAGGCTGAGATGATGGCCTCCTCGGTCACCTTGGGAATCTTGAGGCGTGCGTTGTTGAAGCGCTGGATGTACTTCCGCAGGGTCTCCCCTGGTTGCTGCTTGATGTGGCGCATGTCGCTCATGGCAGGTGGCTGGTCGCGAGTACCTTGGAAGTTGGCGATGAAGCGGGTGCGCATCTCGCTCCAGGAGGAGATCGTGCCAGGAGCCAGGTTCAGGAGCCAGGTGCGGGCACCGTCCTTGAGTGCCATGGGAAACCAGTTCGCCATGACCTTCTCGTCCCCGCTGGCGGCTTCGATGCCTAGCTCATAGAGCTGGAGGAACTCCGCAGGGTCGGCCGTGCCGTCGTAGCGAGGAGGCAGGTCTGGCTTGAACTTGCCGGGCCACGCGACGCTGCGCAGCTCGGCGGTGAAGGCGAGGCAGCCCGCGGTGGCCACGGGAGGTCTTTGGTGACGAAGAGCTTGGTCTTGCGGGTCCCCATGTGCTGCAGCTGGGAGCAGCGCGGGGTCTTCGCGTGCTGGAACAGGAGCGTGGTCGTGATGGGCAGGAGCAGGGAGCACTCGGGCAACTTCTTGGGGGCGAGGGACCTCTTGGGAACTCTGCTCTTGCTGCGCTAGCACCGGACGGAGTGGGTTCCGCCCAGGGGCCACGCGCCTTGGGGCCAGGGCGCCTTCTTGAGGGGGAGGCGGCTGAGGCGCCCTCAGAGCTTCGTCGCCCGCGCAGGGCGGGGCGCGGGTGCAGCGAGACGAACGGCGCGGGGGAACCCCCTGCGGCAAGGACGAGCTCGGCGACGCGGTCGGGCCACTCTTCGTAGACGTCGTCGATTGGGTGGTAGCGCAGGAGCTCGTTTGCCGCAATGAGCGCAACTCGAGCCTCAATGGGCGCACGGAGTGCGCGGGACAAAGAACCAGCTGGGGTGAGTGAGGGAGTGGCAGTGCGGCCGTCTCGCTTCACAGACGGATGCTGGGACGATGCTTGTTGCTCGTTCCCCGCCGGGCCGATGGCGGCATTGACGGCAGGCGATGGGGAACGGCGGGGGAAGCTGCCGACGGGGGCCGTCTGGGCGACGCGGGAAGCGAGAGCGGCTCGGTGCTCGGTGCGGGCCCGACGAGCGTCTGACATGGATGCGATGGTCTTTGAAGAACAGGGCGGCGGAAGATGAATTCCGGTGCACCCCTACCTGGTGCGCCAAATGTCGGATTTCGGGTTCCGGTAGACCCTCTAGGTTCGAACACTGGGGTGCACATGGAGATCTCGCCCTCTACCTACCTGCATCTCGCCGCCTCGCTAGGATCTAAGCTACGAAAGGAACAACACAAGAGACACAGGGTTTATACTAGTTCGGGCCACCATTGTGGTGTAATACCCTACTCTAGTTTGTGGTGTGGTGGATTGCCTCTTGGGCTGATGATGAACAATACAAGGAAGAACAACCTCGCGAGGGTCTGCTCTTGGCTGGTGCGATGAACTACTAGGGGGAGTTCAGTCTCTCTTTCTCTGCTGGTTTCTAGATGATGATCTCGATGCCTCTACCTTGTGGGTGGCTAGTCCTATTTATAGGCAAGGGCGCCAACAATTGGCCATTTTGAAGGGGAACATCTCATACACTTATCCTGACTAAAGTTGGTCCTCGCCTGTCAAAGGCTCTGGTTGTGACGCCGGCTTGGGCTCCACAATGACTTCCTTCCTGCCGTTGCGATGGTCTTGGTCTTGTTGCACCGAAACGGATGCATTTGCTTGATTCTCTCGCCTGTGCTTGCTCCCTTTGCACCAAAGAGGAAAGGAGGAAACTGCGCGGGCTGGCGCCCACCTGGCGCCCTTGGTCCTCATGGCTTGCGTCATGGGCACCTCGTGAGGTACCCCGCCTTGATCTCTCCGCCTCCTCGCAAGCCAGCCTGACGAGGCCGTGCCTGAGGAAGCTTCCTGTCGTCCACCCCGCGAGGCTTGGCCCCTCGCGAGGGTCTTGAGCTCGTGCTGATGAAGATGGGCCATGCTGGGCCGCCCCTTGAGCCACGCCGCAGGCCGCAGGTAGGCAAGTCTGGGGACCCCCGTTCCCAGAACACTGACATTATTTTTATCGACACCTCTATCTCTAAACACGAGGACATATTTTTCGATCCCGGCTTCCGCTTGAGGACAAGCGAGGTCTAAGCTTCGGGTAGTTGATATGTCCATTTTGCATCATGCTTTTATATCAATATTTGTTGCATTTGGGCTGTTATTAGACTTTATATATCAATACTTATGGTTATTCTCTCTTATTTTATAAGTTTTATGAAGAGGGGGAATGCCGGCAGCTGGAATTTTGGCTGGAAAAGGAGCAAACATTGGAAACCTATTCTGCACTGCTCCAAAAGACCTGAAACTCCATGAAACCTATTTTTGGATTTAATAAGAATTATTGAGCGGAAGAAATACCTCAGGGGGCCCACACCCTGTCCAGGAGGGTGGGGGGCGCGCCCACCCCTACTGGGCGCGCCCCCTGTCTCCTGGCCCCCATGGTGGCCCCCCCAGTGTCCATCTTCTGCGATATGAAGGGTTTTATCCTGGAAAAAATCGTGGGCAAGCTTACGAGATGAAACTCCGCCGCTACGAGGCGGAACCTTGGCAGAACCAATCTAGAGCTCCGGCAGAGCTGTTCTACCGGGGATACTTCCCTCCGGGAGGGGGAAATCATCACCATCGTCATCACCAATGATCCTCCCACCGGGAGAGGGTCAATCGCCATCAACATCTTCACCAGCACCATCTCCTCTCAAACCCTAGTTCATCTCTTGTATCCAATCTTGTATCCAAAACCACAAATTGGTACCTGTGGGTTGCTAGTAGTGTTGATTACTCCTTGTAGTTGATACTTATTGGTTTACTTGGTGGAATATCATATGTTCAGATCCTTAATGCATATTATTACACCTCTGATTATGAACATGAATATGCTTTGTGAGTAGTTACATTTGTTCCTGAGGACATGGGTGAAGTCTTGCTATTAGTAGTCATGTGAATTTGGTATTCGTTCGATATTTTGATGAGATGTATGTTGTCTTTTCTATAGTGGTGTTATGTGAACGTCGACTACATGACACTTCACCATTATTGGGCCTAGGGGAAGGTATTGGGAAGTAATAAGTAGATGATGGGTTGCTAGAGTGACAGAAGCTTAAACCCTAGTTTATGCGTTGCTTCGTTAGGGGCTGATTTGGATCCATATGTCTAATGCTTTGGTTAGGTTTACCTTAATACTTTTGTTGTAGTTGCGTACGCTTGCAATAGAGGTTAATCATAAGTGGGATGCTTGTCCAAGTAAGGGCAGTACCCAAGCACCGGTCCGCCCACATATCAAATTAACAAAGTACCGAACGCGAATCATATGAACGTGATGAAACTAGCTTAACGATAATTCCCATGTGTCCTCGGGAGCGCTTTTCTCATTATAACAAATTGTCCAGGCTTATCCTTTGCTACAAAAAGGATTGGGCCACCTTGCTGCACCTTATTTACTTTTGTTGCTTGTTAGTCGTTACAATTTATTTTATCACAAAACTATCTATTACTTACAATTTCAGTGCTTGGAGAGAAAACCTTACTGAAAACCGCTTATCATGTCCTTCTGCTCCTCGTTGGGTTTGACACTCTTACTTATCAAAAGGACTATGATAGATCCCCTACACTTGTGGGTCATCAGGCCACTAAGCAGTGCTCCTGCCGACAGCGACGGAGGCGACGGCCACCGTGCCGAGCGAGCCTCCTTCGCTTTCCCTTCTATCCTTTTCTTTCTCCATGCACTTCCTATGACTGGGAGAGGCAAGGGCAGAGCTCTCCTCTGCTCCCTTCTGCGACCGAGGGTGACGAAGCTGTGACGCCCCAAGACCGGAGCTTCAGATGCCTTCCAGGGTTTCCGAGATTAGTTGTGTGATTTTGTTTTGTTCGTGCATTCATCTCTACATCATGTGCATTGCATCATGTCATCATGCCATCATGTCATTTAGTTTCAAAAACTCATCTAAATAAATTGTATGGATCCTTCGGTCCATTTAAATCGAGGGAAGGGTGACTTCTCTTTATAACATATCTTCCAATATTAGGGAGCTATAATAAAATTATTCCATTTATTTGGAATTAACCATAACCCACTTGCAAAATATCCCATGTCGTTGTTATCTAAATTCTTGGTCTCCAACCTTGCCCATAATTTCTTTCATCATTTTCCGGAGCTCCACCAAAAATCCGAACATTTTTGGACCTTCCCAACCCTCACTTCCTATTCAAATCATTTGAAGTTAAATCAAATGAGTTTGGATTTAAATCTCTCAATCATGGCCTTTTCTATTTTCTCGGAACAAGCATATTTTTGTGAGTCCGGGAAAATAATCCCCATGCACAAAATCTTTCCATTACCCTCTCTTTCTTTTCCTCTCTCTATTTCGTTTCTGCTAGAAAATTAGTGAGAGAGAGAAGCCTAATTTTGGCCCAATGACCAGGCCAGCCCATCTAACCTCCTAAAGCCTAGCCTCCCTTCCTAACCCTAGCCTGATCCCCTCGCAGCCCCTTCCCCTCACCCGATTGCTCCCCGTCTCTCCCTGTGCGCCGCACACCCACACACACCCGCATGCTCGTGCCCCGCCTGATCCGCCGCAGTCAGCCTGCTCCGCCAGCAGCCGTCGACCTCGCTGGCCGGCGAGCCGTCCCCCGTGCCGTCCCTGGCTCTTTCGCCTTGCCGGCCCCTCTCCTCCTCCGCACCTTCCCCTCGTCGCCTCCTCCCTCCGCTCCACGCGAGGCCGTTCAGCCCCGTGCCTCTGCCTCGGCCCCACCTCTCCACTTCCGCGCTGGCTGTCGTGCCTCGTTGCTGTCGGCGACCACCAGGAGGCCGCTGTCTCGCGTCGTCCGTCCTCGCGCGCCGGCTCCGAGGCCTCGCCTCTGTTTCCGGCCGCCGGCAATGAGCAGCTCCGTCGGAGCCACATCCCCTGCGCCAAGCCCTGCTCGATCCCCTCCTCCCTCGATGTGCCATCGTAGAGAGAGAGAGAGGAGCGCCACGGCCTCGTCTCGTTCCCCTCTGCCTCCTCCTCGTCTACCCGACGCCATCGCCTTGTCAGCTCCGTCGTCAGGGGAGGAGCCCCTCGATCCATCCCCTTCGGCCCCGACTCCGGCGAGCGCCGCCCCGTCTCCTTGCGTCGGCCCCACCACCAAGTCACACCGCCGGAGATGGCCTTCGTCCCGACTCCGGCCGGATCCGCCCCTGCCACGACCGGTTTTCCAGGTAATAAATTTTCCAGAAAAGACCGTCGTGCTCATCAGCCCCAGGATTACTGTTAGCTGATGAGGCTCCAACTTGATACAGATATTCCAAGCAAAATACAAGATATGTAGTACAAGACCATTCTGGCCTGTGAGTACAACAAATGGTTTCTAGTGGTGGATGGCGGAAGCGCGTTGTGAAACATCAGTGTCTATGGGACTCCATTTTCCACGGGAACAGCTGACCAGGTTAATTCCTATCTTCGCGAGGCTGCTATCTCCATTGAGTGGGTTCCGGGGCTGGCATCGCGTCGCTCCTCCCGTGCAAGAAAATCTGGCCAAGACAATAGCCAGGGACAAGCCAATGAGTACTTTGAATGTACTCGCAAACATTGTGAACACTGGTATAATATAACAATGATGTGCTGAAAATATTTTATGCTCATGACATCAGTCACCAAAGATAAATGAAACTCTGATGTGTGCAAGCAAGTTATTTATAAAAATGCAATAACATGGTAGCATAAAAATTTATGAAACAAATAACAAGCAATGCCACAGTCGGGCGTCTTAGCGACACCACGTAAAGGGCTTTAAAAGAAATGCCACAGTCGGGCGTCTGAACGACACCACATAAAGGGCTTTAAAAGAAATGCCACAGTCGGGCGTCTGAGCGACACCACATAAAGGGCTTTAAAAGAAATGCCACAGTCGGGCGTCTGAGCGACACCACATAAAGGGCTTTAAAAGAAATGCCACAGTCG